>NC_065451.1:150578169-151182276 GCF_917563875.1 Diabrotica virgifera virgifera | reverse complement strand
CAATGCAAGGATATTGAGGAATGTGAGAGAAAGTACGATAGTTTCGGCATGCATAAGAAGATCAGAGAAATGACTGGTACAAAGAAGAAGACTCATAGTGGAATGGTGAATGATTCAGAAGGCAAGATTATAATAGATTTCAAACAAAAACTCACAAGATGGAAAGAATATGTAAAAGAACTTTTTGACGACGAAAGAGAATTAATAACAGTGAAACGAGAAGAAATGAAGGGTTTAATGATACTTAAACAAGAACTGGAATATGCTTTAAAAAAAAACACCAAGGATGGTAAGACACCAGGGCCTGATGAAATACCGGTTGAAGTATTAAAACTTATTGATGGAGAAGTGATGAACATGATACTAGAGTTATTTAACAACATATATGATACTGGAATAATACCACAAGACTGGTTAAGGTCCACATTCATTTTAATACCTAAAAAATCAAATGTAAAAGAGTGCTCGGATTACAGAACGATTGCCCTGATGAGTCATATGCTTAAAGTTTTTCTAAAAATCATTCATAATAGAATTTTCCGCAAACTTGAAGAAGATATAAGTGAAACACAAATGGGCTTCAGGAACGGCCTTGGTACGAGGGAAGCGCTCTTTGGTGTGGGCGTACTATTTCAACGGTGTTTGGATATCAATAAGGATGTATACGCCTGCTTTATAGACTTTGAGAAGGCCTTCGATAGAGTCCGACACGACCGACTGAGACAACTTCTAATCGAAAAGAACATTGATGGAAAAGATATTAGAATAATAACTAATTTGTATTGGAATCAAACAGCACAAGTCAAGGTAGATGATGAAATGACCGAGGAGATCAAAATATGTAGAGGAGTAAGACAGGGGTGTATTCTGTCTCCTCTTTTGTTTAATTTTTATAGCGAAGTCATATTTAAAGAAGCTCTGTCGGACGTTAGTTGTGGTGTAGTGATCAACGGAAATACAATCAACAATTTGAGATACGCTGACGACACAGTGATATTAGCAGACAATCTTACAGATCTGCAACGACTGATGGAACGCACTAACCACTACTGCAACAGCTACGGACTTACATTAAACCTCAGAAAAACTAAATGGATGGTAATAACAAAAGATCCACACGCCAGGAATGATTTGGTTGTCAATAACACGGTTATAGAAAAGGTATCCTCCTATAAATACCTTGGAGCTTGCCTGGATCATACAGGCGATCAAACAAAAGAAATAAGAGCAAGAATAGAAATAGCTAGATCAGCATTTAACAAGATGAAAATATTTCTCTGTAGTCGTGACATAAATCTTGATCTGAGAGTGCGTATGCTGCGGTGTTATATCTTCTCCACTTTATTATACGGAGTTGAGTCATGGACCATCAAGATGGGCAGCATTAAAAACATTGAAGCTTTTGAGATGTGGTGTTACCGTAGAATGCTACGTGTATCTTGGGTGGACCACGTGACGAATGCCGAAATTTTACGTCGGATCGGAAAAGGATGTGAAGTTGTACTTACTGTGAAAAGAAGAAAGCTTGAATACTTTGGCCATGTTATGAGAGGTGACAAATACTCGCTGCTGAGACTGATCATTCAGGGTAAAATCAGGGGTAAGAGAAGTATCGGTAGGCGCAGAATATCTTGGTTAAGAAATCTGAGGGAATGGTTCGGCTGCAGTTCTATCGACCTATTTAGGGCAGCCGCCAGTAAAATAAGAATAGCTGTGATGATTTCCAACCTCCGATAGGAGACGGACTTAAAGAAGAAGAAGCACCGAGCCTATGGTGCAATCCTACTTTCACTTGTAATTTATCAGTCTCTCCCACACCTGTCCTAACACTAGTCGTTACTCCCTCATACATATCTGTCACAATCCTTACATATTCGCCAGGGACTCCTTTCTTATTGAGTGCCCACCACAGAATCTCTCGAGGAACTCTATCATATGCTTTCCCAAGATCAATGAGTACCATATGAGCGTTGCTCTCTTTATTCCTGTATTTTTCCATGAGTTGCCTTACAATGAAAATTGCATCTGTTGTTGATCTGCCCTGCATAAAGCCAAATTGATTATCGGATATTTCGGTTTCTTCACGTATCCGTCTATCAATTACTCTCTCCCATATTTTCATGGTGTGGCTAAGTAGTTTTATAGCCCTGTAGTTTGTACATTGTTGTATGTCTCCCTTGTTTTTGTAGACAGGTACTAATATACTGCTTCTCCATTCGTCTGGCATTTGTCCAACTTCCATAATTCTATTAAATAGACCTGCTAGCCAACTTATTCCTGTCTCTCCAATGCTCTCCATACTTCCCCAGGAATGTCATCTGGTCCGACTGCTTTTCCTTTCTTTATTTTTTGAAGCGCTTGAGCCACTTCCTCGTTTGTTATTCTGGTAACCATTGCTGTTACTGTCATTCCTACTCCACAATAATTCAGCAATTCGTTTGGTATTCAGTCTTTACCTGCAACTTTTCTGCTCTTCAGTTTTTCAAGTGTTTTTAGAACTTCCTGTGTACTTATATTAACTTCTTCATTTGTGGTAATTTCTGGTGTTTTCGGCTGTAGAGTCATGTATTCTTCCTCTACATAGATACTGACATGATCTACATAGATAGACTGACTATCTACTTTAGATAGTCAGTCCATGTATCCTTTTCTACATATGTGTTTTTGTGCTGTTAGTTCCTTTACCTCCGTTCTTTGTCCTATTGTGTATATACTAATTTTATTTTCAACATAAATTTTGTGTCTTTTTGTGTTTAGGGACAATCCACTTTCTTATTTGACTTTCTTAACTGACTTCTACCACCCTGTCAACTATTTATATACAATCATTTACAACCTGATATACAACCGTATATTACTGATTGGTCGATCATTTACTTTTATTCCCGTAGTTAGTGCTTCTAGTAGTTTCTGGATTATTTCTTCTGAGTATACTTTGAACAGAGGGCCTGGATAGCTCTGGGGTTCGATTCCCAGCGCCGCGCCTGCGTTTACATCTAGACATTTTTAAAATGTCTATAGGCCTCACGTCAACTGAGCCTGAATAAAATGAGTACCTTGGGTAAAACCAGAGGTAATAATACGAGGGTTAAAGCGTACTTCCTTGTATACCGTAGGCCCTAGAGATACCAGACTACCCTGCCATAATCCCAAAGCCGCGTTGGCGGTATAAAACGGGAGACCATTAATATACTTTGAACAGAGTGGTGGAAGTCATTGTTATGGATGTAGACATCAGCCATTCTCTGGAAATGATTCCTTTACTATTAATTGTATTATATAAATCGACCAATATTCCAATATATTGTCCTTTTCATGAGCATTTTTCAGTGCGTAACAAATGATAGGAAAAAGGGTAAGTCCGTGATAATACACATTTATGACATTTATTCTAACATGACATTTTAGTTAAATCTGACAGTTGTCACATTTTATTTTCAATTTGGAATAAAAACACATCAAATGTGTTTCTTGCATTTATAAAATGGTATTTTCTTTGATTTGTATAGTCTTATAAATTATACAGATTATATTTGTAATATTATTATCTAATTAAAAAAAAATTATTTTTTTATTATGGCGCCATCTATCGACAACTAGAATAACTAGAATAAATGTTGTAAATGTCTGTAATCGCGGACGTGCCTTTTTTTCTGTCACATACAATTTAATGCGTTAGAAAGAAACCGAAAAACTGTGACGCACTCTTTTTCTATACTATAAGCTTTATTATTTCTACCGGTACTTGATTAGGACCTGTCACCTTGTTGCTATTTGTTCGTTTTATCGCTTCCAATACCTCATCTTTTGTTATGTCTGGACAGTTGTCGATATTTTCTTTTCGTATGCTATTTTTGTGTGCAACAATTCGTCTATGTAAATACTGATGCGTCTATCCAATATTTATTGCATTACAGTGCCTATCATTTACTTGATAAACAACATCTGATCTGATTGATTGTCTTTGCTGATAATCGGTTTGAACTTTAAAACATAGTTATTGGACGTTTTTGGTGATTTATGTAGGTCGTAACATTTATGTTATATATATCTAGAAAACATAATTGCCAGACAAATTCGACTGTATAATAGTAATATACTCACCACACCAATTGCTTCAATGGCAAATATTGTAATGCTGAGGAACACAGGCATGGTACCAACATCCGCTATCATAGCAACTTCAGAAACGGGTTTGAGGTTAATCACAAGGTAGTAAAACGTAATTCCTAATCCTACAGCCATGAATCCATTAGCAACCATGGAAAATGGAGCTAAATATTTCAAGTTAGGTACGTAGGCCAATAGAATAAGAGGAACCATCATAATTGCTATTGTTATCCTAATTTCCACGTCATATCCCAGGTGGTGGTTGACGACGTAGTTGAAGTTTTTGGCCATGATCACAGTATAGCAACTGCAGGTCATAAAATACGTCACGAATAGCCCAAAACGTATAAGGTTCCTGAAACAAAAAATAGATAGATAAATACCCTTTAAACGACAACACTGCGCGATAGATGTAAACATTAGCAAATTCTATTTGTTGCGATCAACTTCACCAGCAAAATAGAAATGGCTATTTCTTTTAGTTTTAGAATATTCTTGGATAATCTTTACTTGCATAATAGCTTAAATTATTCGTTAAGGGCCTAGCCGGGTAAGATGGTGAAAAGTGCCCCCAACTCGATTTAAATTCCATATAGGCCACTTTTTAGCACATATGGAGGAACTCACTTTCTGAAATTTTTAGCCCCCTAGGTGGTCACGTGACCCCCCTAGAGCCTAATTAGGCTTTTTATGTTTTTATTTTTTATCTCAGCCGTATCAAGAGCTAGCCAAAAACTTTATTTAAAAGAGTTGTAAGTTTTAAAAAGATCTACATGAAAATTTTTTTTTATTTTTTGGCGGAAAATTCGAATTTTTAGAACAATTTTAAACTTTTAAATAACTCTGAAAAAAAAACTAAGACACTCGTTTTTACGAAAATCAATTATAACGTGTATTTTTGCACAATCTTTCACCCTGAATTTTTTCAGATTTTTAAAATTGGTGAAACGTACCGTTGAAAATTAAAAACCGCATTTTTTAGGTTTTTTTTTTTCATTTTTTGATACAATTTTATACATATTTTTCAAAAAAGGTAACACCGTCACTAAAATAGGTAAAAAACTGAAAATTAATTGGGGTTTGCTTTATAAAATTTTTTTGTAACGCTATCCATTCTCAAGATACAGGGCGTTAAAGAAAACAAAATTTTACACATTTTTTACGATTTTGCTGAAACTACTGGCAATATTGTAATAAAACTTGGCGGGTTTTAAGAAGTAGTTATTGTGCATGTTTTGACATACAATTAAGGATTTGATATTCATCATTGGCGCGCATAGGGCTAATGGTCTGAATTTTTAAAGAATAAAGATAGTACGCCACTGACATATTTCAAATTAACAATCGTTTTTGAATTCCTCGTTCAATTTGTGACAAAAAATCTATCTTCTTATTTTTTCATACGACGCGCCACTTTTATTCAAAAAATAAAAGATCTTAACCCTTACAAAGCGTTCGAACTTCTAGTAGTTTCTACATCTACATACATACATAAACTCGTACATCCATTATAAAAATTAATTCGAATACTTTGGAAGCGTTAAGATATTTTATTTTTTGCAACAAAACGGCGCGTCGTATGAAAAAATTGGGAAGACAGATTTTTTGTCACAAATGGAACGAGGAATTCAAAAATGATTGTTAATTTGAAATATGTCACTGGTGTACCATCTTTTTTTCTTTAAAAAGTTCAGACCATTACCCGTATGCGCGCCAATGATGAATATAAAATTCTTAGTTGTATGTCAAAAAATGCACAATAACTACCTCTTAAAACCTGCCAAATTTTATTGCAATGTTGCCAGTAGTTTCGGCAAAATCGTAAAAAATGTGTAAAATTTTGTTTTCTTCAACGCCCTGTATCTTGAAAATTGATGGCGTTACAAAAAAATTTTATTAAACAAACCCCAATTATTTTTCATTTTTTTACCTATTCTAGTGACGGTGTTACCTTTTTTGAAAAATATGTATAAAATTGTATCAAAAAACGAAAAAAAAACCGAAAAAATGCGGTTTTTTATTTTTAAAGGTACACCTGGTTCCAAAAAAAACTGATACGACTCTTGAAGCGTATTTTGTAGAAAATTGAGCAGTGTATTTTGAAGGATAAATACTTAATATTTACATACTGTCAATGTCACTGCCAAATCTTAAAATTTGTCAGATAGCTTATTCTGTTCCACGGTTATTAGACTTTATTATTAATCTTTATTATTAATACTTTCTCCGCAACTGAGAGTATCTTATCAACTGTATTGTTTTTAAACAATAGATGATAAAATAAAAATATTGACAGTTCAAAAATGTGAACATTATTGCATTGTGTGTGGCCTAAGTTTGGGCCGAAAACTGAAATGTATTACATTTTTAACAGTTGTTTTCAATACAGATTTCATTCCTCTACAAATAGTTTCTAATTTCTTTTGATGTCAAATAATTAGGGAAGCTGGAATTTAACAGTTTAGAATTTTACATTGAGTTAATGCAAAATTGTGACGCATGTCAAAATTCTCAATGTATTTTAATTGTATTCATTTTCTTCGAATCCTGAGAAAACTAATAAATATTTTTGAAAAATTTAAACTCAGAATGAAAGACTACATTATTACCGAGAGCTGAAAGTCCCTGAAAACTTCTATAATATTTATTTTAATAAGTTACAGGGCTGAATTGAATATTAATTTGTTTTGTTGTATAATCCACGTTTACAATAATTATGTGATCTATTTGATGTAAAAACTATCATTTAGATAGTTAATATAAAAGTTTAGATATATTTAAAATAATATAAACATTTAGACCTGAATAATTAGTACAATTTATGAATTAACATAATAAGTAATCAGTTGTTTGTTGTTTGTTTATTTTATTATTTGTATGTCATAATAAATATAATGTCAGATCAATCAAATACACTGCTCAACATGATCAAATCTTACTAAGAGTCGTATCAGTTTTTTTAGGAACCGGCTGTACGTTTCACCAATTTTAAAAATCTGAAAAAATTCAGGGTGAAAGATTGTGCAAAAATACACGTTATAATTGATTTTCGTAAAAACGAGTGTCTTAGTTTTTTTTTCAGAGTTATTTAAAAGTTTAAAATTGTTCTAAAAATTCGAATTTTCCGCCAAAAAATAAAAAAAATTTTTTCATGTAGATCTTTTTAAAACTTACAACTTTTTTAAATAAAGTTTTTGGCTAGCTCTTGATACGGCTGAGATAAAAAATAAAAACCTAAAAAGACTAATTAGGCTCTAGGGGGGTCACGTGACCTCCTAGGGAGCTAAAAATTTCAGAAAGTGAGTTCCTCTATATGTGCTAAAAAGTGACCTATAAGGAATTTAAATTGAGTTGGGGGCACTTTTCACCATCTTACCCGGCTAGGCCCTTTAATTAATAGGATTATTTTTTTACTAACTATGTATTCAGTGATTACAACAATTTATATACTATGCGATTAAAACTAATAGTCGAGAAAAGAGAAAAATTGAGAAAATGATTTTAATAACATACTGTTACTATTGCAACGAGTAGATAAATTTTTAACATTTTTAACAAATTACTACACTACAAGACACGTCTGTATCACCAAAACATTACAATAATATGAATGAATTGGATTATCGAGTCGGAGAGAAGTCAAACAAAGATCGAAACATAGAGAGGAGATCTTGTAGAGAAAATTCCAATATGATGAGGAAAAGTGGATACACCAGAGTAAGAGAGAGGGGTGAGATCCTACAAAATAAACAAAACAATCATTCAAAACTTTCGTATATAATATCACAAGAGAGAAAATTTTGCCGGTAATATTTTCGACTGGTATGAAAGTTTGTTGCCTGGCAATTTTCGCGAATTAAATTTTGACTTAAATCACGAGACGTCAGTCGAGTGATTTTGTCAAAATTTCATAAGCGAAAATTACCAAAAGGCAACGAACTTGAATGAAACTAGGAGAAAATTTTGCCGGTAAATAATTTTCTCTCGAATGATATTCGACAAGACTATTTCACGAGACAATTAATGCACCATATCAACGAAATATAATCTATATTTATTTGTTATTACCAGACACTTTCGTGACGGATCTGTCATAATTTTGTCGCTGAGATTTCACGTCGTTAAGGAGTTTTGTCAGTAGGAAACGAAGCGTTGCTATGCCGTTTTATCACTTAAAAACAGTCTAGTGAAATAGTCAGGAAAAAATATTCTATTAATTTAATTTGTACCAAAACGCTTTGCTACATTCTTTTGCAAAACTTGTTAGTATGGTATAACTAGATCCCAACCCAGACATCCAAAGTGAAAGTTATCCTCCAACACCAAATTGTTCTTATGGTCCACATAATGTTCAGAAAAAAGTCACACCATTTTGAGCGTCGGGTTTGGGGGGGGAGAGGGGGGAGATCGGTAAATTCGTAGTTTTTTAAGTTTTTCGTCAATATTTCTAAAATTAGGCGGTTTAGCATGAACAACCTTCTATACAAAAATAATCTACATTAAATTTGAAACAAAAAAAGCTCTATGCATAATCCTTCTAAAATGAACGGTTCCAAAGTTACGGAGGTAATATAGTATAATTGGTCCAAAAAAGGCCTAACCCAGACAATAAAAGTAAAAGTTTTCCTCCAACACCAAATTGTTTTATATGGTCCAGATATTGTTCAGTAAAAAAAGTTACACCATTTTGAGCGTCCTGTTTGGGGGGAGATGGGGGAGAAATCGGTAAATTAGTAGTTTTTTTTATGTTTTTCGTCAATATTTCTAAAAATATGCTTTAGCGTAAACAATGTTCTATACAAAAATGTTCTACATCAAATTTAAAACAAAAAAGGCCCTATCCATAATTGTTATAAAATCAACGATTCCAGAGTTACAGAGGGTGAAAAGTGGAAGTTTTCGATACTTTTTATATTATTTTTGCAATTTATAATATTTTTACTGATTGAAAGAAATTTTGCTATTTCAGTAGCCGATGGTATGTTAGTGATAAGCCCTTGAATAAACGTCAACCTCACCACCCAAAATCATCATCAATTGCCCAAAAAATATAAAAAGTATCGAAAACCTCCACATTTCACCCTCCGTAACTCTGGAACCGCTGATTTTATAACAATTATGGATAGGACCATTTTTGTTTTAAATTGTATGTAGAACGTTTTTGTATAGAACATTGTTTACGCTTAAACATAGTTTTAAAAATATTGACGAAAAACGTAAAGAAACTACTAATTTACCGACTTCTCCCCCATCTCCCCCCCCCCAAACCGGACGCTCAAAATGGTGTAACTTTTTACTGAACAATATGTGGACCATATAGAACAATTTGGTGTTGGAGGAAAACTTTTACTTTGGATGTCTGGGTTAGGCCTTTTTTGGACCAATTATACTATACTACCTCCGTAACTTTGGAACCGTTTATTTTAGAAGGATTATGTATAGAACCTTTTTTATTTCAAATTTAATGTAGAACATTTTTGTATAGATGGTTGTTTCTGCTAAACGTCATAGTTTTAGAAATATTGACGAAAAACGTAAAAAACTACGAATTTACCGACTTCTCCTCCCTCTCCCCCCCAAACCCGACGCTCAAAAAGGTGTGACTTTTTTCTGAACATTATATGGACCTGAAGCTATTTCCTTATGGCATTTTTATAATTAAGTATTTTCTATGGGAAATAAGCCACAATTTTACTAAAAAATGAATTTATTAACGCTTCGAAGCCCAAATCGGGTTTCGTTGTCAAAATACAAAATACCAAATATCAAAAAATATCAAATAGTATTTTGTATTTTGACAACGAAACCCGATTTGGGCATCGAAACGTTAATAAATTCATTTTTTAGTCAAATTGTGGCTTATTTCCCATAGAAAATACTTAATTATGTGGACCATATAGAACAATTTGGTGTTGGAGGATAACTTTCACTTTGGATGTCTGGGTTATGTCATTTTTTGAATCAATTCTATCATACCATGTTCTCATAAGTCAAAGATTACAGTGAATTCTCTCTCCTATGACGCTACAGGCCAAGTCGGGCCCCGATCTCCCCCAGCATCCACTTCGTCTATCCATCTTTTCCTTGGTCTTCCTACTGACCGACGCCACTAAGCATTCTACTAGGCGTTTTGTGCAAATTAGACACCGAAAAAAAGTTCCCGGTGTTGCATAAGCGTTGGATATGGTTGTTAATTTCTTCAACTACATCATCATCATGCAACTTCTTCCGTCCACTGCTGAACATAGGTATCTCCCATTTTCGCCACACTCCATGGTTATGTACGTCTTGTTGTCATTTCTTGGACATTCGTTTAATGTTTTCGATCCAGCGTGTTGGTGGACGTCCTCTGTTGCGTTTATCTTCTCTTGGGCGCCAGTCAATTAGTTTTTTGGTCCATCTGGAGTATTTTAGCCTCACTACGTGACCTGCCCAATTCCATTTCAGCTTAGCTATCCGTTCGACGATATCAGTGATACCTGTTCTTTTCCTCAGGTCTTGGTTCCTTATGTTGTCTTTTTTTTTGTCACTCCGAGAATCGATCTTTCCACGAGTCTTTGTCCCACTCGAATTTTTAGTGCTATCGTTTTTGTGAACGTGAGAGTTTCTGCTGCATATGTCATAATACTTCCTTCAGCTAATAGTGCTGTAAAATGATGTTGAAGAAACTTTTTTTACATACTTCTAGGTACTTTCTTCAATCACTTCATGTAGATCATTTAGACATAAATTTTGTGGATTTATATTGTATATTACATTGTATCAAGGATTAGAGAAACTTGATGTAGCGAATTTGCAAAATCGAGAATAAGAAATGTGTGGTAAAATAAAAATTAAGTACCTAGCAAACGGTGCAAATTTTCGTCCCCACTGGGGACCAGTCAGGCAAGCTTGTTCTGCTACATCAGCAAAACCCATTTGTGTTTTTCTCGTCTTTTTGTACAGCTCGTGCGCACTTGTTACCTGAAAAATAAAGTTTTTAATAAACGAATTATCCCAAAAAGCCTTAACAGTTAAAAAATGTTTAAAAATTCTCAGTAAGTATGTTTTTTCACATTTTTATTTCCTGATCTTATTTTCGTGATTTAGTAGTATCAAAAATGCCATCTGACGATCGTGTACAGATGCAATATTCGTCATAAAGCAAATTACTGAGAAATCACTAGAGTCTAATAGACAATCATTTCTATGTCTGATTGACTTCAAGAATGCATTTGACAGAGTAAGAGCAAATATGTAATTCATCTGTATAATAGAGAAGTCCCTTTAGATATCACAAAAACCATTGAAAACATGTACCAAAACAACAAAATGGAATCAGTATAGACGGACAACTTACAGAACCTATAGACATATGCAGCGGAATAAGACAGTTAGTTCTATGCTCTTCCATTTAATCATAGATGAAATCATCAAACGCTTCAACAAAGGAAGAGGAAACAGAATGGGAAAGAAAAAAGTAAAAATACTCTGTTACGCCCAATATGATAAATATTGATAGCCCAAAATGAAGATAGTTTGCAAATATTAGTCCAGAGATTTAACATAAAAGCAAAAGAATTCAATATCACAATTCCATCTCAGAAAACTAAAACAACAGTAATCAGTAAAGTCGCGTTTACACGATGGCAATTGGCGAGACAATTGTCATTGGACAATTGTCATCACGTGGTTGCGGATTGTCGGAGGCCAGTCCAGTTGAAAGAGAATATGTTTACACGGGGCCATGATGTTTAGTTGGCCCCGTGTAAACATCTTCTCTTTCAACTGGACTGGCCTCCAACAATCCGCAACCACGTGATGACAATTGTCCAACGACAATTGTCTCGCCAATTGCCATCGTGTAAACGCGACTTAAAGAACTAATCAGATGTAAAATAGAAATTAATGGTATCAGTATTGAACAAGTAATGGAAATAAAATAGCTTGGAATTACATTCTTGGAGAAATCAAGTACAAAAAGCAAATAGACTGGCAAATAGACTTAGTAGCACTATATGACGAAATCGACATATTAACACTGAGATCTAGTCAAGAATTTATAAAGATAGTGTAAGACCAACAATGACATAAATATGCATTAGAAACAAGACCAGACACAGCCACGCCACAACACTACTAGAAACGGCAGAGATGAGAGTACTGAGAAAAATTACGTTGAGAGATCGAGATACGGAAATACGTTGAGAGATCGAAAGAGAAGTGAAGACATTAGAAGACAATGTAACGTACAGTGTATAAACGAATGGGCGCGGTAGAAAAAAAGAATGGAATAACCAAATAACAGAATGGGGGAGACACGTGTGGTCGAAATAGCAAGAGATAAATCAAGTATCGGCCGACCGTGCAAAAGATGGATTAACAACCTTCCATAGAGGTATCAATCCGCCAATGAAAAAGCAGAATTACTTATAAAGAAGAGAAAAACTTCATCTAACTTGAATATTTTGACATTGCCCATATTGTAACCCCTGAATAATGGTTCTAAATCGTTTTACCTTTCTAGTGCAGAGGATCCAACCTTTTTTAACTCGAGGCACACTAACTTAAAAACTGGTTCAGCCACGGCACACTTGGGTAAATAATCTCTATAATGATAGTGAATATAATCAAATATCGCGGCACACCTAAAGGGACTTCAGGGCACACCAGTGTGCCGCGGCACGCTGGTTGGAAAGCTCTGGTCTAGTGTATATTATTTGTATAATTTTTAACCTAAAGTAGAATTTTTTACGACATTCCGGTAGAATTGTTTACTCGGCAAGATTTAATAAATAACTGTGCTCGATCTACACTAAGCATCAAAATTAAAGCACCTCCTTAAAAATGGGACATTTTTGATATCTCGTATTTCCTAAACCTGTTGTCCGATTTTAGTGATTTTTTTAGTATATTATAGTTTTATTCTTTAAGAATATCTATATATTAATACTGTTGCTAAAAAAATAAGTCTCATTGTATACTGGGTTTAACAATGATAGTGTGTTTATTCCTCAAAGTTTGGAACACTCTGTGGAATATTCTAGCGTATATAAAATATTGAAATTAAAACTTAACTGTAGCCTTAGGCTTTATTAACATTCTACTTTTTAATTTATTCGCTCATGTGGAATAATAAAAAGGTTAGGTACTTTAACAACTAGCCATGTTATTCATCAATATACGGTGTTTCTAAATAAGTGCAACAAACTTTAAGGGGTAATTCTGCATGAAAAAATAATGACGGTTTGCTTTATAAACAGTGTCCACAAATGCTTCGTGTCCGAGATACGGGATGTTGCATTTTTGCTTACAAACTGACGATTTATTTATTGCTCTAAAACCGGTTGAGATATGCAAATTAAATTTGGTAGGTTTTAACAGACAGTTATTCTACATTTTTTGACATGCAATTTAGAATTTTATATTCACCATTGGCGTGCATACGGGATGTATTTAAAATGTTTATACCCGTATGCACGCCAATGTTGAATATCAAATTCTTAATTGTATGTAAAAAAATGCGCAATAACTACCTCTTAAAACCTACCAAATTTCATTTGCACATGTTTTGCATGTTGAGATTTGCATCTCAACCGGTTTTAGAGCAATAAATAAATCGTCAGTTTTTAAGAAAAAATTCAACATCCCGTATCTCGAAAACGAAGCATTTGTGGACATATGTTTATAAAGCAAACGTTACAAAACGTGCAAACCGTCGTTATTTTTTCATGCAGAATTACCCCTTAAAGTTCGTCGCACTTATTTAGAAACACCCTGTATTGATGAATAACATGGCTAGTTGTTAAAGTACCTAACTTTTTTATTATCCAACATAAGCGAATAAATCAAAAAGCAAAATGTTAAGAAAGGCCAAGGCTACAGTCGAGTTTTAATTTCAGTACATAGTTTATATACGCTAGCGCTAGAATATTCCACAGAGTGTTCCAAACTTTGAGGAAAAAACACATTATCATTGTTACACCCGGTATACAATGACACTTACCTGTTAGGCAATAATATTATTACATCGATATACTTGAAGAATAAAGCTATAATATACTAAAAAACTCGATCACTCAAATCGGGCAACAGGTTTAGAAAATACGAGACATCAAAAATATTCCATTTTTTAAGGTGGTACGTTAATTTGGATGCTAGTGTACCTTTTATTTGTAAAAATAATTTACTTACCAGCACGTAAGCGCAGTGAGTGCATATCAAAGACACAAAAATAGTTAAAAATATTCCCATAGATAGACCAGAAGCTTTAAAAGCGGCAGGCATAGATAATATACCAGTTCCCAGAGAAGCTTTTAATAAATGTGTAAGGGTATCACAATTCCTGAAAAAAAATAATAAGTTATTAATTAAAGAGAATTATATTACATGTATTTAATATCGATGACACAGTTTAAAATGGTGTTCGTTACAAATTAAAAACAATACAATAAATTCTTCCAAACTAAACGAACCAAAAACGTCACTGCAACGGATTTAGTTAATTTCGCTTCAAGAAAAAATCTCAGAATTATCTTTTTTTTTGATTTGATATAATATCTTAAAAACTCTTCTTGAATTCAGCGTCCCTTATGGAGGTTGCTGATCAACATACTATTTGCACTTTCGAAACTGTTGCACTGAACAATTCGATCGACGTCATTCGAAACAATTCACGAAGGTTCCGCATCCGCAGCCAAGAAATTGTCCCACGGGTCTTCGTCCAACGATTTTCCTTGTATTATAACCTTTAGGATTGTGATAACCTTATCTTATACATCGAGACACGTGACTAAGAAACTCAACTTTTTTCTTTTTTAATAAATATATTTTCTACGTTATTATATGGAGTAGAGGCCTGGCCACTTTCCGAAGCTTCTTTAAGGAAACTCGGGGCATTCGAGATGTAGTGTTACAGACGCATTTTAACAGTTTCGTGAGTGTATCGGCGGCTAATGTTGAGGTCCTGCGCAGAATGGGCAAAGATTGGGAGATTATTAACACCATAAAAGAGCGCAAACTAAAATATCTGGGCTATGTTATGAGGAATGAACAGAAATATGGATTGTTGCAACTCATTCTTCAGGGCAAGGTATTTGGAAAGATAGCACCAGGGAGAAGGAGAATACATTGAGAAACCTGAGAAAGTGGTTTAATACATCGACAACCGGACTATTCCGAATAGCAGCAAGCAAAGTTAGGATAGCCATGCTGATCGCCAACATCCGAAACTGATAGGTATGATAAGAAGAATAGTAAATGTAATTTTAGGTTCAATATTCAGTGTTTTCCGCACTGCCTGAATTGTGTCTCTATCCGTCTGCAGATCCACATTTCAAAGGCCTCTATCTTTTTAAGGAGTTCCTTATTTAGTGTCCAACTTTCGACACCGTATAGTCGGGCCCGCGTAGAGGCCGGTAGATTTTACCGGGGATCAACGTCGACCAAAAACGTTATGTTTTCCTTTTTTTAATAGATGATGAATGAAGCCTGCGAGATTTTTTTGATGATTTGCCTGGGCCTAGTAATGGCGCAACTAATACTCGGCAAATGAAATTAATTTGCTATTTAACAATTTATAAACATAGATATTTCGAGATAAAGATGACGACAATATTAAGGAAAAAGTTTATATATTTCGCGAGTTTTATAAAGAAGGCATCAGTGAATAATTGATATAGAAATTTTTTCATTTAAAAGCGATGGGCAAGGATAATATTGGCAAATTGCAACTTCCTCCAAGAGATTTATTAAATAAAATTAAACATATTAAATTGGAATCATTGTTTTCTACCATCGGCGTCGTTATTGCATTAATAGTATGTTGCACATTACCGGTGACAGTCGGAGAAGCGAAAAAGATCCTTTAAAGCAGGAAACCCATTATGAACGGCCGGCACGGCACAGGACAGTCCAAATTCATTTGTATAGTTTTAAATGCAACGTAACCCATTATGAGCGGCCAGCTCGGCCCGGCACAGTCCAGCACGCAAACGGAACGGCCAAAATTCTCCGAGAAGAATAAAATCCGTTGAAGTCGAACGGCCTGAACGGCCAGTCGGCGCCAGTGCGTCATAATTGTTGGTAGTAAGCAGATATATTGTTGATTTTTTAATTGAAAGCGCGTTGTTTGTTTTGAAATATGGAAATATAAAATTTGGTTTGAGACATGCAAAAATTACTACGAAACATCGGTTTTGGGTTCACGAAAATATTAAAAAAAAAAGAGAATATGGCGATTTTCATCATCTTTTCGCGCATAAAGATGATCCAAAATTTCCCAAATATTTTCGAATGTCTCAAACCAAATTTTATATTTTATATTTCCATATTTCAAAACAAACAACGCGCTTTCAATTAAAAAATCAACAATATATCTGCTTACTACCAACAATTATGACGCACTGGCGCCGACTGGCCGTTCGACTTCAACGGATTTTATTCTCCTCGGAGAATTTTGGCCGTTCCGTTTGCGTGCTGGCCTGTGCCGGGCCGAGCCGGCCGCTCATAATGGGTTACGTTGCATTTAAAACTATACAAATGAATTTGGACTGTCCTGTGCCGGGCCGGGCTGTGCCGTGCCGGCCGTTCATAATGGGTTTCTTGCTTTAGTTGTCTTTCTTGCGCAAAAATGCTATAATAATATCTTAAATGAAGTAGAAAGTAGAGAAACTTTGTGAATTGAGCATGATTCAGCAAAATATTGCGATTTTTCAAATCATATTGCAAAGTTTTTACTATTACGAATAATATACTCACAATTTAATAATTTTCTATTTAAAAAAATGTTAATTTTTTATGTACTTAAAATCTAAATAAAAATTTTCAAAATTCTAATTTCTTAAAGAGCCACTACATAAGCATATGTCGTACGTTTCTCGTTTTTTGCCGGGGTCTGCTCATCCCTCTCGGCGGCCCTGCCTGTAGGCCGTATATGTGCATGGAAAACACATAACACCCAAACATTCTAGTTTTTAGAGTCATAGAAAGAATGAAAGATACGGTGGTGTCAACCCTTTTTTCTTTTTCGAACGCAGCTTGTACTCAATAGCTCAATGTGCACTGGGTCTTCGCTCAACGCGAAGAGCCAATATTTGAAAATACTTTTTATTTTTAAGCCTGTTCAGTAATAATTTTGCTTCTCCAAATTACAATTTTTAAACTTTAATAATACACGTTATCATACAGTATATTTTATAATTTACATACGTTTTACTCATTTCATCGCAAAATTATTATTAGGTACATGCATATTTTATTTCTTCAGATTAATAGCTTAGCAGGCATTGATCTGAAAACTTAACCTTGACACCGCCTTCACGGAGTCTAGTCGATTTATAGTTACATCATCTCGTAAAAAAGTAAAAGTTGTTATGTTACTCATGTTTTATCTACAAAAATAACACAGATTGATTAAAGATTGTTTCGGTCCAGTAATAAGGCGTGACGTCACTTTTGTGCAAGGAAGTAGTTCAGCCGTGATAAGGTTCATGATCGATTCATAAAAGTCTTTTATTTTATATAGTGTAATTTTATAGCGTATCCTGTAGTTCCTAAAAGAATTAGGCTATTATGTATTTTATCTAAAACACTTATGCATACTACAAAGTGGCGCCTTTTTTGTCAAATTCTTTTTTAACTTTTTCTCTTCCAATATTATTCCGAGCTAGTAAGAATAAACTAAAGAACTACCCCCCATATCTCTTCCGATTGTGAGCAACGAGGCCTTTGTTTATCTTTGTGTTACACGTCTGAATGTTACAAAATAAATCCGATAATAGACGGAGAGGCAGCGCTGAAAAATCTCTTTGAATTTACTAAAGCTAGATTTTTCACAGTTGATTACTGTGAGTGTGTAGAGTGTAGAGAAACATACTGCGGTCAGTCAAGCGAAACATAGAACAGGGGTTACTGAGAGGGTATCAAAGTCGCTTTCCTACGAAGGTAATTATTTCCATTTACTAGGAAAATTAAGGCTGAAAATCAGTACACACATTCTAAATTAAATATAATTAAAAGTTATTATAGTCGGTCAGCTTTATGACGGGACAGAGCCGGTCGGTCGGCCCCAATAGTCGATTGAGAAAATGAAGCATTTTGGCTCGCAATTTTTTCGTCCAGCATGGATTTACTTGAAATTTTCACAGAAGGTAGGGAATAGTCCAAGGATGGATCATTTTCTTCATGCCTCTACATACGCAAAATCCTTGGGGTGGTTGCTACCTCATCTCGGGGGTGGGAATTTTTTATTACATTAACCATGTAATTCGATGGAAAAAGTGATTGATTCTAAATAAAAAATGTTTTTTTTTTACATTTTCTTCGTAAAACTAATATTTTTTGAGTTATTCGCGCTTGAAAATAACAGTTTTTCGACGAAAAAATCGACTTTTTTAGAGGGTTTTCTGAGAATACCTCGAAAAATATGCATTTAATCAAAAAAACTGTAGATATCAAAATTGTATCTTTTAGTAACACAAAACAAATTCTTTTCCAATAATAACTTTAAGATCAATACAAACCGAGATACGGCATGTTAAATGTTAGCTTTTTTCGTCAAATGCAGAAAAAAATTTGCATTTTTCGAGGAAAACTTAAATAATCTTTTTTCAAGTATACAATTAGACCTTTCAACAAAAAATAATAAAAAGTTTCTAGCATGAAAATTAAGCGACTTATTATCAAAAAAATGTCGGTACCTGCTTTTCTCTACGAAAAAATCAGTGAAAACAACCCCCTAACTACCTTCCTAATTCAAAATTGGTCTTCACCTTTCTGTAGTTCCTTTTATATTTATATTATCAATACACTCAAGGAGTTTGACCTATTTAAAATGCCTACTTTTGGAAAAATTGGGAGTTTAATGAAAAATTGAGTTTTTGCAATTTGGTATTTTTCACCTTTTACTTCAAAATATCTCCGAAAATACTGAAGATACGAAAAAAATTATAAACTACTAAATTATAGCTTTCTTAATGACTAAAATTACCCTGTGCATAGATTTTCATTACAGTGAATAGTTAGCCAGATATAGCTGTTTAAAACCTCTATTCACCAACAAACACCCCCTTATTCGAGCCCTTTAAACCCGCCCCAATTAAAAACTAAGGGATCTTACGGAATTTAATTTACACAGTCTTATGCTCTTTAAAAATCCTACAAAATCATTTTTGAAGAAACTTTTTATCGCCAAAAATATATAGAATATTTTTCGAGGTATTCTCAAAAAACCCTCTAAAAAAGTCGATTTTTTCGTCGAAAAACTGTTATTTTCAAGCGCGAATAACTCGAAAAATATTAGTTTTACGAAGAAAATGTAAAAAAAAACATTTTTTTCCTCGAATCACTTTTTCCATCGAATTACATGGTTAAAATGTAATAAAAAATTCCCACCCCCGAGATGAGGTGGCAACCATCCCAAGGATTGAGTGTATGATAGCGGCATGATATAGAAAATGATCCTTGGACTATTCCCTACCTTCTGTGAAAATTTCAAGTAAGTCCATGCTGGACGAAAAAATTGCGAGCCAAATGCTTCATTTCCTCAATCGACTATTGGGGCCGACCGACCGGCTCTGTTCCGTCATACAGCTGACCGACTATAATAACTTTTATTTATATTTACTTTAGAATGTGTGTACTGATTTTCAGCCTTAGTAAATGGATTTAATTACCTTCGTAGGAAAGCAACTTTGATATCCTCTCAGTAACCCCTGTTCTACGTTTCGCTTGACCGACTGCAGTATGTTTCTCTACACACTCACAGTAATCAACTGTGAAAAATCTAGCTTTAGTAAATTCAAAGAGATTTTTCAGCGCTGCCTCTTGGCCTATAAGTAGAGAACAGTAAAAACCCATACAGTGATAAGTGTGCTAATAACCGGCAAAATAACGCAAAAGATGGAAAACATAATACATTGCGAAACAAACAGAGACGAAAGTAGTGGAGATGGAAATAATCGTTATAAACGTATGAATTAACATCACATAGCATAGTTTCCCACCTTTAGACGTCGGTTCCACCATAGGTACCTATCGATAATTTTACACCTCTACTAGTTTCATCTCTTTTTATTTCACAACATATTATGTTTTCCATCTCTTGCGTTATTTTGTCGGTTATTAGCGCGCTCATCACTGTATACAGAATATGTACATTATATACCAGAACACATTCAACGTAAAAATACTTACGAGACTGGGTGAGCTAACTGTCGAGCCTTAAATGGATCAAAACCTGCATGATTTGCAGCTGCTTCTACATCTCCTTTGGATGATATTTTGTACCTAAAAAGAAAGGCAATTAATATGTATGTAGAAAGCACCAAAAATATGTTTTGTATTTGTAACGATATAAGCGCCTCCTGCTTGCGCATCCGACGTGCCACCGCTCCGTACACAAACACTCCCACTTTACTTTTCACTACCACCGATGCGCATTAGCAGATAGATCACTGGCAACGATATAAAAGGAGCTTCGCCACAACAGAAGACGTCAGAACATCTACCTCTTCTTGTCGACACCGACATACTCGCTCCACAACAACCCAAACCTCCAAGAACTATAAGAGATTATCGTAACGCGAACTGGAACGAATTCCAAAATTTCATAACTCAAAATCTTCCAATGTTAGGCGAATTAGATACTAACGACAGTATCGACAGAGGTGCAACCCAAATTGAAAGTCTCATCACCGAGGCTATCACGCACACAATTCCACTAAAAAAACTAATCTACTCATCTCCGGCACTTCCTCAATACATCATCCAAAATCCATCAAAAAAGGCGTCTTCTACGCCAATTCAAGGCCAACAGAAATCCATTAATCAAAACAGAATACAACCGAATCTGTGCCAGAATAAAGAGGGAAATATCTGACGTAACGGCTCGCCGGTGGGAAGATACGACCTCAAAACTGGACTAGAGACGGAAGTAGATTCTGGAACAAACTCAAAGCCCTAACAAAACAAAAACAATCTAAACCTCCTCATCTGTTGGTCAACAACCAAATCATCAATTCTCCAGAGGGAAAAGCAGAAGCATTCAAAAATTCGCTTCAACACAACTTCCAAACCCCGAACAACCCGAATTTTGATCGCATATTTCAACTCAACACAGAATTCATAGTTAGAAATACTCTCAACTTTCACATTCCGGTCCATGATCCGATCATGGACCCTCTCACAAACAGGGAAACGGAGAGCTTTTGCCGCCAAGGCAAAAACAGCGCTCCCGGACCCGATGGCATCAACCGAAGATGCCTAAAGAAACTTCCTGAGAGTATTATCCCTCTTCTCAAAAAAATCTTCAATGCATGTCTCAAAAACAGCTACTTTCCTACTCCTTGGAAAGTAGCCAACACAATCATGTTACCAAAAAAAGGTAAACGCCCCACCCACGTGGAATCCTATAGACCTATCTCTCTCATAAACACTCTGGGAAAAGTCCTTGAGCTAATCCTTAAGGAGAGGCTCAACGATTTTCTCGAAACCCACAACATCATCCCAAAATTTCAATACGGATTCCAACAAGGTAAATCTACCCAACATGCATTGATAGACTTCACCACAAAAGTCACTCAAACTATCAACGACGGTTCATTCGCCATAGCCACATTCCTCGATGTACAGAAGGCATTTGATCAGGTCTGGCACGACGGACTTGTTCGAAAGCTAATGGACATCAGGCTACCCTTACAATTTACAAAAATTGTACACTCCTATCTCCACAAGCAAACTGTTAGAGTGAGAATATGCGATCAAAAATCAACACCGTTCACTCCACAAGCTGGAGTTCCCCAAGGTTCAGTTCTAGCTCCACTGTTGTACATTCTCTACAACAGTGATATCTCAAACCAAAATATCCCAGGTACTCGACTGTTTCTCTACGCAGACGACACGGCACTACTCGCGACAACTGCTCGATACAACCCAGCACGCATCCACAGAAGAGCTCAGGCTCTGTTAGACGCGGTTGAAGAATGGTCTTGTAAGTGGAGAGTTACGCTGAACGCGAACAAAACAACAACAATTGTGTTTCGCGCCCCTACTGTGTCTCAGAGAATCATTAGGAATGAAGACGACCAATTCCCACTGAGATTGATGGGGGAAAGGCCCGACTGCGACCTACTTGGGAGTACTGTTTACCAGTACTCTCAACTGGGACGCAGATCTAAAGGCAACTTTAGAGAGGGTAAGGAACAGAGCCAGACTTAAGAAAACTCTAAGACTGTAAGACACATAAGAAAACTCTCTTACACACTTACAAGACCTTCATTCGACCCGTCATTGAGAAGCATGTCTCTACTCTCTTTTCGGGAAAGCTCAGAAAGAGAGGTTGTTGCGAGTGGAACGAAGAATCTTGCGTAGATGTAACTATGAGCACTGGGGATATCCCTCTAATCAAATCCATAACCTTTCAAATATCCCCAAAATTACCGAGAGAATCAACTCTCTGAACAGGAACTGCACATCCAAAGTAATCAACGGTCCTCTTTCCGACACACAAGAATCTCTTAAATGTTGCTGTTCATCTTCAGGCCACGTATTCTGCTACCGACAGCCTAAACGGAAAAAGATTCACCCACCGTCCGCTCTAATGCAATCATGCATTGACGAACTCCCAGCAGAATACGAAGAAATCCTTGAGGCTACCCCGTTAGCCTACCGTACCCACCTCTAACACATTCTCTTCCCTACCCCGAACAGGGAGAAGTTGGTTTTTTGCGGTTTCCCAACTTCATTGCACAATTATACCTGTTCGTCCCAAGAAAATAGCCGCAACTATTTTCAACATTCGAACTCACACTGTCCACGCCCCGCTCAAAAGTCACCTCCTGACCGCCCACGAGGGCCGCTGGCTTGCCAGTTGGCGTACAATGGTTTATAGGGAGCTTGGTCGAGGGCAAAGCACGGACAGTACACACATATGTCAATGGAACCAACACCAACTCCATCATTCTTTCTTCTCTGTTGTCTGATAGTCTTCTGAACCACCACCGTCCGGCATAACCCAGGAACACCAGGACCCCCACACTTACCCCAGTGTGTTTTCGGACTGTTTGCTTCTGCGGCCAATGTCTGATGTTTGATATTACATATCACATTCACTACAAACCCTGAAGAGGACAAAATCCTAAAAGGGGACATCTCAATGTAAGCATTTCAATAAAGCATAACAAATCTTCACGTAAATCCACATTGATGATGATGACAACAGAAGAGGAGTTCTATCGGAGAATTGATCTGGCAAGAATGAAGGATAGAGTTCTATCTGGTATTGACTGGAGGACACTCGCCTCTGCTAAAAAAAAGATTAGTAGCGGCTCCCACCACGGCGACCAAGTATTGATTGATCGCTTTTCCGTTCCTTACCGGACCGAGTATTGATTAGTCCCATCTCTAATCCTACCGACCATCCTTTCTCCTTGATGTGTATATGTATATTATATAACCCATCGTATTGTCACTTGTCAGTTCAATTAACTGTATTTGTTGTTGGCAGGTATTCGACGGTAGATCGTAGCTTCGCTTCGCCAGGATTGATGTTACTTTTTATTGTAGAGATAAGTTCATTTTATGTTCTTATTGGTGTCGTATTGGAGTCTGGTGTTTAACAGAGCTACCCGTTACAGTTATTTTAATATTCTAATTACTTACTTTGTGACTCCATTTGAATTAGAGTTGTCCTGAGGCAGGAAACTCTCCATCTCAGTCGAACCATTTTGAGGTTTAGCCTAAAAAAGACAGAACAGAATCACTATATAGCATAAGAACAAATCAAGCAGAATTAAAATCAAATATACAGGGTTGCGAAAAAGTCTGGCAACACGGTAATTTCTCGGAAACCGCTAAAACGATTCTTATAGATTTTTAGATTTTGTTGGGTAGGGTTTTTTAATGCAGCCGATAGTATAGTAGGCCCATTAAGCCTAATGTAGTGACATTTTTTTAATCAAAATAACTATGGATATCGATAAAGGGACCAATTCTGAGTAAATTTTGTTCTATATTTTTTTTTTGCAAAATTGACACTTTCCAAGTTATTTGCGATTGAAACTATGCATTTTTCATTGAAAAAACTCACGTTTTATAACGGTTTTTCATGAATAATTTAAAACAATTTAATTTTATAGAAAAAATTATTTAAAACAAAATTGGAGCTAATAAAAAAACAAAGAGATTCGCGTCTGAAAGACCTATGTAAACCCAATAACGACTGAGTTATTGCTCTTTAAAAGATGGTTATTTTATAGAGGATTTTATATTTAAGATGGATATTAAATAACTCGAATGTGGTGCAATTTTTTTGGGAAAACAGACGTCTTTTAAAGTTCATTAAAATACCTTTCAAATAAGCTCTGACAAAAGTTTTTTTCATAAGAACTGACTGACTTATGACGAAAATAAAGTCGCTTTCTGCTTTTTTCTGCTTGAAATGTAAAAATTAAACCCTCGTCGTTACAATCCTAATAGAAATGAATAGCTTCCCACTTGAAATTAGTTTTATTTAGGTATAAATTGATGCGATCCGTGTAATTTGACAGGTTTGGAATGCTTAGTTTAGAAAAAATAGTTGATTAAATCGAAAATGACATTTTTAAATTTTTTAATAAAAGTGCATTTTTCTTAAGTAAATCTAAAAGTATTCATAATATGAAAAAATGTTTCAAATATTAATTGTAGAATTTCTTTTACTGAAAATTAAAATTTTTTGTTTGTTTTTGTATCATGAATACTTTTAGGTTTATTTAAGAAAAATGCACTTTTTTTTTAAATTATAATGTCATTTTCGATTTAATCAAAAATCAACGATTTTTTCTAAACTATGCATTCCAAACCAGTCGAATCACATGGATCGTATCAACAATACCTAAATAAAGTTAATTTCAAGTGGGAAGCTATTCACTTTTATTAGGATTCTAACGACGAGGGTTTAATTTTTACATTTCAAACAGAAAAAAGTAGAGAGGGACTTTATTTTCGTCATAAGTCAGCCAGTTTTTATGCAAAAAACTTTTGTCAGAGCTTATTTGAAAGGTATTTTAATGGACTTTAAAAAATATCTCGTAAGTTTTTCCAAAGAATTGCAACACATTCGAGTTATTTGAGATTAAAGGTTCTCCATTTCAATGGAATATTAAAGAGCAATAACTCAGGGGACATCCATAAACTACGTCGTTGAGAAAAGGGAGGGGGGCTTGCTTATTTCGACGAAATACGACAGGGGGTATGAGTGTTAATATATTAAGTCTATTAAGTTAATATATTGGTATATTTAAATTTGTCGCTATTGTCTCTATAAATATAATTTTTTAATAGCTTCTACCAGCATTAAAGTATCAGATATTCATATAAAAACGTATAGTTTTTGAAATGAAATTGAAAATAAAACAAAACGTTTACGAATAAATACACCTTTGTTAAAATTAAAAAGAATTCTCTTATAGATGCTTTTATCGCATATATTTCGTTTTTATCAGTTACAGCCTTAAAATAATATTAGGTAGCACTTTTGTACAGGACAACAAACAATAAGACATTGTTTTTTGGGTTTAAACAAGCTCTTCTATATATACAGAACAACGTCTGGAAGCAAACAATATTAAATTGTTAATTCATTTATGTGCTGCATACTGTGTGTGAAAAAATAGTTCTGAAAGAATGAATGGAAATAAAATATTGTGTTCTATTTAGTTAGTAAGTCGTATTTATACTCAGAGAAGATTTATACGCAAAATCTTGGTCCAATGCTATTTAAATGCATTCATTTTTTTCGAATACTCAGAAAACGAATAAAAATTTTTGAAAAATTTAAACGCAGATTGAGAGATTACATTATTACCGAGGGCCAAAAGTTTCTGAAAACATCTATAATGTTTATTTTAATAAGTTACAGGGATAAAAAAAGAGAATATTTAGTCTGATTTTTAAGTTCAAAAATTCCATTTAAAAGAAACCTTTTGTTTATTCTAAGGGACTTTCAGCCCTCGGTAATAATGTAATCTTTCATTCTGCGTTTATATTTTTCAAATATACTTATTAGTTTTCTCAGGATTCGAAAAAGAATGCATTTAAATAGCATTGGACCAAGATTTTGCGCCTACCCCCTTAATTGTTCTTGTTATGATACATTCGCAAATAAAGTTTCAAGGTTGATTAAAAAAAACAGAAATAACATTGAACTTTTTTAAATCACTCAAAGGAGGGTCGTGAACTGCAATGACGACGTCGACTTGTGGGGGGGGGGGGGGGGGGGTTCGTCTGTAAACGACGAATTACGACGGAGGGGGGAAGGTATAAAAAAGTTCAAATTTTTTACGAAGTAGTTTATGGATGCCCCCTCAGTCGTTATTGGGTTTACATATATTGGCTGTACATTCACTGCCATACACATACATAATGGCAGATCAATGCTGGTATACAGATGGCTCTAAAACCGATGAAAAAGTTGGAGCTACAGTGGACATGTCGAAATGTAAAAATAGACGTTTTTTAAATTGAAATTGTGGTTAATTCCCAATAAAACAAATAATATTAAAATGCCACAAGGAAATAGCTTCAGAACAAGAATATGTGGATGTTTGATGGGATAGTGAAAGATGTTATTGAACCTGGGAAATAAGGATTGGCTCAAACGAGTAAAAAAACTCGATGGATTCCTAAGGTTCAGATAATTTATAAACTAGGCTGTTAGTAAAAGGTTTAATGTGATAAAAATGTATTATTTATCCTTGTAATATATTTTTTATGCAAAAAGGTTAATAATGAGTTTACTATATTTGTGTTAAAGATAACGATAATTTTAAATCACAGAATACAAAGTATTTTCAATGTTAGATTTTATTTAAGTATGTATTTATTATCTTTCTAATATATACATGGTGTTTCATTGAGAATTGTCCATATAGTAAATGGAGAAACCTTAGCACAAAATACGAAGATTTAACCTAAAACACTTCATAAAATATGGCCTCCTACTGAATTACAGGGTGTTATTTAAAAATTTAGTATTTGCACCCATTATAAAAAAATTTAACAAATCCTTGTCATACTGGCAGGAAGTGTAGGTACTGTACACCCTTCACTTGTGTTACACCCTTGTTCGCTTATGTTACATAAACGTTTCTGGCTAGTACCAGAGGAGTACGACAGGGGAAAGTGAATGGTTAAACGTTCCTAGATTCTACGCCACTGGCGGAATCGCTATTTTATTGCTATTTTTAGGTTCTCAAATACTTTCTATGTAAATAATATACTGTCCATTCGTAACGATTAAGTCATAATTTTTCGAGATATTTGAAGTTAAAAATGGAACGACGCAGTTATTTTGACTAATGTGGGTACCTACATATTAGGTATTTATGTCGGTGTTTTTGGATCAGAAGATTGCATTTTATTATACAAATGAATTTTTAACCCCCAATAACAAAAAATATACTGTTATTTATTAAAATTTCTTAAAACAAATAGATGCATTCATCATTTAAAAACAAATTGTGGTTCTAAAAATAACCGTTGTTATAATCTAAAAAAAAAACGATAATTTTAATAACACGAAGATATCAAAAAACAGATTTTTTGTCTAATCGAGAGTTTAAATGTATTTTTTGATGTTATTAAAATTGTTCGTCGTGTTATTAAAGTTTTTCTTTTATTTCTTCTTCTTCTTCAAGTGTCGTCTCCGCAACAGAGGTCGGCAATCATTATAGCTATTCGCACTTTGGAGACCGCTGCTCTGAAAAGTTCATTTGATTGATGTACATCCGTACCGTACCATTCTCTCAGGTTTTGCGCAGCTAACTCTTTTATTTAGATTATAACAAAACGGTTCTTTTTAAAACGTCAATTTGTTTTTAAGTGTTGAATGAATCTATTCGTTTTAAGAAATTTCAATAAAGTTTAATAATATGTAATGGTTATTAGCGATTAAAAATTCATTTGCGTAATAAATACAATCTTATGACCCAAAAACACCGACATAATTAATAGGCTACATTAGTCAAACCAACTGTGTCGCTTCATTTTTAACTTCAAATATCTCGAAAAATAATGACTTTATCGTTACGGATGGAGAGTATATTATTTACATAGAAAGTACTAAATAATCGAAAAACTACACTAAAATAGCAATTCCACCAGTGGCGTAGAATTTGGGAAGGGTCAACCATTCACTTTTCCTCCGTCGTACGCCTCTGGTAGTAGCCAGAATCGTTTGTTTAACATAATTTAGTAGGAAACGAATGCCTGCGAATCAATCAGTAAATGATTGGGAATATGGAAGTACGTTTCAAACAAATCATTGGACATGGAAATGACCAGTTTCATTATTTGGTCAAGTAAGAAATAAATAACCAGCTACAAATATTAATTTTGAAGTAGTATTTTTTTAATCAATGAACTAAAGTACTGAACCGAATTTAAAACCCCAAGTCAGTCCAATTCGGGACAAGGCTGAAAAAAAAACCAAAAATCCGGGACTTTTTAATGAAAATCGGGCCATTTTTTTTAAACATAGAACTTTAATATCATTTTATTGATTATTTAACATTTTTATGTTGACAAACATTTTTTTGATGGGATGGGTTGTAATGATAATTATATTTGTCTTAGTTTTTGACGTTTCGACTTCCAATCTGGAAATCGTTCTCAAAAAGGGAAAAATTAGAAAATTTAACTGATGTTGGATTTCCATGTAAATAGAACCTTAGGTTAATATCAAAATATAATTATCATTATTTGATATTCATGTTTTTGAATTGTCTTTCAGAAAAAGATAATTAAAATACAGAAACGGGAAAAAGTCCAGGGTTTGAGTTTTTATAGAACTGTAATACCACGATATAAAATGCAAGCGTTTTGGATGTGATATTAGTATTACACTCTAGAAATCGTCGACATTTTGCGTCCCACCAATTCTATTTGATGTGAATTCTTAGAAGAATAACGTATTCACAATTTCAGAATAGAATTTTACCAAAACGTTGAAAATTCGGATGGCCCGGAAGCTTTGCCCGGGACGCCGGGACACGACTTCGTAATTCGGGCCATGTCCCGGATTTTTCGGGCTAGTTGGTCACACTATGTATAGGGAATTGCAAGGGCTTTTAAACGAATGTCTTATTTGACTCCCATTCCCATTAAAAATGGGGTGATTCTTAGCCCGGCTTAGGTATGAAAGTAAAATAATCGTAAATAGCGGAAAAATGTGACAAAAAAGCCCAGCGACAAATCAAAAATTAACTTGTCGCTGGGTTTTTCAAAAATGTTATTCGTGATAATGCCTCTGTTTCGTTTTCCTTCGGCCACTCTGCATATGAAGGAATATCTTTATTTTTACATTTTTATTTGTAATTAAATGAATTATTATTGAAAGCAGAAACAAGGTCGACAAAAAATGTTACAGTAGAGCGTCGATAGTCCGAACCCTAGTAATCCAAACGTTCGCTAATCCGAACGCAAAAAAAATTTATAAAATTAAAAAATATGATCGGATTTTATCATATGATCGGATTTTTGTTTTGTTTATGCAGAAATACATACAATATATTTGTTTATTATGCAGGTGTTTTATTCCTTGTAACTAAAACGTATGTACATATATTGTACTATGTTTATGAGCTTTGTATGTATTTTGAACATACGTTCGATAATCCGAACTACCCCTGTACCAATTAGTTCGGATTATGGACGCTCTACTGTATGTATAAGAGAGATGTGTAGACATCATCTAATATTTATTTTATCAAAGATCGACAAATAAGACACCAAAACAAAAGACATTAATAATACATATGCAAAGAAATAAATAAGCTCAATAAATACTTTAGATTTGATCTGAGTAAACATTGTGTACTACAGATAAACAATATTTATGCACATAAGTATTGTCAGAGAGTATTATTAGACCGATATAAAATTATCTTAATAATACCATTGTTTACACGAGCTTAACTGGAGCGCTACTTTTTCAAAACAGTTACAGTAGGAAAAATGAAAGAATACCCATGAACGAACATATAAAACACGCTGTATTTTCCTGTCACCATGTCACACAAAAAATTGGCCAGCGCAAGTACATGTAATAATTATTGTTACATGTACTTGCACTGGACAATTTTCTTTGTGACACGGTGACAGGAAAATACAGCATGTTTTATATGTTCGTTCATGGGTATTCTTTCATTTTTCCGACTGTAAATACGGAAAATAATGTGTTTGTATACGTACCATTTTTATAGATTTCAGTTGCTATTTGACGGTAAAAAGTTTCAAGGTTGTGGCAAATCTGAAACAAATAAATGTATTATAAAAAATAATATCTTGTACTGAGGGGAATAATGTTTTCAACGCATTAAAATTATCAAGATATTAAGCTCATTAAAGTTTTTAAAAGCTTTCCGCATCGCCGAAATAGAAAATTAATATTTAACACTCTGTTACACTACTCCCTTATGATTAACGATATGTCGGTAAACAGAGTAAAGTTGTGTAACCTTCTGGCCAAGGTCTACATAGTGTTAGAGTTTTAGGTCACGCAAACGCTCCAGAAACCAATTTGCGTTTGCTTTATAGATTTTGAAAAGGCGTTTGCTAGAGTCCAACATTATAGACTATTTGAGTATCTAGAAATGATTGGAATAGACGGTAGATCTGGTAGACGGTAAAGAAATAGACAAAATTTTCATTCAACGAGTTGCCAGACAAGAATGTGTGCTATCCACAACTTTGTTTAACGTATACTCGGAAATAATATTCAACGAAGCCTTTGAAGGACAATGTGGATTTCGAATTTGGGGAGAAACTATTAACAATATAAGATATGCGGATAATACAGCGATCATGGCTGATAGTATCGAAGATCTCCAATTCCTTACAGATCTAGTCACTAGAGAATGCTCCAATAACGGAAGTTTCTGAGATGTAGTCATATCGTAGAGTGCTTAAAATCTTATGGGTTCAATGCATTTCAAACATAGAAGTCTTAAACAGAATAGGTCAAGACGAAGCCCATACAGCACAGGTCATCTTTAAGATATCTTATTTACAACCAAATATGGTCTTAATGTCTTGAGACTTTTAAAAGATACCTTTAAAACGCCAAATTTAAGATATCTTTTAAACATCATCCTTAAGACATTTTTTCTTAAAAATAGGTTATAATTACGAATTTACAAGTTAGGTTAGGTTAGTAAAACAAGACCAGAGCTGGTAGCTAAAAGACAAACTCCAAACAAAAGCTTTTTCACATCAATGACTTTAATGGTATTTCCCATTTCTTGTGATGAAGATATGGTCTTATTTGAGGGATATTTAGAAGACTCCACAGATTTTAATAATGCAGTTAATGCATGTAAAATTTGAATAGCAATAAACGTATTTTTAGAACCTAATTATTTTTATTAAAAGTTAATTTAAAATATTTCATAAAAAATTAAAAAGAAAGCTATCCTAAACACCTTAATAATAGACAAACCTAAAATCAGTGAAACCCTATCTTTACCTTTAAAACGCAAAAATCAAGTAGTGAAAATATTAAGATTAAACCACACCAGACTAATAAAAGGATATGTGACACCTAAGGAAAATCCCACCATGTGTAACACGTGCAATTTACAACCAACAGTAAAACATATTTTAGTGGATTGTCCACGCCACGCCACCAAGAAGAGCGATAGAACAAAAGTGCAAACGTTTTTGTCTAGTTTTCACATGTATGTGTAAAAACACTACTGTAACTACGAAAGACCGTTGAACTTTAATTCCAATATATTATAATATATTCGCCGGCACAAAATTCCGTCACCCAAGATTTTTGATTAAGTTTGACAAATTTATAACTTTATTTTGTTTTTTGAATTATCCGAATATCTCTTTTCTTGTAAGAGCTGTACCATTTTTTGTAAATAAAAACACTGATCGACTCATAAAATAGAGGTTGGATTGATAAGATTAGAATGGCCCGCATGCAGCCCAGATCTCAATCCTATTGAGCATTTATGGGATGAATTAAAAAAGCTATTCGCCGTCAACCTAGGCCTTTCAGAAAATTTGGTACAGTTATGGTCCTGGCAGAGGAATATCGGGCTATTCCCCAGGCAAGGATAACACATCTTTATTCTATGCTAAACAGATTGCGAGCAGTCGTTGCTGCAAGACGTGGACATACCCGCTATTGAATTGTTTTGTTAATTTTAGTGCGTTTGATATTTTGATTTAATAAACCTTCAAAGCAGTGTTTTTATTTACAGCTCATACAAGAAAAGAGATATTCGGATAATTCAAAAAACAAAACCTTAGTGATACCTCCAGAATAATACAAAAGGAGTATGAAACAAAATCAGCCCTCCAATTTTTCCACAGAATTTTTTAAAGTTAGGAGAAAAAACAACGCTTCCATTCATCCCCGTATAATGCCATCTAAGCAAAAATTTTTGTTACCGGAATAATAGCAAACGACATCAATACACGTACCTACAAACTGATGAAAGAATCTTGAAAATCGGAGTACAAATAATAAAGTTGAGTGCGGTCCTGAACTTAGTAGATTAAGCACACCGAAATTTAGTCTCGAAGTTTTCCATTGTTTTACTATAGTAAATCTTTAAATTAATTATAAGAAACATAATCAGTAGTTTGGTTATTAGTGGTGATTTGATTGCCGTAAGTACTTTTACCAATATTTTTACGGTTTCATCAAAATCTTACAGAATAACAAATTTCAATACAGCCATACAGTTTTGTAAATTCAAAGGTGATTAACAAAAACTTGTTTTTGCCTTTAATATCTTCGATAAGTTAAAGACTTTGTAATTAACAGAGTCCCATTAAAATATAATGAAACGAAACAAGAAAATTAAAAATTAAAAGTATTTAACAATTTTACCGATGGCTGGTACTTCTGACTACAGGGGTCCTCCAATGTTACCCGATCAACAAACACCATCTTATTCTACAATTACCAAACAAAAAGCAGCTACATTCCCTTTGAAAGACCAAGCCGTTATTATCCCAGCAGTAGACACACTAAAATTAGAAGACTACGTTACAGCAGTAGGATCACTAGTACAGCCCAAAAATGTACTTTTTTCGTCAAGAATTTCTAACGCCAGAATCTGCATCTACCTCTCCAGCAAAGAAGTTGTTGATACTTTTTTAACAGACCACGGAGGTATAAAAATAGGAGATAATGTTATTAGAGCGAGAAGACTAGTCACTCCTGCTAAAAGGTTACTGTTATCTAGTGTCTGTCCGTCTATTCCTCATCATATCGTTGAAAAATATCTTGCTGAAAATGGCTTTCATCTTATTTCACCGATGACTTTCTTAAGAGCGGGAATTCAAGACCCTCAATATAGTCACGTATTAAGCTTCCGTAGACAGGTGTACTATACACCTGACGACAATCTTGTTATTCCTGAATCAATTCTCATTGACTTCGATAATACATCGTACCGAATCTATCTTGCTGACGGACTCACCTGCTATCTCTGTCATCAATCTGGTCATATCGCCTCAACATGTACCAATATGGCCATCCAACCAAACCCGTCCATACCTACATCCCAAACTGACCAAGACTCTATTTCTACCTTTAATGCAACAGCTGAAAACAACAATGACTCTGTTCAGAATCAAACAGAAAACACTCGTGAAGTAATGGATTCCCAAGAACTCCCTACAGAAACTACTATACCGAAACGTTCTCATTCTGAAATATCGTCTCCACTTAGTGAAAACACAGAAATAGATTTTCCAAAACCTAAAGCAAGATCAACAAAAAAGCCAAGAGTCACTAAATCTGATACAAAAAGTGGAGAAACAGTTTCTACTGAATCACTTATCCAACCTGCAAAGGAATTTATTGATGAAGCTTCAACCCAGTTTGAATTAAACTATACAGAGTTAGTAAGCTTTCTGGATGATGCACATGGTTCCCCCAATCCATTAAGTATCGCACAAGAATACACGAAAAACATAACAGGACTATTAGTAATGCTAACAGAAATCTACCCCAAACTCGAAGACAGACGCATTAAATCTAGAATTACACGAATAAGGAAGAAAATACGTCGTCAACTAAATCTAGACCAAACTGAAAATGATAACTCCGAAGATACAGATGTTTCCCAAGAAAACCTCAATTAAAAACAAAAACCAATAAAATAAATATTAACAATAAATGTATATTATTCAGTGGAATATACAAGGATTATTTACACACATCGAAACACTTCAACTCCTAATAAAAGAAACAAACCCACAAATTATATGCCTACAAGAAACAAATTTTAAAAACAACAAAAAATATAACTTAAAACATTTCGATTCCTACCACAAAATCAGAAACTACGCCAACAAAGCAAGCGGTGGAGTATCAATATATGTTAATTCTAATTTAGAATCAGAGGAGTTTCCCTTACATTCTGCTTTAGAAGCCGTAGCAATAAAAGTTCAATGTCCAACACAGCTCTTTGTGTGCAATGTTTATATCCCATCGGATGTGGATTTTGTCTCGAGAGATCTGGAGCATTTAATAGAGCAAATTCCAAAACCTAGACTTATTCTAGGTGACTTCAACTCTCACAGCATTTCCTGGGGATGCCATTCCACAGATAAAAAAGGAGAACAAATAGAAAAATTTCTTAATGAAACAGATTTTGTACTATTAAATACAGGAGAAAAAACTCGGTTTAACTCTGTTACAGGCAACCATTCTGCTATTGATCTGACTATATGTGAAAGTTCCCTAGCTCCTAGTCTAAACTGGGAAGTATTAAATCATACCTACGATAGCGACCACTGGCCTATAATAATAAGAAACAATAATACCACAAAAACAAACATAAATTTTTCAGAAACATGGAAAACTAAAGATGCAAATTGGATAGCTTACCAACAACTTATTGAAGACTACCTGCCTAATTTTGGAACAATAGGAGAGAACATAAATTCCGTTACAGATAAATTTACCTCAATGTTAACAGAAGTAGCCACAATTATTATAGGCAAAACAGCAAAATCAAAACGTAAACATTCAGTACCTTGGTGGAACAAACAATGTGAAAAGGCACTTAAACAAAGTAAGCATGCATTTAATGTATTAAAAAAACATCATACACCGGAAAACTTATCTAATTTTAAAAAACACAGAGCCTACGCAAGGTACATAATTAAGAAAAGTAAACGTGAATCATGGCAAGATTATGTTTCCACGATAACCGACGATACTCCGGCATCAGAGATCTGGAATAAAATCCGTAGAATTAAAGGAATTTCATACAGCAACAAAATTAACTCTCTTGACATTGAGGGAAACCTAATTACAAATAACAGTCAAATAGCCAATGCTTTAGCGAACTCATTCCAGACATATTCAAGTGATTCCGTGCATGACCCATTATTTGTCAAAAACAAAAAGAAAATAGAAAAGGAGGTCAAGATTACAGATTCCGTCAGCCCGCTAAATGTTGCAATAAGTATGCAAGAGCTAAATGAAGCACTACAAGGACTTAAAAACTGTAGCCCTGGATCAGATGAAATTCCAAATTGTTTTTTAATTAATCTTCCTTTAGCTGCAAAGCATCTACTCTTAGATATATACAACTTTTTATTTTCCACCAAACAATTTCCTAAATCGTGGAGTACCGCTACAATAATTCCTCTTTTGAAACCTAATAAAAACAAGTCAAATCCAGAATCTTATAGACCAATATCTTTAACATCTTCCTTAAGCAAATTACTAGAAAAAATTATAAATAGACGGTTGCAATTTTTCTTAGAATCAAAAGATCTAATAGTTCATCAGCAAAGCGGCTTTAGGAAAAACAGAAGCACAACTGACAATTTAGTGTCACTAGAGTCTGCAGTTAATGAGGCATTTGCAACTAATCGACAAGTTATAGCTGTCTTCTTTGATATAATTAAAGCTTATGATACTTTATGGAAATATGACATTATTGTTAAATTACAGCATTGGGGCATAGATGGAAATTTTCTAGCATTCGTCAAAAATTTTCTAGATGACAGAAATTTCAGAGTTAAATCAAACCAGGAATTTTCAGAATACCATACTCAAGAAAATGGCATACCCCAAGGATCTACACTAAGTGCAACACTCTTTCTGGTTGCAATTAACGATATCGTGAGCAGTGTCCGAAACCCTGTTAAAGCAATCCTATATGCAGATGACCTTGTAATTTATACTTCTCATAAGAATCTTAGTATGGCATCAAATATTATTCAACTTTCTATTAATTCCCTACAAGAATGGTCTAAAACAACAGGACTAAAATTTTCTACGGTTAAAACCAAAGTAATGTGCTTTTCTCGAAAACATCAAAATGTTGCAAATATTCCAAAATTAACACTGTATGATCAAGTTTTAGAAAATGTTGAGGAACTTAGATTCCTAGGTATGATTTTTGATTCAAAACTTACTTGGAACAAACACATCGAAGTACTTAAAAAATCATGTTTACAGCACATAAATATTCTTAAAGTACTAGCAAATCATAACTGGAGCGCAGACACGACACAGTTACTCAATATTTATAAATCCTTAATCCGCAGTAAATTAGATTATGGATCAATTATATATAATTCAGCTAAGGATTCAACATTAAAAAAATTAGATATTGTACAAAATACCGCACTAAGACTAGCTCTAGGAGCCTACAGGACCAGTCCAGTTGAAAGTCTTTATGTAGAAGCAAATGAGTCGTCACTCTCGATTAGAAGATTACGTCTAAGTCTACAATACGCAAGCAAGCTATCAACTAATCCAAACAACCCAGCCTACCCCTATGCCTTTTCCACACATTACCATTCTAATTACATTCAAAATCCTAATCTTCGACCATCATTTAGCAAAAGCATTAGCAACTTCACATTTCCGAGTATTATGCATACCAGCTTTGATTATACTCCCCCTTGGACTATACAAATTCCGTATTGTAATACAGATCTGTCCACTTATACTAAGGACAACACCCCTTCATCTCTTTTTCTCCAATACTTCTACAATATTAAAAATAAATATCCATCCTGTCAACTAGTGTACACCGATGCATCAAAAACCCCCGAATTTGAAACAGTGGGATCTGCCATTGTCACAGATGATTCTGTGCGCAAATTTCCACTACCTAAGGACTACTCAATATATTCCGCCGAACTTTTTGCAATATCCAAGGCAGTGCAACAAACTCTTAATCGACCTGAAGACATGGCAGTAATATTCACCGATTCCTTAAGTGCAGTTCAGGGCATTCAGAAAATATATCCGAATCATCCGTTCCTAGAACAAATTAAAAAAGACCTTGTGGCTCTACAAAATAACCATAAACAAGTACATATTGTGTGGATACCATCTCATGTGGGGATACCAGGAAATGAAATTGCAGATAAAATGGCTAAAGAAGCTTGTAAAATGAAGAGATCCGAATATAGAACTAACCAAATTCCTCACTCTGATATGAAAAAATGCATCAATGAGTACACAAAGAACTTATGGTTACAAAGATGGCAACTCTTACCAAACAATAAATTGCGGCAAGTAAACCCAGATCTAACTGCGAAAACACCAAATTTAGTAAAACGAAGGGACCAGGTTGTACTACATCGTATCAGAATAGGGCATACCAGACTGACGCACGAACACCTACTAAGGAAGGAACCTCCTAGAATGTGCTACGCCTGTGACACCAATATAACTGTAAGTCACATTGTTATAGACTGTCCATTATATCATCTGGAAAGACAAACTTCTGGACTACCAAGTGACATAAAGTGTGCGTTAGACAGTGCGGAGTGTAACAAAATCATTAGGTTTTTAAGGGAAATTAAATTGTATAACCAAATATGAGTGCTACGTTATGAACAATTTAAAACCAACTTTGTAAAATCTCTATAGTTCATAGTTTATATCAATTTAATATGTATCGTAATTGTACCACCGCTAATAACCTTTTATGGTTGATGCGGGTTATTTCTAATAAAAAAAAAAAAAAAAAAAATAATAAAGTTATAGATTGTCAAAAATCAAAAATTTTGGGTGGCGGAATTTTGTGCCGGTGAGTGTACTATCTATATGTTACGGGAAATAACGTAAATCCGGCCAATAACGTTAATAACCGGTCAATATCGAAAATGGCCTTTTGAACTAGTCATTGTCGACAATGGCCGGATAGTAACGTTATTGTCCATAGAAACTGGACATTGATGATAATTTTAAACTCTTGATAACATTTTCATCATTGTCCGGTCAATGTAAACAATGCACGTTGTTAATCGGTCAATGTTGAAATGTAGACTAAAAGATAGGTTTTGTTTATTATTTGCTTCATTTCTGTACTCATGCTGAAATTACTCGTAGTTAATTTATGTAAAAAGTGTTACAAAATGCCATGGTTCACTATCTTGTCAAAATAAAAATGATTAGCCTTTTTAAAAGCTATCTTATATGAAAAAAATAATAGGACATCATACCTAATTTATCAACATTGGCCATTTGCTTTTGGCCACGTCGTTATTGACCGGTTATTGATGAAAACTCTAATTTTAGGTTATTTTTTTACAACATTGGCCAATAGCTAATGCTATTGTCGTTAATGGCCGGACATTGTCGCTAATAACCAGGGGAAATGGACATTCACGACAATGCCCGGTCTTTAACGGCAATGGACAATTTACATCATTGTCCGTAACATATATATGACCATTAGCTTATACGCATTTCACCCTTTTGGAATCATTAGAGCGAGCTATGGTAGGCTCTCCGGATCGTAACAAAATATTTCTGTCTTGTTAGCAAATTATTTAAAATAATATGCAAAAAACGCTACAGCAATATCCATTAGGAACAAACGAAATCCAAAGATCCGAAGATTTTTTACATTTGAAATTAATTCAGTTATAGCCCAAATCTATGATTTCTATAATTTGCAAAGCAAACAGACGATAAATGAATTGACGTGAGGAATCTGAAAATATTCAAAAGTTGTGGATTGAATACAGAATTGATTTCTGAATTGATTTCAAACGTAAGAAATCTTCGGACGACAGAAAGATTTTGTTTCGATCCAAAGAGCCTACCACAGCTCACTCTGATGATTCCAAAAGGATGAAATGCGTTAAGCGAATGGTGGTACTCTGTATTGAAATACATTTTTTTACTAACGCAATTGAGTACCTACTTGAAATCAATTCGCTTGAATTTTTGTCTAGACTGATTGACGTGTTATAAAATGCAATTTTTAGATTCCTCACGACAGTTCATTTATCGTCTGTTTGCTTTGCAATTTAATAAAGTACAGATTTGGGCTATTACATGGATTGATTTTAAACGTAAGAAACCTTCGGATTTCGTTTGATTTTTCTACTGTAACTTTTTGTACATTATAATGTAAATGATAATGACTCTCAGTGGTCAAAGCATACTCACTAAATAAAAAAAATATTTTGAAAAAGAAGAGAGAGAGCACTCATGTGCATTTTGTTATATCAACTCATTAGAAACAGACTTCATTCAACACATCCATCAAAACAACGTACTTAGCATCAGTTAGCCTAGTATTTCTAAAAATAATGAAGATGGCAAGTGAAAATGGTTCATCAGCAAAAAAATTAATGAACTATAATAAAAATGAGACAAATTAGTAACTTCCTACTTTGTGTGTAACAAAGTTCAACTGAATAATAATAGAGAATTCTCAAACGGATGTGCATATGATCAGCTAAGTGACCAATTTTCATATTTTTTCCTATTGTTAGTTTTGTCGTTAATAGAAAGTGATTCTATTTTTGGATTAACTGGATCATGTCAAATAAAAGATTAATTTCGCTAAGCTTTTTCTAATTTAACTGCTAATTATTATCGACCTATTTCGATTTCTGTTCTGGGAAGAGGAGTGAAATATATGAAGCTTTTTATGTGAATTAGTTAAGAAGGAGGTATGATTTGAAATAATTTGAATCATATTTTTGTGAATTTTTTTTAAAGTCCGGTAGAGTTATTTTATTTTTAAATCAAATAAACATATTCAGTGCAATTCAAAGAATAGTAAAAAAAAATTCAAGCAAAAATATTAAAAAATAAGTCAACAGTGAAACTCGTCATTGGAAACTCGTCATGTGAACAAAAAATTCAAAAAGATTGAAAGATGAAGTTTTCGATCCTAATAGCATTATTAATAATATTTAGAAAATATTAAAATATTACTAAAAGATTTTTAAATCGAAAACTTATTGGTCCATTTCCTTGGTAACAGCTCCAAGGCTTCTAAAATTTGCAAGCCAAATGGATGCTGAAGCGAAGAAGACAAGAGGGAATTCAAAAAACTTACAATTCACGACCCCGTCTGTTCAGCTGGTAAATTCCAACAGAAAATGGACCTAGTTACTCGAAGGAGTAAAGACCAATATAAAAAAAATAAAAAAAAATTGTTGTATAAACGTGTTAAAAATAAAATTTTTATTTTATTTTCAAAAAGATTGTATTAGCCTATAAGTTTTTCGAGGTGGCGATGTCAAGTTTTTTAGATTATAGGATTTTTGACTTTTTGGTATCACTCAGAAGTCTAAATAACGAATTTTTTTGTAAAAATGGGTGTAAAGGGTAAAAAAAACATTAATCCGTTTTGACTTAAATATTTGAAATACTATTTTTAACGCTCTGCTCGTGCTGGCCAGTAATGTTATATCACCCGAATTATCGTATTGTTTAATGGCATTCTTATTAACGTTCCTACATTCCTGTAATAAAAAACTCCATAGATAACGAGGTATTATAATATCTTTCCTCGCTGCGCTTCACTGTGCAAATTACAAACTAATTAGGTAGATTAAATAAAGATGAATATAAATTAATGATAAATTAGTAATCTTAACGTTTTATCTAACATAGCCACACCCAAGCACACGCTAAAGAATAATTAAGTTCAGTTCAGATGTGCAAAATGTACAGAACATCTAAGTATTTTTCTGTTAATTGCATTGAATACCGACTTCTAATATCAACTCAAAATCAATAACGAGTTTAGCCTGGTGGCTATAATAGAATAGTTTAACAAAGTATAAAAAACTCGAAGAAGTACCACAAAGTTTTTATTAAAAAGGCAAAATTGGAAGCGTTTAGGCTCAGCAAGAGCCATCATCAGCAAAAAAAGTACAGGAACACAACATCAAGAACTACTGACCTACAATGTAATATTATAAAGAATCAAACGTGAGAATTTTAGCATGTGGTGACATACCTCAGTTAAGGAACTTACCAGAACAGGAAGGAAGATGATGAGGAAGATTTTTTGCTGATGGTGGCTCTTGCTGAGCCGAAACGCGTCCAATTTTGACCTTTTTAATAAAAACTTTGTGATACTTCTTCGAGTTCTTTGTACTTTGTTACCTCGAGACCACATTTGTGATATATGGATACTTCTCTTCATGAGAAAAGTTTAAGTTTGTATTGTAGTTAGGTATATAACAATATTACTACAAAAAGAACTTTAGTAACGTGTCGCGTTTCTTTTTTATACGATTTTTTATAGGTACCTACGTTATTTTTTATACAAGGTGTCCCAAAAATAGCGGAACGGTCGAATATGTCGCCAACTAAACATCGGATCGAAAAACTGAAAAACACCTTTTCAATAATTTTTAAAAATCTATCCAATGACATTAAATACGATCCCCCACTCCACCCCTTGGAAGTGGGGTGGGGGGCAACTTTAAAATCTTAAATAGAAACCCCCAGTTTTTATTGCAGATTTGGATTTCTTATGTAAAAGTATTCAACTTTTATTTGAGACATTTTTTCGAATAACGGATAGATGGCGCTATAATCAGAAAAAACCATTTATCGTGATACCATAGGTAAATTATAGAAACGGTCTAACATCTCGAGAAATGCACTTCCAAATGACAAACCAAAAAATACGTGCTTAATATTTTTCAAAAACCTATCGAATAACACTCAATATGACCCTCCACCCCACCTCCTAGAGGTGGATTCCTTATGTAAAAGTATGCAACTTTTATTCGAGACATTTTTTCGAATAGATGGCGCTATAATCGGAAAAAACCATTTATCGTGATACCATAGGTAAATTATAGAAACGGTCTAATATCTCGAGAAATACACTTCCAAATGAAAAACCAAAAAATATGAATTTATTATTTTTCAAAAACCTATCGAATAACGCTAAACATGACCCTCCGCCTAACCCCCTCGATGTGGGGAGTAACTTTAAAATCTTAAATAGCAACCTCCATTTTTTTATTGCAGATTTGGATTAATCATGAAAATTGAGCAACATTTATTTAAAACATTTTTTAGAATAGTTGATAGATGGCGCTATAATTGGAAAAATACTATTTATTAGCGCCATCTATCAACAATTCTAAAAATTGTTTCGAACAAATGTTGCTTAATTTTTCATGACGAATCCAAATCTGCAATAAATGTTGCTATTTAAGATTTTAAAGTTACCCCCCTCCCCACCTCGAGGGGGTTAGGCGGAGGGTTATGTTTAGCGTTATTCGATAGGTTTTTGAAAAATAATAAATTCATATTTTTTGGTTTTTCATTTGGAAGTGTATTTCTCGAGATATTAGACCGTTTCTATAATTTACCTATGGTATCACGATAAATGGTTTTTTCCGATTATAGCGCCATCTATTCGAAAAAATGTCTCGAATAAAAGTTGCATACTTTTACATAAGGAATCCAAATCTGAAATAAAGACTCGGGGTTTCCACTTAAGATTTCAAAGTTACCCCCAACCCCACCTCTAGGGAATGGAGTGGGGGATCGTATTTGATGTCATTGGATAGATTTTTAAAAATTCTTGAAAACATATTTTTCAATTTTTTGATCCGATGTTTAGTTCGCGAAATATTCGACTGTTACCCTACTTTTGGGACACCCTATATGATTTACGTATATGACAAGGTGTACCTGGTAAAGCAGATTCCACGCTGCGATCTATTGAGAGATTCTTCCTCTCGGTTAGACGAGACCCCTGATTTATATTAAAAAACGCTGTCATGTAATAAAATTCAAAAATCAAAAGTAACAAATCAGTAAAAGTCAAATTGACATTTGATTGCGTGTGGCCTATTGTTTTCACCTAAAACCTTGAATTATCCATGTCTGTCTGGACAGGTTAAATAACAATGGGGACAACGGATCTCCATGTCTCAGTCCAGAGTTTACGCAGAAAGCATTTGCTATTTTTCCCCCTATTCTAACTTGTGCGAAGGAGTTACTTACACACATTTGTGTTACCGCAGCTAGTTTCTTGGGTACCCCGAGCTCGATCATTGCCTTCCATAATGTTGCACGATTAATTGAATCATAAGCCTGTTTGAAGTCTATAAAGATCTGATGAACGTCCCGATTATATTCCCAATACTTTTCAAGCATTTATCTTATTGTACATATTTGATCAATAGTCGATTTGCCAGGCCTGAAACCACACAGTCGATAAACTGTCTTTCATTTTTCAATTATGTTAACGTTTATATTACTGAATAGATAATTGAATTACCTTTCAAATGAGCTACCACACGACCGCTATCCTCATTTAAAAAATCATCGATTGCATCATTACTCCCAGGCCCAGGTGTATGACGTCACTGGTATGATAGAGTGTCAAAAAATCATAATTTAAAAATAAAAATCGACCTGTTTCGGAATATATTTCCAAAATCGCTCATTCACAAAATAATGAATTTATTCCATTTGGCTTTGACACGCTGTATAGCCATTCTCCGATAAACGACGATGTTGTTCAATAGTGTTAAATGTCACTTGCTTTTCTAGCCTTTTTTTCGAGCTATATATGGAAGTACTTAACAGTGCTTAAATAGGAAAACAAAATGTGTCAACGTTTCGACTTCAATATTTGTAAATAACTCTTGCTATAAACTGCGTCGATATCTCTTACTCGATAGGTAGAGTTACCATAATTTATTAAGGCTAAAAATCCGGACAGGGGTAGTTCAAGGGGTTGTAGAAAATGTAAAATGTAAATTTGACTGTGTACATTGTACATATATATGCGAAATAATAATGCGAAATGCATATGGCACAATTAAAAGTATTATATTATACAGCTGTTTCGCTACAATATGCAACTAACATCGAAAATCTCTGAAAGTTTAATATACATACAGTTGGGATAAAGTATGGAACCAAGCAAATATCTTTGAAACGAAACGAACAATATTTATGAAACTTTGCATGCATGTACAGTGATGCAAAAGGCATCTGATGCCATATTTTTTGTTACTACTCCACTTCCTGTTTCACCGGAAATACCCTTAACTTATTTACTTTAAATGGGATATAATATGGGTATATTTTTGCAGATTTTAAAAGAACTTGTTATTTTTAATGCATACAGACCAAGTTTGGAAGAAAAAACTATTAAAACAAGAAATTAATCTCTTTAGAGGTAAAATAGGCTAATTTATTTACGTTAGACCAATGATAGTAAAAATAAAAAAAAAAATAATTTCAAATGTTGAAAATGCTTGCCGTTCACCTCCTGACAACGTGCAAGCCTATAAATAAATTCGTCAGTCACTCTTTGCAAGACTTCTCCACGTATTAGTTCACATTCATCAATTATTCCTTGTCTCAAATCCTGCATGCATGTTGGTCGCCTAACGTAAACGCGTGATTTTAAAAAACCACAAAGAAAAAAATCTAACGAGTTGAGGTCCGGAAAACGAGCGGGCCACTCTATGCATCCTCTACGTCCAATCAATCGATTTGGAAAATTCACCTCCAAAAAATGAAAATTCACCATAACGGATTTATTATTATTATTTCAATACGATCTTTTTCACTTAAATGAACTATTTTTAATACAACTTATTTCTGTCAATTAGTTCAGTAACGGTTTTACCTACTATACTAAATTCAAATAAGTAATGCAGTGCATGTAAACAACATTAGTCTACAGTCTATCCAGGGGTGGCCAAACTGCGGCTCGCGAGCCACATGCGGCTCTTTGAAGGATTACTTGTGGCTCTCGATAAATGTACCCGAGTTACTTTTAAATTTTGTGTTATTATATTTAAAAAAATTATTATCGTTCCATTTGTTTCAAAATGTCTTTTAAAATGATATGACACATCAAAAACTGCACGAATGAACATTAAGAGTGGCGCGAAATAAAAGTCCGTAATCAACCGACTCCAGACAGATTTGTATAACTCTTGCTATGGATATAATTTGTAATTTGGATTACACATCTTAGTCATATATATAAAAAGTCAGGAGTATTGACCAAATTTCAAAATAGATTTCAAGACTTAAAATATTTTGAATCGTCGCTTCATTTTTTTTTAATTCGTTTGAAATGAACATGTAATTCATAAGGTGAATTTTTTATTACCAATATAAGACCCAAATACCCCAAAGATCAAGCTCGAAAATAAAACTATACAGGGTGTTTGGTAAAGAATGGGCCATAGCTTAATCTTAGATTCATGAGGTTAAAATAAGTCGATTTAAGCTAACTTACCTTAGTACTAAAGTTGATAATAATTGAAATACAGGGTGTCAAAGTTAAACTTTTATTTTATTTATTTTTGAATATTTCCCGACAGGCATGGGACAAAAACACGAAACTTGGTAAGTGGTGCTGGTATTATACAATCTTCTAAATTATGTTAAACAAACGTTTCTGGCTACTACCAGAGGCGTACGACGGTGGTTGACCCTTTCAAATTCTACGCCACTGGCGGAATTGCGATTTTAGTGCAATTTCTTTATTCTCCAATGCTTTCTATGTAAAAAACATACTTTTCATTCGTAACGATAAAGCCATTAGTTTTCGAGATATTTGAAGCTAAAAACGAAGGAGCATAATAGATTAGTAGTGGCGTAAAATTTGGGAAGGGTCGACCATTCACGTTCCCTCGTCGGTCGCCTCTGGTAGTAGCCAGAAACGTTTGTTTAACATAATTTTTAGTAGATTATATAATACCAGCAACACTTACCAAATTTCGTGTTGTTGTCCTATGTCTATCAGGAAATAAATAAAATAAAAGTTTAACTTTGACACTTTTCGTACAACACACACAAGTTTTAATATGTCGTAAATTTATTTCTGTTTTCAATAAATAAAATTTCTGTAAAAATTTGTAAATAACTTCTTTACATACTTTTTGAATACGTATTTAATTGCGGCTCGCGAAAAATTTCAACTTATGAAAAGTGGCTCGGACTATCAAGGAGCTTGGCCACCCCCTATACTCTACAGTATAGATAGTACTCGTTTATTTCCTACTACGTTGTATTAATAAAAAAAATTATCTACAGAAAGTTTGTAACAAATTTTTTCTTGCAAATATGGTATGTATGAATTGAAAATAAAAAGTTCTTTTAAAACCTGCAAAAATATACAGGCTGTCCCATTTAAATTAAATAAGTTAAGGGTATTTCTAGTGAAACCCGAAGTGGAGTAGTAACAAAAAATATGGCATCAGATGCCTTTTGCGTCACTGTACTTGCATGCAAAGTTTCATAAATATTGTTCTTTTCGTTTCAAAGATATTTGCTTGGTTCCATACTTTATCCCAACCCAGTATACAGCTATGTTTTAACATACTTTAGACCTAGAAAATAATATTACAGAACGAAATAACTTAACTAGATGCTGCACAGAATGAAATTGCCCATCGCTGGGCCAAACGTTTTCCATTTTTTTGGCATTTCTCATATCCGGACATGTCTTTCACATCCGGACTGTCCGGACGAAATCCGGACGTATGGTAACTAGAGATTGCAATTGCTGGATCCAGCATTAAGCAATCTAGCTGGATCCAGCGCTTTTTTTTACATGCTGGATCCAGCAAACCGGGCTGAATCCAGCAGCGCGGATCCGCAAACGTATCAAATTCGAAATAAGTTACTGAATGTCTTCATTAGCCTCTTTATTCAAGGCCGTGAGTCGGCAACTTGCGATTCTATCGCGCTAGCAGTAGCTCAGTATGCTGGAAAGTTTCTACAACCTAAAAGTTTGCATCAATAAAGCGTTGATAGACATTGATTCTGCGATAAAAATCTCTGCTGGCGAGTGGTCAACAATCAATGAGTTGATGGCCACTCTCTAACCGGTAAAACTGGCTGTAGAAGCTCTTTGCAGAAGAGAGTCCACTTTGATAATGGCCGACACAACCATGACATTTGCCTTAGACAAACTAAATAGCCAGGACTCTAGCCTTAATGCCAATCTATCGGAAGCACTACGCAACATAATCGCGGAACAGTATCTCTCTGAAATTAAAGGTACATTAGTGTACTTACAAAATCAAAAAAGTATGACGACGGATTAAACAATGCTGGTTATTTCCCCATGCCGAAAAAGAATACAATGCGAGATGAAAAATTTGTTGATTCGTATAAATAAACAAGTAACTGTGGAACCAGTGTAGGAGGATATAATGAAAGAAGATGGGCCAACTAATCCGGAGTCCGTGAATTTTACTTTGGAACAAGAACTTGAGATTGAATTGAAACGAAAAAAAAAGAAAATTTTATAACCAAAAAAAATTTGGTTCTCAAAAAGATTACGAAATGATTTTGGAAAAGGAAATGGCAGTTTATGAGGCCAAAGGAGTGGAAGGCGATCATTTGTCAATGGTCTATGACTATTTGATGACCTTAAAACCGACCAGCACAGAGGCCGGAAGGGATTTTTCCGCAACCGGCTATATTGTGCAGTTCTGTGCGAAGTAGGTTGGGCCTATGTTTTTCAAGGTCTCACTTCCAAGAAACTCATTCAATTCAAACTCATTCAAACTCATTCAATTCAACTTCCAATTCATGTTTAAAAATTTAGAAATTTAGACTACAGACAAAAACACATTAAAATCGTGTTTTTATTGTGATTCCACATTTTGCTGCATCCAGCTGGATTCAGGCCAATCTTGCAAAAATCCAGCTGGATTGAAAATTATGCTGGATTGCAATCCCTAATGGTAACCCTATCGATAGGGATCAAGCCATCGAAGAATTAAATGATACTGTCGATCGATGGGAGATGATGTTAAGTCCATTGAAGGCACCAGATTGCACATTGTACATAAATGTACGGGAGAAAAGACCATTAAAATGAATATTTATGTATGCATAAGACATCGACCTTTTTATTTTCTGTTTGAATGGACAAAAAAATATTAAACAATCTTTTATGTTTTAAGCTTTTTATCTAGGATCATTTGGCAATCAATATACTCGCTAATTTGCTATTTCTTGGTACTAAAGCGAAGGAAACAGCGTAGTATGTATAATTAAACAGCATAACGAGATCACGTTTTTTAAAGGTCAATGATATTTCACTAAGGTAATTGCACCCAACAAAAAACTATATTAAATATCGACAATCTCCAACTGTTCTACTTAGGTGTTCTATTATTATAAAAAGTATCTTACTAATCTTACAATGGTAATATTATGTAGATACATTATTACATTCCGTTAGTTTTCTACAAAAAACTATGGAATTTGTAATTATATACCATGATATCATTTTGGGCGTGTATAATCGAGAATGGTAAAAGGAAAGAAAATAATAATTAACACACGTGTATAGCTATAGCTGACTCCATTTGACAATGTGTGTAAATATAAAATTGTTAAATAATGTTTTTGCACGATTGATCATTTTTGACTGTTTACCGTGACAGATTTTACGTCAGTAGGTGACATTTACTAGCAACTCGACGGTAAGTAATCCAACTCGACGGTAAGTACTCCAACTCGACGGTAAGTAATTCACTTACCGTCGAGTTAAAAAATCTCTTAATTTTAATTTATTTTTTGAAAGAATAAAGAAAACTAACGAAATATTTATTAATATTGAAACTTATGGTACAATTTGTTAAATTATTTAATGAAATCCCACTTGTTTGGGCTGTGGTTTCACTTCTAACAGAAACTCCTGCAGAATCGCATACATTAGTAGTATCCAACATTTTTTCTCTTCAAATACACGATCAAAGTTGAAAACTTGGAAATATCAATGCCATCATAAAGAAAAACGGTGGATTTAATCATTGAATATTCTGCCCAGAGGCTTCCAGGAGCTTTCAACTGCATATGTCTTTGAACGAAATATGCCAATAGAGTCTTTTCTTGGATTCTTAAATTCTTGCCTTCGCACCATTTTTTAAAACTTTGGTAAGTATTTTGATAACGGATTTTGGATTTTTCGGGAATAATTGCGGAACACCCTTCTTCCCAAGCCCGTTCAATTTCTTAAAATTCACTTTCGCTCATATTTTAATTTATAATAATCAAAATTGTACTTAAAATTATTGACAACTAAATAAAAACTCAATTTAGTCCAGAAAGCCACTGCGCATCCGCTAGGAAAAATATTCTAATTCGGATTTTTTGCACAATCTTACTCAAAAAGGACTCCTTTTATGAAATTTGCATGTTGCCAGGACCAAAAGGTGGTCAACAATTTTTTAAACGTTTTTTTTTTGTTTTTTTCCTAAAATTATTTTTTTTGCATGCAACACAATTTTTTTAGGTTTTTTGGATCATTCCAAACAGAAAAGGTCTTTAGTGACTTTTCTCTAAAGTTGATAGTTTTTGACATATAAGCGATTAAAAATTGAAAAATTGCCAAATCGGCCATTTTTAACCCTCAAAAACTATGTGACAAACTCAAAATTTGAATGTTGCCAAGGTAAGTAGATATTCCTTAAGCATCGGTTGATGAAATGCCGAAGAGTTTTTTGCAATAAAATATTCAAAACTCCTTTGTTTTTTAATTGCTAATCAAGCGTGCGCGACACTATTTTCCACCGACAGTATGGTGCAAATGAAAGGAATAAATTCGTTATTTCGTAAACCGGCGACTTTAAGGAAAAATCCCGAAACAGGTCGATTTTTATTTTTAAGTTATGATATTGTGGCATATATGGTATAGGTACTAGTGACGTCATCCATCTGGGCGTGATGACGTAATCGATGATTTTTTTAAATCAGAATAGGGGTCGTGTGCTAGCTCATTTGAAAGGTTCTTCAATTCTCTATTCAATAATACAACCTTTACATAATTATTTATTACAGGGTGTCCAAAAAATTTTTATTAAATTAAATTATTTGACAAAAAAGAAGTAGAAGGACACCCTGTAAAAATAATTATGTAAATATTTACATTACTGAATAGAGAATTGAAGAACCTTTCAAATGAGCTACCACACGACCCCTATTCTCATTTAAAAAAATCATCGATTACGTCATCACGCCCAGACGGATGACGTCACTAGTATACCATATATGTCACAATATCAAAACTTAAAAATAAAAATCGACCTGTGATTTTTCCTTAAAGTCGCCGGTTTACTAAATAACGAATTTATTCCTTTCATTTGCACCATACTGTCGGTGGAAAATAGTGTCGCGCACGCTTGATTAGCAATTAAAAAACAAAGAAGTTTTGAATATTGTACTGCAAAAAACTCTTCGGGATTTCATCAATCGATGTTTATAGAATATCTACCTACCTTGGCAATATTAAATTTTCAGTTTTTCACATAGTTTTTGAAGGTTAAAAATGGCCGATTTGGCAATTTTTCAATTTTTAATCGCTGATATGTCAAAAACTATCATTTTTAGAGAAAAGTCACTAAAGACCTTTTCTGTTTGGAATGATCCAAAAAATCTAAAAAAAACTTTTTTCCATGCAAAAAAATAATTTTAGGAAAAAAACAAAAAAAAAAAACGTTTAAAAAATTTTTGACCACCTTTTGGTCCTGGCAACATGCAAATTTGTTAAAAGGAGTCCTTTTTGAGTAAGATTGTGCAAAAAATCCGAATTAGAATATTTTTCCTAGCGGATGCGCAGTGGCTTTCTGGACTAATTCTCCATTGTTGTTATGCACCCTAGTTACTACCTAACAACCAAAGTATCTATCTTGATAAAATGAATGAAACTAGTCAATATGACGAAAATGTTTAATTTTATAATTTATAATGGTATCAATCGTGCAAAAAACGTTATAAGCATGTCGAACGTTAAGTCGACATGCTTATGTTAATAATTGGAGTCGTCGCTCCGCTCCTCCTCCAAACAATTGTCTTCGATCGGTATAAAACCCTTACCGTTCTCCATACTTAATATACTATTTTGTTTAAGTAATTATTTACTTAAAGAGGAGAGGTAACAGCGAGTCTCCTTATCACATCTGTTTATTTCAAACGATTCTGAGAGTTTGTTACCTATCCCTACACTGGATCTAAATACCATTTACACATAGACATGGATGCCGCGTACCAAAAAAAAGTTGATTAATAGCAAGCTGAAAATTTGTTAATAGCTTAACGGTGTCTGGTCGGAAAAACTGTAATGTACGGGAACACTGGAACAGGGGAAGTTTTAATTGTGTAACAGTTTAAAAATTTGGAACGTCAGATTACGAAAACGTCCCATGTATGTCGGACAGAACATCCAATAATTGATTTGTTACTCTTTCATTAAACACTCATACAAAAATCAGACTGCTATTACTAACCAACATGATTCATGTCATTTGACATGTTCTTCGTGTTCCACTCATTAAAGCCCAGTTGGTGATAAACACCAGTCTGATTTTTGCATGAGATTTTAATGAAATGGTAACAAATCAATTGGAAGTTCTGTCCGACAAAATACTTGGAACGTTTTCGTAGTCTGACGTTCAAAATTTTTAAACTGTTCCACAATTAAAACTTCCCCTGTTCAAGTGTTCCCATACATCAAAGTTTGTCCGATTTGACAACGTTAAGCTATTAACAAATTTTCAGCTTGCTATTAATCAACTTTTTTTTGGTACACGGGATCCAGGTCTATGTGTACCTAAATGGTATTTAGATCCAGTGTAGGGATAGGTAACAAACTCTCACAATCGTTTGAAATAAACAGAGGTATGCAACAAGGAGACTTGCTGTCACCTCTCCTCTTTAAGTAGATAATTAATAATTAAATCGCCTTTTTTGAATCTTATACAGCGAAAATCTTTCAGGCTACAGAAAATACTTACATTTAAACCCCAAAACCATTGTGTAAATGACAAAGTAATTCGATTTTGATTTTGATCTTGAAAATATAATATCCAAAACAAGACACCAAATAGAAAGAATCGGCCTTGTCGGCTTTTGCAATATACTTGGATACTGTCAAATGAAACAAGGACACTTTAAGCATCTAATTAAATAAATTAATGAGCTATTTATTCGTGTTAATCATTTTGGTCATAAAAACACTCCTGCAATAACTTTTTCAATCATTGCAACGAATAAAGCCAGTATTAAATTATGTATGTGGGTTTAAAAGTGTTCTATTTTTAATTTAATGGTTCTCGCAGAAAACTGAAAAATATACAGGCATAGAATGATTATACACATACCGCAATACATTTATAACGACGGCTTTCCATTCCCTTAAATTTGCCTATATAGATAGAGTGTGTCAATTTGAAAAGGTGCCACCCTTATAATTTAGTACCTATAGAAAATCTAAAAATATACAAAAACACGTCAAAAGGAGGGTTGAGTGATACCTCATTTTCAACTACCTTTAGTTTTAATTTTTAGTATTTCTGGATTAAATCTTGGACTCAATACTACAAAAACATTTTGGAGTTCAGAACTCGATACTTAATATATTTACGGTTTTACTTGATTTTTCCAAAAATACTTAAAATACTCCAATACTCCAAAAAAATTGGAGTTCTTTGCTACCTTGCTACTTAATATCTTTATGTTTTACTTGATTTTTCCAAAGAGGGTTGATGTAATTTAGTTGAAAACTAGTCTACAAAATATCCCCCCCACAAATAAATTTTGACACGTTTTGGCATATTTTTAGATTTTCTATAGGGGCCAAATTATAGAGGGCGGTATCTTTTCAAATTGACACACTGTATGTTCTCCCTTATTGTGTTGTTTTTTACTGGGATCATTCCTCTCTTGAGATCTCATTTTCCGTTCTCATTGGTCCCATAATTCTTCGCAAAATACTCCCTTTTATTACAAAATATCCCCAACTTTTGTTCATCTTTGCTTAGGAGACACATTGTGTTGGCTGCATGATGTGAATACCAGTCTAATTGCCACTTTGTATATTTTCTGTTCCATCTTTCAGTAGTCCGTAAGTTTTCTTTAGGGAGCTAGGATAGCTCTGTTATTTCTGCGTTTCTCTGATTTCTTTCACTTACTATTGCTCCTAGGTACGTAAGTACCGGATTTCACAGATGTGTAATTTTCTTTTGAGTTGTACCTACGATTTTCTGGAATTTATTATGGATTTTTGCTTGGTAATTTTTAGTCCTTTTTTCCTTGTTTCAGTTACAAATTCTATTAGGGCTCGAGAGTTATTCCCACGCGTACCACATCGTTTGTATTGCTATTTGTGTTAATGGCACATTGCCTTTAGGCAGAGAGAAAAGAGAGGGATTTATAAGGAGTCTTGTCTCACACCCATTTCCATTTCTATTGTATTTGTGGTGTTTTCAACTAAGATTTTTGATTGGTATCTTTCATTGTCATTTTTGTTAATCTTATTAGCTTTGCTGCATTTTGGTAAGTATTATTAGTTTTAAATATGCTTCATGCATTTATCTTAGTACTTCTATTGTCCTCTATGATGTGTTCTTCTCCTTTCGGGTTTCTGTTATTTTTATAATGTTCAAAGAAGTCAGTTTCACATGTTTTATTGATTTTAACCACTGGTCTACGTTTTCTTCGCTATGTTTTAGTTATCCAAATAGTTCATAACTCTTTTTGCTATTCTCTTCCAGATTTTTTAACAATTCATCAACCCTTTGTCTATTCTGCTTTTACAGCGTTTGTCCGTTTGTCAGCTTTTTTTTCTTATATTCGTTTAGAAGTTTAGATGATATCTTTAGTTTGCTATCTATTTATTTCTAGTGTGGTGTTTGTTTGGTTTTTGTTTGACATTCCCTATGGTATACTCAAATGATATATTCCCTATTTAAAAATAAGGGTTGGGGAAGTGGAAGGGAGGGGTTGACGAATGACAGATGTTTGTACCGTAAAAATGTGTCCCCCTTAGAACAAAAACCGACCTGTTTCATCATATCCTTAAAATCTAATAAATACTGTCAAATATCGACGTGGATTGTTTTTATTGGCCCACCCTGTACATATTATGTATTGCATCGTCCGTTGCACAATGCAGTAGTACCTGGGGACTCGGGAGACTAAAAAAGACCCCGTAAGCTCTGAAGATGACGCCAGAGAGGACGTTGAAAGCTCGGCCAAGAGAATATAGCCGCTGTTTGACCTGGAAGTAGTGTTGCCCAAAATCGGTCTTGGTCTTGTTCTTGCGTTTTCGCAAGACCAAGACCGCTTTATTTTAGCAAAAGCAAGACCAAGACTGACCGTGCAAGACCTGAGCAAGAACAAGACTAAGCCTGCGAGACTCTTGCGTCTTGCAGTTAGGATTGAGTGTCATCTTAGGGAATATAGTAGTTCGGGTATATGCTTAGAGACTATGAGACGCAAAAAGATAAGTAGGTAACAAAAATTTGGAAAATTGGACTTGTGCGGATTATGAACAATACAATAAACATACATAAACAATCAAAATATTCATTAAGCCCGACCGCACATCAAAGAAACATGAAACGTAAATTACGTTTCATGGAAATAAACCACTGCTAAACAAATATACGTCCGGCCATTTATGAAACTCTCCGAAAATAAAAATGTGTCATGAGCATGAATCACACTCGTTTCATTGGTAGACGGACTTTGAGATTTGTTTAGCCCTGTTTTAGTTTCATGAAACATGTTTTTCGTTTCATGTTTCATGTTTTTCGTTTCATGTTTCTTTGGTGTGCGGCTTGGCTTAAAGAACACTTGACATGCGTTCATTGACTTTGACACGTACTCAGAGATCATAATAAATTATTACATTGTAAAAATAAAATATTTTGTAATATGTAGATTCTTTCCTAGCAGACGACGGCGACGGACGCCTTCGCTCTGAAATTAATTGTATGTTAATTGTCTAGATTTTGAGAATATATGCCCTTTCATAAAATAATCTGTGTTGTGACGCCGACAGTAATATCCTATTGAAACTTTTTAAAGATGTGTCGCCTAAGTTAATAAAAAATACAATATGACACACACTCAATTGTTTTTCCTTATCAGTTAGTAGGATTCTAAATACCACATCGTATAAAGAATAAACATCGTACTTGTAAACTTTCTGCAAAGTGTGCAATTTTATATCAATGGGTCAAACAAAATTCCATTCTAGACAGAGAATGTTCTTTAATACAGTCAAGTTTATGTCATTTATTTGGTTTTTGTGTTTTAATCATGTTTTAGCACATAAAGAAACAGACTTACTCCCGTGGGATATGGTAGATAGCTCAGTTAGTGAGAGTATAGACAGGGATAGTTTAGATCGTGGGTTCAAACCCCACCCGATGTGAGTTGTTTAGACATTTATTAATTTGGTTGGTTTTTACTATGTCTACAGGGCGAGGCAAATAAATGTCCTATTAGAAATATCTCGAAAACTAAAGGCAACAGAATCATGAAAATGGTAACGAAGGGGTTTTAAGGAGTGATCTATTTAATGAAAGTATTTTCATCTATTTCCTACTTCCGATTATACCGGATGTTGCTTATAACTTTCTTTTTTTTGAATTGGACAACATGTATATTTTTACATTTTTAAATTCTCCTCGATGTCTTCGTTGTTAAAACATAAGGTTTTGTAATGATATATAAGTAGGGTAGTTTAAACGAGAATTACATTTTTTTCTTAATTTCGTAGCAATATTCACACCCTGTAGAATTGTGGTAGTTTGACATCAAAAACTCTATTTACGTTCATATGATTTTTAATATAGTCTACTATTGTTAAGAATTGTTAGTATAGCTAAATTTTTAATTTTAGAATAAAAGGTTGGTCGAAACTTGGAATGAGTATTTTCTAGATTTTCTTAAATGGAACACCCTGTATTTTAGTATTGTAATGAAATGATATGTTATGGTACTTTTTTATTTCTTAAGCATTCCCTATACCTAACTGTTTTAGTTTGTGAGTTATTGGTGATTTAAGCCAAATATTAATTGAAACAAAAAATAAGTGAAATTTTATTAGGTTGGTCGTGAACATATTCAATCGCAAATAATTTTTCGGCAATAGATACATAACAATTAAGCACAAATTAAAGCAGTTAGGTATAGGGTATGCTTACGAAATAAAAAAGTACCATAAAATATCATTTCATTACAATATTAAAATACAGGGTGTTCCATTAAAGGAAACTCAGAAAATACTCATTCCGAGTTGCGACCAACCCTGTATATCAAATGCAACATTTAGATATACATACTAATAATTTTTAACAATAGTAGACTATATTAAAAATCATTTGAACATAAATAAAGTTTTTGATGTCAAATCACCAATTCTACAGGGTGTGAAAGGCTACGAAATTAATAAGAAAACGTAATTATATTTTAAACTACCCTATATAACATTACAAAACCTCATATTTTTAGAAAGAAGACATGGAAGAGAATTCAGAAATGTAAAAATATACAGGGTGTCCCATTAAAAAAAAAACGAAGTTATAAGCAACTTCCGGTATAACTTGAAGTAGGAAATATATAAAAAATATTTTAATTAAATAGATCACTCTTCAAAACCCATTTATTCCAATTTTCATGATTCTGTTGTCTTTAGTTCTCGAGATATTTCTAATAGGAAGGTTATCTGCCTCACTCTGTTTGTTAAGACAAGCTGAAAATGTACCTATACGGTTACGTTGTTCTAAGATCTAAAGTAACGTTTAATTAAATAGCAATATTCTAGTGGGTAACTGCGAGACTTGCAAGACTCTTGCTGAAAGATCAAGACCAAGACCGGGAGTGCAAAACCAAGACCAAGAACAAGACCAGGTGTATTGGTGCAAGACCAAGACCAAGACTCTCTAAGTCTCGTCTTGGTCTTGCATTTGGGTAACACTAGGGAAGCGTAGTGACTTTAATTTTGATATCAATTCTTGTAATGATATTGATTTTAGCTTGAAGTTTCATTGTAGTAACCGCGGAATCCGTTCCGAACATTTTGTATATAGAAAATATTATTGCATAACTTGTTTTTGACTTTTATTGCGCATTTATGTTAGTTAATGGTGTTTAACTATTAGGTAGATATGTATATATTTACTTTGCTGATATTGATAATATTTTATTATCATATTGACAATGAACGAACAGACACGTGAACAAAGTATGTAGGTACATTTATGGTAAGCAACAAATAGATGCCTTTAACCTGTTCCGCTCCATCGTATCCACGTATGGATATTTTTAGGTATGGCGAACTTTACCACGATATCCATATACGGATATTCATATAGGGATATTACTGCACTCTGTAAAAGTGGTGTAGTGCTCTGTAGATTAATTTGGATCACGGTAGGACATGGATATCCATACGGCGATATCATAGTTAGCCATTTTTTTAACCCAATTCCCAGAATAATGTAAACAGCTCAAGGTCGACGTTTGTTCATTGTTCACTGTCTTTTTATATATGTTTTATTTTTATTTAGCGTGACTTTATAAATTAAATAATAGACATAGATAGGTACATTTTAATGGTATCTAGATGTGGATATTTTGGTAGTACAATCGATATCCAAGGGTGGATATACTATTACACCCAAATATCCTTATGTGGATATTCTGGTAAACACTATAAATTGTCATATAAATTCAAATTGCTTCAAACATTTTTTTGGCCCCATAGGTGAATATCTCTTCTATTATACATCATAACTATCGTAAAATGTATTTTCATTAAAAAACTTTTGCTGGTATACAGCTCCCTATCTCAAAAAGTGGCCTGGAGCGGAAGGGGTTAAGTGATCATTATTGTACATTTTGTTTTCAAATCGACAAAACCATCAATATTGAGTGGAGAATTAATGAATGCAGTTAACCTTGTAGTGGACAAAAAGAAGGTACAGATGAGATGTTTTGTCGTAACAAAATACTGACAAAAAGTCTTCAGTGGCGTTCATTTATTTGGCTCCTTATATTTTACTTTTATACCTATTTTTTTAAAAGTATGTACCAAAATCGATCTTTTTATCTGAAATCCTTGTAGTGTAGTGTGTTTTATATTCATACGTATATTAATGACCACAATTTCGAAGTAGTAAAAGAGTTTAAATATCTGGGATTCGGTAGTCACAGATGACAACCACATAAAAAAGAGGTCTCAGCAAGGATAGCTGCACGGAATACTCGTAGAGCATTATAATCCCCATCATCATTATTAACATCTAAGCTGATAAAAGAAAATCTAAATCAATTATTCGTCCAGTTATTACATATTATGGAAGTGAAACAAGGACTCTACATCAGCTGCTGGTATTTGAAAGGAAGGTTCTCAGAATATTTGGCCCTCAAAGAGATGAATTGACAGGAGAGTGGAGAAGCATGGTCAGACATATAAAAGCTAAAGAAATAAGATGGACAGGTCATGGTAAGATCAGAGGAAAGCAAAGTGTTAAAGACAGTGTTTTTGAGAGACCAGACGGTAGAAGAACAATAGGCCGTCCCAGCAAAAGGTGGAAGGACATTGTTGAAGCCGATTTATCTAGGATTGGGGTAGAACAATAAGAAATGGAAAAGCAAGATCGTAGAAGATGGAGGACTATAGTGGATGCGGAGAAGACTTACACCTAGTTGTAAAGCCAGTCAAGAAGAAGTGTGTTTTCTTCCTGTGTAGATATTAAAGCATTGTAGATATCTAACAGATAAGCTGCACTAAACACTCTTTTGAGTCAAGAACAGCTTGGAACTATCCCTTAAACATCTGGCGAAGTACACCAAAGTATCTTTGTTATGGGTGTGAAGAAATTGTTGGTAACGAGATTACTGATAGCCTTGCCATAGCAGTTGTTAATACTTCTTTTCCTGGATTAGAACCATTCTGCAATATCTTGAAAATCGGCATCGTGGGAAGTGTCCGAAAGCTAAGAAATAGAACTTTGTACGGCCTAATAAAAAATTATGGTATATATTTTAATAATCACAGATGTTCTCACTGGAGATTGCTCACTCAGATATCATCTCTGTAACATTGACAAAGTGGACAGAACATCAACACTCAGATTATTCGAAAATGCAGAGGAAACAGCTGAACACACTATCTAAAAATGTAGAGAAAAAATTGACTTTTTGACCTCTTTGAAGCACTTGCCTCCCATCAGATGTGTGCTCGTATCTAAGCGTTGTATTTTCGATGCATAGACTGCCTAATTATATCTAAATCTAAATTATACAAAACTTTTCTGAAATTCTATTTTGCACCTGATAACAGCTGGCGCAAAGCACAGAGAACAACAGTGAGAAATTGTTCATTACAGGCAGTTAGAGTAGATAGCGCCGTTATAAGTTACTGCTGCACTACCTGCCTAATACCCCGTCGCTCCAGCAGACCAGTTGTAGCTACACCCAATCTAACCCGTAAAGATAAATGTGAAAACATCAAAAGTCGTTTTTTACCTGAATTGCTGTCTATTCTTTCGAAAAATTCCGACAGAAAAATTCCAATGAAACTGAAGGGAAAATTCTATAAAACAGCCATAAAGGCTGTATGACACTATGCATTTTCTTATATCGTTTCTGATATGTCAAAAAAATGCATAGTGTCATACACAGATACAAGAAACGATATCAGAAACGATACAAGAATTTGTGTCAGGCACAGATTCTTGTACAAGAACTGCGCCAATTGAGATCATATGATTTATGTCTTGAAGAATTTATTTGTGTTTTTGTAGCTATTATTTATAAATCTTTTATTGATACTTAATATACCGTTTGGTAAGGACTAATGTTCTACTAATAACCATATATTTAGCTCCTAGTAAAGTTCAAACTTTAACTTTGGGTTTCATGTTGCATAATTTTTTAATAGAGGAAAATATAATAGTTCCTAATTTGGATCAAACTGAAGATAATTCTAATGAAAATATTTTAGCACAAATATCAAAACAAAATAAAAAACACAAATAATCAACAGTCAACGTAAAAATTCTGGTTAACATTAAAATGTTATGTTTTTAAAAGTTTATAAATTTTAATAAAATCCTTAAAATCAGCTGTAGACGCAGTACTACCATACCAATGTAACGCGACACAGGGTGACAAACAAAATTTCGACCAATCACGTGCCGAATTTCATACAATTTTCGATACAAGAACTTGCATAGTAGTGTAGGAAACAAAGGTTGAACCTTGCAAAATGGACACAAGTCCGGTTTTATTTTTTTTCTGGTATATCAAGGGGTGCTTATTATAAGACTAACTTTTTCTGAAAAAATTTCGCCCCGGAACCTCCCTTTCCACCCCTTTAAAGGGGGTAATTTGTGGTTTTTGCGGAACGTAGCCCTTCCTGTAACTTTTACAAAAAATTTCTTTTATAGAAATATGAAGAGAACTATATTTTCTACGATTTATTTCCAACACCATCTCTCTATCATTCACCGTTTAGCGGGGGTGGCGCCCTAAAATTGACAAGTTTTTAAAAAAGATGTTTTTAAAAAATATAAATTTTTCCCTAACTGTAACGGAAATTAAGAAGAAATCCTACGGCAATTATTCAAAAATAATTGACTGATTTTTTGGTATAGGTTTCACTTAAGGATAATTTCCCTTTTTTTAATTACAGGGTGTTACATTTTAAAAAACCTCTTTTTATACCATCTGAACCGTTTATGCTAGAGTAAAAAGACTTTCAGCGATTACCCATGTACTGGTGCTATTTACAAATTTGTATAATGCACCTCCATTTTTTCCCCGAAACCACCCCAAAAAAGAGAAGAATTAATACATAAATTGATTTTCTTGGAATCCTTCACACACAATGCCCTTTATTAATATGCTTCATATATAATTTTGTGCACGTTATTATTACCCATGCATGAACACCAAAAGCAATTTCCTAGTGCAACCCCTGTAGCAAAAAAAAAAAAATAAAATGGGGGTTGAAAATTTTTTTTTGTTTTTTGCTTTTTGATCCATATGGGCATATGCTTCATCAATAGTGCTTTTCAAAAATATATATGGTTATTGCAACATCTCTGCGAAAACCACCCATATCCTTGAAAATATACTGCAGAAACTACCCCTATTCCTTGGCGAGCATGTTTTTACGATTTTCTCATTACTTATGTATTCTTTTTAAACAAAACTTATACAAGGTTAAAGACCACTATTTACTCTAAAAATTATGTCCTATTCATTTTTTCGTATAAGCAACCGTTACGGCACAGTGGCGCCGTAAACCTCATATATGCTTTGACGGGCTCCAGTTTTTGTTTTCTTTTTTCGTCATCTGTTCGATTTATTGATAAAGTACTTATGCAAAATGAAACAACACAGTGTAACCTACAAATTATGACTTATGCACATTTTACATTCTTTGCTCCCCAAAGCCACAGTGGTGGCCCAAAATAAATTTTTGCATATTTTCGCCACCTACATGCATTTTATTGTATTAATGCTACCTTAACAGCACAATATTTACCCTTAGGTAGTCGCTACGCATTGGCGGATCCAGGGAGGGGTGATGGGGGTGATCACCTCCCCCCCTCTCAAACCAAGTGATATTATATTCAAAGATTATAAAAATATTCATTTATTTTTATAGAAATTTAACCAATTGGCACCCCCTCTTAACGATTCTGGATCCGCCACTGTCGCTAAAGCATAAAAAGTCATTCTTATAAAAATAATATTAATATAATATAAGTATTTCTATAAAAATAAATGAATATTTTTATAATCTTCAAATATAATATCACTTGGTTTGAGAGGGGTGGGGGTGCCATCACCCCCATCACCCCTCCCTGGATCCGCCACTGCTTAGCGACCACTTAGGGGTGAATATTGTGCTATTAAGGTAGCATTAACGCAATAAAATGCGTGTAGGTGGCAAAATATGAAAAAATTTATTTTGGGCCACCACTGTAGCTTTGGGGAGCAAAGAATGTAAAATGTGCATAGATCATGATTTGTAGGTTACACTGTGTTGTTTTATTTTACATAAGTACTTTATCAATAAAACAAACAGATGACGAAAAAATAAACAAAAACTGGAGCCCATCAAAGCATATATGAGGTTTACGGCGCCACTGTGCCGTAACGGTTGCTTAAACGAAAAAAATGAATAGGACCTAATTTTTAGAGTAAATAGTGGTCTTTAACCTTGTATAAGTTTTGTTTAAAAAAAATGAATAGGTAATGAGAAAATCGTAAAAACATGCTGGATAAGGTATAGGGGTAGTTTCTGCAGTATATTTTCAAGGATAGGGGTGGTTTGCGCAGGGATGTTGCAATAACCATATATATTTTTGAAAAGCACTATTGATGAAGCTTATGCTCACATGGATCAAAAAGCAAAAAACAAAAAAAAAATTTCAACCCCCCATTTTATTTATTGTTTTTGGCTACAGGGGTTATACTAGGAAATCGCTTTTAGTGTCCATACATGGGTAATAATAACTTGCACAAAATGATATATGAAGCATATTAATGAAGGGCATTGTGTGTGAAGGATTCCAAGAAAATCACTTTATTTATTAATTCTTCTTTTTTTCTGGATGGTTCCGGGGAAAAAATGGGGGTGCATTATACAAATTTGTAAATAACACCAGTACATGGGTAATCGCTGAAAGTCTTTTTACTCTAGCATAAACGGTTCAGATGGTATAAAAAGGGGTTTTTTAAAATGTAACACCCTGTAATTAAAAAAAGGGCAATTACCCTTAAGTGAAACCTATACCAAAAAATCAATCATCTATTTGTGAATAATTTCCGCAGCATTTCTTTTTAATTTCCGTTACAGTTAGGGAAAAATATATATTTTTTAAAAACATCTTTTTTAAAAACTTGTCAACTTTGGGGCGCCACCCTTGCTAAAAGGTGGATGATAGAGAGATGCTGTCGGAAATAAATCGTAGAAAATATAGTCCTCTTCATATTTCTATAAAGGAAATTTTTTGTAAAAGGTACAGGAAGGGCTACGTTCTGCAAAAACCATAAATTACCCCCTTTAAAGGGGTGAAAAGGGGGGTTCCAGGGCGAAATTTTTTCAGAAAAAGTTAGTCTTATAATAAGCACCCCTTGATATGCCAGAAAAAAAATAAAACCGGACTTGTGTCCATTTTGCAAGGTTCAACCTCTGTTTCCTACACTATAGTGTCATACAGGGCACAAATGTACGTACAAGAAACGATACAAGAAAATGTATACAACTTCTGATATCAGAAACGATATTAGAAATGATACAAGAAAATGCATAGTGTCATACAGCCTTAAGACCGGCTATGATGTACGGAACTGAATGTTGGGCAGTGAAGAAGAAAGAAGAACAACGAATGCATGTGGCGGAAATGAGAATGCTTAGATGGATGAGTGGAGTGACAAAAAAGGATAAAATTAGAAATGAGTATATTCGGGGAAGTCTAGGTGTGGCACCAATTGATGCCAAAATGAGAGAGCATAGGTTAAGATGGTTTGGTCATGTTCAACGTCGAGACGTTAATCACCCAATACGAAGAATAGCTGAAGTGCAGATTCCTGGAAGGAGTAGGAGAGGAAGACCAAAGAAGACCTGGGAGAGAGACGATAAGGCAGGACATATTGGTAGGGGATTGACATTGATATGACGCAAGATAGAATTGTGTAGAGAAATGCAATTAGGGAAGCCGACCCCGCATAGGGATAAGGCAAAGAGGATAATGATGATAATGCTGTCTATTCCTTCGAGACTAGGATAGTTTGACCTCGATTATTCTAGAAGGCGGGTAGAACACTATATAAAGAGCTGATTGTGAAATATGGGCTCAGTTTAGTTTTAGATGTTACGCGTGCTGTTTGACATGTAAAATAATTAAATTGTAATTTGAGATAAATTATATGTGTTAGTTATAGTATATGTTTTAGTGTAGTATAAATTATTGAAAATAATAAATGAATAATAAGTTTGTGTAATTTAAAGGATATAAATTTAAGCGATTTTATTTAAAATAAAGTGTTAAAAATATAAATGAAGTAATAGTATATTATGAACGAGCATTTAATGATGGTCATTATGAAGCGAGTATGAGGGTTACGCAACGAGCCGTATGCGGCGAGTTTCGTATAGAGTACGAGCTTCATAATGATAATTAAATGCAAGTTGTATACACTATTTTTTCTATGATTATTCACAACAAAAAATATATTAATTTTGTAACACAAATAAATTCCGTAGTTTGTGAGTTTGACGGTTTGTTTACATACTGAGAACTGTCAAAGCATATGTATTTGACTCGCCATTGGTCCCTGCGCGTGTACCACCTTTATAGCGAATGCCATATCGCGATTCTATTGGTTAAAAATCTGTATCATATTGAAAATCTGTATGATAATGAAGTTCATTATGATACAGGTAGTGACATCATAATTGATATATTACAGTATGAGAATAGAAAAAATAACATTATGTATTTACTACCAAGCTAGGAAGAACGATAACACATACATACACACAATGCTTGTGCCTTGAGTTTAAATTTGAAGTTAAATGTGTATGTCTAATGGGAAGTAAATATTTGGAAATTGCAATAAAGTGTTGTGGTATTAAACAAATTGCAACACAGAAACTGGCAAAGCGTTGTGTTTCTTTTTCCACATTGGAAATTTTTGTGAAAATATATTGTTTTTAGAAAAGTAAAACAATTCGGACAAAATTCAATATATTTAAACGGTTTATAGATTGTATATATCTAGTAACGATAAGCAGATTCTATTATTAAATTTTCTATTATTAAAACCTTTACTCGCAAAATGCAACTATAAGTAACAACAGGAAATCGAAAACTTTATAAGGGTAAACAAGTAAATGATGTCTAACAACAGGACATAGAAAAGGAAGTGCATAATATTGTTATACATATTTATTGGTTATCAGTCGAAACATATCAATAACAAGCAGTTACATGCTTTAAGAGCGTAAGCCCAAACATTTTACGGCTATTCCTACTTTTTTTACACGGCAAATTACGTGTAGTAAAATTCTCACTGGTATGGAGATTAGTTGACAATGACATTGTCATCATTAACTTAGAGATGGCTTTTGAATGTTCTTGGATAAATGTTACTTGTATAACCGCTTAAATGATTAATTCAGTTAATTAATATGATTATTTTTTTACTAACCATGTATTCAGTGTTTACAATAATTTATATACTATACAATAAAAATTAATAATCGAGAAAAGAGAAAAAGTGATAAAGTGATTTTTTAGTAATATATTGTTAATATGGAACGCTAAGATAAATTTTGAACATCTCTAACAACAAAATACTTGGATCACAGAATATATTCTAGTGTATTTTGTGCTTGGATCTTCCATAAAATAATAAACAATAAATAACTGTTTATTGATTTCACGTCTTAAATCAATCATTTATCAAATACACTAGCAATATTAGTGTCACTAGTCCCTTAGAATAAATAAAAAGTTTCTTTTAAATGAGATATGTGAAATTAAAAATCACGCTAAATTTTCTCTTTTTATTCACCCCTGTAGCTTATTAAAATAAACATTATAGAAATGTTCAGGGACTTTCGACCCTCTCGGTAATAACGTAATCTTTCATTTTGCGTTTAAATTTTTCAAAAATACTTATTAGTTTTCTCAGGATTCGAAAAAAAAATAATGCATTTAAATGCATTCGAGCCGACATTTTGCGTCTGTCCCCTTAACAGATTGGTGATAAAGTATAAAAATAGGAATTTTAATGATTAATAAAAGCTATACTTTACCAAAAACACAAAAAAAAATGTTAGTGGCTTACCTGAAAAATAAAAGAAAGATACTTTAGTAAAAAAAATATATCATTAATAATTAACATATAAAGGTAAATTTGGAAATGGTGTTTTACTTCTATACAATAATTGTAAAAATTTTCCGAATTGAACTTGCATAGGGCCCACTTGTTTTAACCCCACTAAAATGGAAGAATCACCGAGAACATCCAAAAAGCCTTACAAAAACCATTGAAACATGAAATTCGAACACGTAGATGTGCAACCTACGTAAAAAGTAAAAAAAAAGTGTTTGTATTTTGTACGTACGTAAGAAGTTATACTTCTATTATTATGATTTTAATGAAATAAATATATTTTAAACAGTTTAATTGTATTTTTAATCAAATAATAAACTAATTTAATACTTGAAACAATACCAAAAATTAAAAATAACGTTAATACGTCATTTTTTATGAACTGTAGACTCCCCGCAATTATGTGTACCTTGAACGTCACATAAAAAATTCACTCTCAACATTTTCCCAATCGCGCCTAAAGAAGTATAACTTCAAAAAGTTTCTTCTAATAATGTATTCTCTTATTAGATAACGATATGATAAAGCTGATCAAGTTTTGATAGAACACAAGCGATATATTTAAGGTGACAAAGGCTAAAATATTCCCAACGTAGTGCAATAATAGACAGAGAGACATAGAGAAAGAGATAGAGAAAAAAAAAAGAGAGAGAGAGAGAAAGAGATAGAGAAAAAGAGAGAGAGAGAGAGAGAGAGAGAGAGAGAGAGAGAGAGAGAGAGAGAGAGAGAGAGAGAGAGAGAGAGAGAGGGAGAGGGAGAGGGAGAGGGAGAGGGAGAGGCAGAGGGAGAGGGAGAGGGAGAGGGAGAGGGAGAGGGAGAGGGAGAGGGAGAGAGGGAGAGGGAGAGGGTGAGGCAGAAAGAGAGAGGGAGAAAGAGAGAGCGAGGCAAAGATGAATTTACTGAATCTAAAAGAATTTCAATTTTTGTTTCAACACCTTTTAGAGAGCCAAAACAAGACTGTTTGTCGTATACTTCAGGAACAGGTCTGTTCCTCCCACACAACAAGCAAATTTAACATGAAGTTTAGAGCAAAGATGAAGACATCATTGTAATAATTTATAATTTATTAACATCGACTTAGTGTCGCCTTTATTAAGCCCAAATGGCTCAATTTTTTTTAATAAAAAGATCATGTGACCAAATTCTATGACTAGTTTTAACTAATAAGATCTGGAGTTTAACATGATGATGGTCTGATAAGACCGAAAACGTTTGTGATGTACTTTTAGTTCAACTTGGATCGTTTAAAAAAAATTTAATAGAATTTATATACATCTACAAAGGTGGATTTTCACTTCTTAAATAAGTCTAGTAGTTTGTTTTCGCATCGGTATGTATCCATAGACGTATGTATGATCTAGATCTAGAAAATGTTCCTTTTCTTCATTTACAGCATTTTGTTTAATGAATATCTTTCTATTTATATGAACTTTGCAACATAGTGGAATAGTTTTATCAACTGCATTCGTTCAAAGTATATTATTTAACTTTATATCAGTCCTTATAAATTGTTATTTACTACTACTCCAGCCACAAATAAACATTGATACGCCCAGGAAAACAAATATCTGTTTACCCATATCAGTGAATAAACAGTATCTAAACTCATGAAGAGTATTAAATTCCAACCACAAATTGAAATATTTTCTGCGATAGGATATAATTGCAATACATACATAGGTGTAGCCGAGATATCGATTATTTCACCTAAAATTATCCTTCGAACCTCACCTGAAGCAAGTGTTTACAATATGTCCAGTGTCAAGGCTAGCAAATATCAATGACTTCGGTCAATGTAGACTCAAACGGAACCACTTTTAGGAGGGCAAATAAAATTACTGAATAAACTGCTAAAATGGAAGGATAAAAAATGTTTAGGTATATGTGTATATAAATGTATGTACAAGGTTTTTTTCGATTTTTTTATTATTTTAAATTAAAGTATCGGGTGTTCCAATAAGAATGGCTCACGGTTATATCTTCGGAACCGTTTATAGTACAGCTTTGAGAAAGAATATTTATAACAAAAGTTGCCTCGGGAAAAGCCTGGAAATTATTTTTATAATTGTAAGTCCAGCGCTAGAGGGCGTATTTGGATATCAAAAATTAAAAAATCAAAATTTTACAAAATTTACCTAATGAAAGGGCACTGGAAATCCAATCATCGTATTCTTCATAAAATTCTGCGCATATTTGATTTCACAAGTTTAAGTCTACCTTTGCAAATAAGAGGTGGGGGTGAGTGGGAACCTTCTTATGAAAAAATGGCTATAAGTCCGGTTCTGCTAAATCGAATTGTGCATACTTGGTCTAGTTGAAAACAGCTCTTTTTCGTCAATGTCTTATTTTCGAGATAGCTTAATAGGGAATATGCCAGCTAGTAGGCGTTATTTAATTATTTTCGGAAATCTAGTTTTCCTTGGAATATTAAATACAAGTATGCATTTTAAATCCTGAATTACAAAATTAGACCAAATTAGTAACATAATACCGAAAACCGCATGTCGATACCTTTTATCTCGAGATATCTTAAGAAACGTGTAAATTTTAAACAACTGTTAATGTCACCGGTAAACGAAGTTGAGGAAAAGTAGTGTGCTATGGAAAAAACAAAGAAACATTTTCCAGATGTAAACGTATATAATTAATTAAAACAACAATAAGACAAACATCACTATAAAATATAACAAAGAAATAAAAGCCACTACGTACTTAGTGACGACCTAAATGTTCAAATTGTTACCCATCATTTTCGATTTCGATGCAAGCATTTACACTTCCAAGAGTAGATTGAACAGCAGTCAGCAGACTCAATTTCTGCTTTCGCAATACTTTGAATGGCGTTTAGTATTCTCTAGATTCTAGATCATGTTTTCTCGAGTAGTGGGCCTAGCGGCAAAAACAAGGTCTTTAATCCGTCCCCATAAATAAAAGTCTAAAACAGTTAAATCTGTTGCTATTCAATCTACTCTTGAAAGAGTAAATGCTTGCATCGAAAATGATGGGCAACAATTTGAACATTTAGGCAGTCACTAATACCTACTAAGTAAGTAGTTGCTTTTATTTCTTTGTTATATTTTATAGTGTTGTTTGTCTTATTGTTGTTTTAATTAATTATATACGTTTACATCTGGAAAATCTTTATTTGTTTTTCCATAGCACACTACTTTTCCTTAACCTCGTTTACCGGTGACAGTAACCGTTATGTTTAAAATTTACACATTTCTTAAGATATCTCGAGATAGAAAAAAGGTATCGACATGCGGTTTTCGGTATTATGTTGCTAATTTGGTCTAATTTTGAAATACAGGATTAAAAATGCATACTTGTATTTAATATTTTCCAAAGAAAACTAGATTTCTGAAAATAATTAATTAACGCCTCCTAGCTTGCAGCTTGCACATTACTTATTAGGCTATTTCGAAAATAAGACACTTACATTGACGAAAAAGAGCTGTTTTCAACAAGACCAAGTATGCAAAATTCTACTAGCAGAACTGGACTTACAGCCATTTTTTCATAAGAAGGTTCCCACTCACTCCCACCTCTTATTTGCAAAGGTAGACTTAAACTTGTGAAATCAAATATGGGCAGAATTTTATGAAGAATACGATGATTGGATTTCCAGTGCCCTTTCATTAGGTAAATTTTGATTTTTTTTTAATTTTTAATATTTAATTAGGCCCTCTAGCGGTGGACCTACAATTATGAAAATAATTTCCAGGCTTTTCCAGAGGGAACTTTTGTTATAAATATTTTTTTCTCAAAGCTGTACTATAAACGGTTTCTGAGATATGGCCGAGAGCCATTCTTATTGGGACACCCGGTACATACCTTCAAGAATACTCCCTAAAAATTTCAGATTGATCGGAGCAAAATTACCGGAAAGACAGAATGTTGAATATCCCTACCTTAGGCTCGATGCACATTTGCGTCTTTTCAAATCACGAGCAAGTTGCATACGATCGCTGCAGTACATGAGTTGGAATGCCGTTTTAAAGTGACCGCAAGCAGGGTGGACCAAGAGCCGCTAGTTTCTGTTACTCCGCCACGCGTAGCAGAAACGCACACGGCTTGAAAACAAGTCAAGCGGTTTGGCAGTCTGTGCTGGGCAATCAGTGAGTACACGTTGACCGCGAGATGGATTTCAACGTAGATACTTTTTCTTCTTCATGTACCATGTCCTTTCAGAACGTTGGTTACCATCATAGCTATCCTAATTGTATTCACTGCCACCCTAAATAGCATGTTTGTATCAACACCATACCAATCTCGCAAGTTCTTCAACCATGAGGTTCTTCTTCGTCCAGGACCGCGTTTGCCCGCTATTTTTCCTTGCATAATATTTTGTAACAACCTATATTTGGGACCTCTCATTACATATCCGAAGTACTCCAGCTTTCTCTGCTTGATGCTTTTTATGATCTCAGTAGTCTTGCTGAGACGTTCTAGTATTGTGGAGTTTCGAATCTTCTCCACCCAGGAAACTTTTAAAATTTTTCTATAGCACCACATTTCGAAAGCCTCAATGCGATTTAGATCGATTTTATTCACAGTCCAGGACTCGACACTATAAAGCAGGGATGGCCAACCCGCGGCACGCTTGCCACTCTGTGGCACGATTGAGTCCTATCAGTGTCACGCGTAGCGTTTTTGATTAAAAAACTTTCAAAAAAATTAAAACTTGAAAAACAAAAAATAATAAGAAGAAACTTGGTAGGTTTACGGAAGTTACGATAGATGCGGCATCATTGCATCCTCTGGCGAGCGATATTGCTGCGATTGGTGCACGTGATCCTAGCTGTCGTAATGTGCAATAGGACTGCGTTACCCTTGCTTAGTTTATTTTAAACTGCCCCGTTGTATGTGCACATTTTGTCATCGCGCATTGTTTCTTTAAAATTTTAAAAGTATTTGTTCGATATGTCCACGAGTAAGCCTTCGACTTCAAAACGAAAATACGGAGATGATATTGCAATTCAACCTGCTTGGGAAGAACAATTTTTATTTACTAATCGTAATACTTCAAAGCTTGTTTGTTTGATATGTGGATTGTCTGTAGCAGTTCCGGAAAAATTTAACCTGGAACGACATTATAAACAACTGCATAAGGACTTCAGCAACAAATATCCTATTGGTTCACATTTGCGAGCCGACTTTATTGAAAAAAAAAGAAAACCCTAGCCAGCCAACAGTAACTGTTTCAGAAGAGAAGTGATGAAATGGAAACTATGGTTAAAACATCATATGAACTTTCTCTGCTGTTAGCCCGGAAGAAAAAAGCCTACTCTGATGGAGAGGAGATAATTAAAAATAGTCTGGCAATATTTGCTAAAAATGTGGGAGATGTAACGATCAAAAATATGGTTGATAATATTGCATTATCCCGAAATACAGTCATGCGCCGTATAGATGATATGGGCCAGGATGTTGTTTCCCAAATTATAAGTGGATTACAATCCTGCAAATTCTTTTCTTTAGCGTTGGATGAAAGTTGTGACAACACAGAAAATGCGCAGTTAAGCATTTTTGTCCGTTATACCAATGATAATTTTGAAAATGCCGAAGAGCTTCTGGATTTGCGCCAACTAGTCACAACAACAGGAGAGGACATTTTTCAACAGCTTAAAAACGTAATCGAAGTCAACAAAGTTGAATGGTCAAAATTAGATAGTGTTTGTACAGATGGAGCTCCTTGCATGGTTGGTAGACTAAAGGGGTTTGTTACATTACTGGAAAACTATTTGAGAAGAAAAGTTTTTAAGTACCATTGTATTATTCACCAGGAAGCTCTTTGTACCAAGGACCTAAACATGTCATCTGTTGTTGCCCTGTAACACGCTGCATTAACAAAATACGAGCTCGGGCATTGAATCGACGACAATTTCGAGAACTGTTCGCGGAAGAAACGGAGCAAGATGGAGAATTACTTCTCCATTGCAGTGTGCGCTGGCTCTCCAAAGGAAATGCACTCGAAAGGTTTTGGAACTTGAAGGAGTGCGTCTTAAAATATTTGCAAGAAAACAATGAACTACCCAGTGAGTGCTCGTTACTTAATGATAAAGATTGGCTTTGGGATTTAGCTTTTCTCACTGATATTATGAGACATTTAAATCAATTAAATTTAAGATTACAGGGAAAAAATTGTATTTTTCCTACTCTAGTTGGTCATATATCTTCTTTTGTGAATAAACTTATGTTTTTTTGTAACGATTTTGGAGAACAGAGATTGACACATTTCACATTAATGCAGGAATTAGCCAACAAGGTTAGTCGAACTCCAAATTATGACAGATTTAAAAACCTTATATCTATTTTGCTAGGTTCATTCAATACCCGGTTTGAAGATTTTCAAAAAGACAAAATGAATGTTGACCTTTTCATAAATCCTTTTTCTATTTCTCTGCAAGATATCAATTGTTACTCAGCTGAAATACAGATCGAAGTTATTGATTTACAGAACCACACTATACTAAAAACCAAATATAGGGAAATTATTTCAACTGTTACTGATCCCAATTATATTGAATTTTGGAAATTTGTACCAGCAAAAAATTTTCCTAATTTACACGAGTTAGCTCTGAGATATTGTTGTAGATTTGGTTCAACGTACGTTTGTGAGCAAATGTTCTCTATTATGAACATAATAAAATCAAAATATCGGTCACGATTAACTGACATGCATTTAAAAAATCTAATTCTGTTGGCTAGTTCCGAAATTAATCCCAATATAGATGAATTAATTAAAAAAATACAAGTTCAAATACCACATTAAATAAGTAACTGTTTAATAATTTGAATTTTAGATAATAAGAAAATATTTAAGTTTTTTTGTTTAACGTTTTTATTTTATTTTTATTAACAATAAAGTAAGTTTGTTGTTATGTTTTACTTATTACGTTATTTTTTAAACCTCCACTATCTTGACTAAACGGAAAAATGTGGAATTTACATAAGAAATACATATTGTACCGTATATTATTAATATATAGTATCCATATTAGTATGTCGAAAAATTTTAGTGGCACGCCAAATTTTTGTTGTTCTCATATTGGCACTCGACTTAAAAAGGTTGGCCACCCCTGCTATAAAGTAAGACCGAGAACACGTAGCAGCGAAGTAGGCGGATCCTGAATGCCAATTTTAGGTCTCTGTTACATAACACCTTGGACATCCTTCTAAAAGCGGCTCTAGCCTGCTCTACAATTTAGTTGCTGTCCAAGGTTAAAGATTTTATCAACTTGCTCAAGTTTGGTATTATTTACATATATAGACGGTTTTATATGCTGCTGTTCACTTATTACGAGTATTTTGGTTTTCAGTATGTTCAGATCCAGACCTGCCCCCTACAACTCTCAACGACACTATCAAGTAGTGTTTGCAGATCTTCTTGACTAGAAGCTAGGAGTGCTGTATCGTCCGCATATCGCAAACTATTGACGACTTCAGCGTTCACAAGTATTCCTTCTTGTTTTTCAGAAAGAGCTTTTCTGAAAATTCTTTCGGAGTAAACGTTGAAAAGCAGTGGTGACAAGAGGCATCCCTGCCGTACTCCTCTTTTAATATTAAGAGCTTGTGATTCCACACCATCTACTAAAACTGATGTTGTTTGATTCCAATATAAATTTGCAATTATTCGAACATCTCTGCCGTCCAAGCCTATGTCTTTTAGAGCTTCGATCGATATAGAGTGCTTAACACGATCAAATGCCTTTTGGAAATCAATAAAACAACAGTATATGTCTACAGATATATCTCGACATCTTTGAGCAAGTACGTTCATTCCAAACAATGCCTCTCTCGTTCCAAACCCGTTACGGAAACCAAACTGTGTGTCATCCAGGTATTCCTCGCATTTATTGTAGATACGACCATGTATTATTCAGAAAAATTTTCAATAAATGGTTTAACAAACTGATGGTTCTATAATCAGCACAGGTTTTTGCTGTTGTCTTCTTAGGTAGAGCTATAAACAGTGAATTAGACCAGCCATTAGGAAGTTGTCCGCTAGTATAAATGGTATGTATTGAAAAACGAAGTTATAGCCTCTAAAACATTGCTATCATTTATAAGCTTGTATATTTCAGTTGGAATTTCATCAGGACCAGTCGCTCTGCCATCTTTTGATGATTGTATGGCTTTTATTACCTCAGAGCGTGTTATTAGGGGTCCGTCGCTGTTAGTAATATCGGGTGGTGAACTACTCCTATCGTCTTCGAATTGGTTCGTAACGTAATTTTCCCATTCTTTAAGTTTGTCCTCTACTTCAAATATTACTTTACCATGTTCATCTTGTAGCAATGCAGTTTGTTTCTTATTGAAGATACCAGCCGCTTCTTTCACTTTTTTATACATGTTAAACGTGCCATATTTGTTTTCAAGTTCTTCAATGTCTTGACACTGTTTGGCTAGACGTAGATACAGATAGATACAGAGCTGTTTATTTCTGGAGTGTATTGACGCCGACAAACCGCTCAAATGTGTATTGACAGGAAACTTGGCTTGAAAACAAGCAGCTCGCTCGCAGCGTGCACGCAACTTGAAAGCACGCAAGTGTGCATCCAGCCTTAGACTCGCCTTGGAGCAGCTTCGCGAGAAACGTTCAACAGCTGTTCCCCTTCTCTTTTGTAAATAACTCCGTGATTCAAAAACATATTCCGGTGTGCATCACTTTACGATTTGACAGGCACAAAAGAAATTCAAAATAAAAGCTGTCAAAACTTTAAACGCGTTTTTCTCAAAACCGTTTTTTTTCGAAGGTTTTACTCTTGCTTTAAGTCGGTAGAATACACCGTTTTCTAGAAAAATCGATTAAGTCCAGAAATCCACAGTTAAAAGATTGTCAATTTTTAGTGAAACACCCTATATAAGTACCTCCTTTATTGTCACACATAAAAATATTTTATGCCTTCATATTTTTATGTAAAAACCATGCTAAAATAAAACATTGAAATCTTAAAGTCTCATATTTTCTTCCAGTAAATTAATACATGTAATGAGCAGTCATTTTCATTCTAACGATGTGGGTAACAATATAAAAACACTACTAAAAATAATGTGAAGGCAAAGGCAACATAATTTATGCTTCATATATAGTCCAGGCTTTATGCTCGCCTCCGTTAGGTAAATTATTTAGATTGGGTTTTTTTTGCACAAACTTGCTCAAAAAGAGGTCCTTATAAGTACGTTCTTTAACGGTAAAATATTGCAAAACCTCTAAATTTTAAAGAACCGCTTGGAATGACATGAAATTTGGCACACACATAGCCAACAAGTCAAAGAAAAAAAGTGATATTGTGCCGATGCGTGCTTTTGCCATGGGGGTGGCTTTCACCCCTTCTGGAGGGTGACAAAAAATATACGTCCAAAGTAAGTCCGGAAATGGATAAACTGACTAATTTTAAGTAACTTTTGTTTTATAGTTTTTTCATTACGTCAATACTTTTCGAGTTATTTGCGAGTGAAAATGTTCATTTTTCAACAAAATAACGGCGCTTTTAGACGGTTTTTCGCAAATAACTCAAAAAGTAAGTATTTTGTCGAAAAAAACATTCTTAGCAAAAATATAGCCCGCAAAAAATTGAAAAAAATGTCTATGTTTTAGGTCTCTATACCTGGTAAAAGCAGAGTTACAGCTAATGAAAAATAGGTTCATATTCGTTCAATTGCAAATGGAATACTTCAACGTGAAATAACCAAAAAATGAAGCACTTTTTGGGGAAAACTCATTACAAATTATTTAAAGTATTTAAAAAAGGTATCATTTTTGTTTTATAAAAAAATTTCTAGCATCAAAAGTAAACAAGTTACGCTCAAAATAAAGTTAGTCCCTTATTTTTTTGGTAAAACATCGGGAAAATCACCTCCTAATTAGTATCTCAGATGAACTTAATCGTTACCACTTCACAAGTTTCTTTACTCGTGTATGTATTGTTTATATATGATCTGTAAGTTTCATCGGTTTAAAGTCCTTATTTTTGCAAGAGCTGTAGTTAAAAGGGATTGAACGAGTCACTGATCACGAGTGTATGCAAATTTAGAAACACCAAATCAATCAATTTTTGCCTTACAGAAAAACAAAAAATACAAGATATTCAGAAAAGTACCTACTGACTTTTTAGTTTTTTGAAATTTTTGGTATCTCTAACAATTTTTAAGGTATTTAAAAAAAACATATTTTTCAAAATTAAAAATTTTATTTTAAAACCAAATTTTTTCAAAAATAAGCACTTTAAGTCAATAAAACTTACATATCATATAAACACAACTTAAGTTAAATAAATTGTGGAGCGGTAAAGATTAATTTCAGTTAGGTTGCCAGTAGGGAACTTGCACATTTTTTTTATTACATAATAATGTTTAGTTTTGTATAAAAATGAGATTTCCAAAATTTCACGCTTCAAAAACTCATAATAACTTATAAGTACAAATTTAAAGTCTTCTTTATTTTAAAATAGTTCAAACGAACCGTGACGTCACAGAGTTTAACTATGTGGTTCCGTTTATGGTTATATTTACGTATATTCTTCTTCTTCTTTAGTTTATTAGCCTCCACCTACTTGGGTATTTGCCCAGCTCGTCGTCGGGGAATAAAGGAAAAATATTTATATTCTAATGACATTTATCGGTTGTCGTTGTAATAATATATATGATACCAGTTTGTTGAGATTGGAGTTTGATACAGTTATTGAAGGAAAGGAAAGAAGGTTTACTATTGAAAATAAAACCATTTTGTAAAAGTACAAATTTTCTATGAATAGTTCAAACGATCAAAAACACTTTTAACGTCACATAACTGTATTTTTTACTGACGTTTATAATGTCTAATTTAAAATTATATATACAATTGGTGTAGAATGTAAACATACAACCCCGTGACGTCACGACGGGTTTTGGGGTGGCTGGTATAAGTTGAATTTTTAGTCGTCTTTAGGGGCCAAACGAAAGACAAACAAAACTTTTTTATCTTTGATACAGGTTCTAAATTATGTTCTGTTGTAATTTATACCATTTTTTCGAATTTAAAATTTTATGCAAGTTCCCTATTAGGGGGTGATCTTCACGATTTTTTGCCAAAACAAAAGGGAGCAACTTTTGAGCGAAACTTGCTTAAATTTGATGCTAGAAACTTTTTATAAAAACAGAAAAAACTTTTTTAAACACTTATTTTTCATTGGCTATAACTCTGGTTCTACGAGGTCCAGAGACCTCAAGCGTACACCATTTTTTTTTATTTTTTCACAGGATATTTTTTTCATAAGAACGTTTTTTTCGACAAAATACTTTTTGAGTTATTTGCGAAAAACCGTCCAAAAACGTGGTTATTTTGTTCAAAAATAAACATATTCACTCGCAAATAACTCGAAAAGGGTTGACTTGGCGAAAAAACTCTATAGAACAAAAGTTACTTAAAACTAGTTAGTTTATCTATTTCCGGACTTATTTTTGACATATATTTTTTCACCCCCAAGAGGGGGTGAAAGTCACCCCCAGGGCAAAATCTCAATGCGTATGTCAAATTTCATCTCAATCCAAGCGGTTCTTTAAAATTTACCGCAAAAACCGTGAAAGAATGTACTATTATAACAAATCCACAGTTTACAATAACAATTTTTGTTAAACAAATACAAAAAATCATTTTTTTCACTTTGGACAATTTTTTTGGGTCATTCTGAGCAAAAAAGGTCTCTTGTGATTTTTCTCTAAAATTGATTGTTGTCGCGGTTCAATGATGCATTTCTCTTGCACTGTATAGGGCTTTTCATCGATTGTCATTTGTTTCGAGCTTCTGTCATGTGTCACATAATATTAATATATCTACGACATACGTCTTTGATTTGTATCATTGGTATTACCAATAACGTATGACGTAGATATATTAATATTATGTGACACATGACAGAAGCTCGAAACAAATGACTGTGAATGAAAAGCCCTATTGAACGGCCGCCTCAATACGCGATTAGCGCTCATTGCTAATAATTAAAAATAACAGCTTTGTAATAAAATAATGACACAAATTTCTTCAGGATAAACTTTGATTTGATCACTTTCTGACTTTCATAATAATAATTTTTTTGAAAATGGCCATTTTAGCGTTTTTAAAATTTTAAATCGTGTATAACTCGACAACACTCAATTTTAGAGAAAAATCACAAGAAACCTTTTTTGAATTTGCTTAAAAAAATTGTTCAAACAATTTTCTGACTGCGGTGCCGGCTGGCAGCCTGTGGATTTGTTATATGTAGCCTACCTAGGGCTCTTTTTGAGTAAGTTTATGAAAAAAAAGAATGTGTGTACTTTTGTACGCACGTAAGAAGTTATACTTCTATTATAATATGATTTCAACGAAGTCAATATACTTTAAACGTTTCTCTACTACTTTCCAAAAATTTTTATTAAAACAATACCAAAAATTATAAAAATAAAATAATAAAACACACACAAACACATTGAAAAATGCCACAAATGATTTGTGAATAATAATTGTTGCCAAATTTTTAATTAAATACGTATTTTCCGAAAAAAAATTATATAATAACATACTACAATCATAAAATCTATAAAAAAAATAAAAAAATGGGCTTGAAAAATAAAAAACTTGCTTGGGGCTTGAACCCACTTCACGTCTATCGCGCCGTACGAGAGTCGATTGATTTCCCACTAGACCACCTTAGCGTATACGTCATGTGGGAATATACACAAACTAAACGTTTACACCATAAACTTTTTGACATTTTGTTTATAATCAAATTATTAGTTTGATTTTTGTCGAATTTAAATACAATAAAATATAGAGTAAGAAAACGATATATTAGATGAAGATTTGTAGAAAGTTTGTTCGTAATCAGATTATGTAAATTAAAGCACTGCCTACGAATAGGTAACTACATTATTTTTTTACATTTTTCAAATAGATAGGTATGAAGATAATTTTTTATTGGAATACAACTGAAACATTTAGAATTACGTACCTGCGGCTTTTCAGAACTATTCAGAAAGTCACTATAATTATAAATTTGATTTTATTTCTGTCCTCACAACAATAAAAACTAATATATAGTATTTCTACTACAAAAGCGATATTACGTAGGTCAAAATTTTTGACGTAAGAGATAATAATTTTTGAGGTAAGATTTATAATAAACATGGCAATAATGAAAAGGCACATTCTAATGTTTTGACAGTTCTCTTACGTCAAAAATTTTGACCTACGTAATATCGCTTTTGTAGTAAAAATACTATATACAATATTTTTGTTTTCCGATAACCTCCATATTGAACAATTATTGACAGATCATTTCAACACCCAATCAGAGCCCGTATAACGACTAATACCATACTGTCGGTGTGCGCATGCGCGCGGATCAATATAAATTCACCCTCAATCTCAATCGCGCCTAAAGAAGTATAACTTCAAAAACGAATTGGAATAATTTATTTAACGGGAGCGATCTTACAGCCTGGACTAATAGCGGTGTGATGGACATTGTAACAATAAAAAACCGTTGTAAAAAGTCAATTAGACATTAAAACATAAGAATGCAACATATTAGCCAAGTAAAAGTTGCTCGAGCTGTTTCTTTAATGCAGTATGGATTCCGTATTAGAAAAGTTGCAAGAATGTTTGATTAGATAACTATACCTTATTCAGACTTTGTAGCAACTTTGTATTATAGGAAAAGGTCAATACAGAAAACGCTTCAGAAAAAGATGTAAAAAGACAATGGCGCAAAATCAAGATATGAACACCAGATGTTTCCGACCAAAAAGTTGAAATCCAGAAGACTCTTGCAAAATCTCGTTTTTACGAAGCATCTTAAAATATACCGTTAACTTTTGCTCGTGAGCATGTTAATTGGTAACTTGGCATTGGGCACAAGAAATCTCGTATATATGTGCTTCATTGATTTTGAAAAGGCGTTTGATCGTGTACTACATCAAACTTCATGCCAAGCTTTACTGGAACCAAACAGCCCAAACGATTAGAAGCCAATCACTATTAAATGAAGCGTCAAACAGGGCTCTATACGCTCTCACAAAAAAGTATGTATTTACTCTCTCTATAAATCTCTCATGAAGATTTTGTTTAATTTCTATGTACAGTCATTACGTTATTTTAAATTTTGAAACTTGGAGTCATCATTAGGATTATAGTACACTTAGTAACAATACTAATATACCCTGTTTTTAAACCAGGAGGAGTAAACTCAAAAGGCAGATTCACACCCAATAATGTCATTGAAAAATCACCAAATACCTCTTCTTTGTTGGTAATCTTTGGCCTTCGACGGTAATCCATAAATATTATATTGTACTAATACGTCGTTAAAAAGTTCTAAAAACATCTGTTTTTTATGTAAAAGCAGACTAAAAATCTAAAAATTAAAGGAATAACGCAGAAACACACAAAAAGTCGGCGATATCACTTAATTAACCTATGAAATGCCAATAGTGTCAAAATTTCATAAATGTCAATAGTGTCAAAATTTCAAAAATGTCAATATGTAATGTCAAAATTTCATTTCAAACGTGATTTCAAACAGTGTAAACTTGTCTGAGGTTGGACCAAATACGGCGCAGTAAATTGGAATTACTACTCCTAGTTTAAAAACAGGGTATAGTATTTCAGCCATTCATTCACGTCACTCTCTAAACCCATATAAATGACAAAAGAGCCGAAAAAATATTTCGTTTTTCCTGTGTTTATTTTTGGAAATGTCAAAGTACGTGGCACATTTTTCCTAGTAATTACTGAAATGAATAAGTGAAAACGTTGGCTACAATCCAAGTGCACTCGACAAAAATGAGGTTACTGTCCTTAAAAATGTATAAAACAAAATTATGTATAAGAATAGTAACAAGAACAGGATTTAACACGGTAATGTTTGCAATGTAAGATGATTTCCTATGTGATCTGCATCTCGAAAGAATAAAAATATGTTCACACAACTTTTTTTGTAATCTGTTCTCTTTTTCGTATTATAAGTGGTAATTTCTGAAGTTTACGCAATTTGGTAGGGACCAATCGGTTGACCGATTTTCATAAGCGCTATTTTACATTATAAGAATTTAAACGTGCGAGGGTTAGAACACACGACGACATTCCAATGGTGGCGCATGTAATCATATGGAGCCTTTCTCAATAGACGGTGGTTGAAACGTTCGGTGAAGTCGCCGTGTTCATGCCGTCCCGCCCCTCGCTTACAACAACAGACGGCAGCCGTGACGTCTTTACGCACCCAGTAGCATAGGGGACTTAATGCATCCTTTCATATTATGATAATGTCGTTCAGTCGCACGAAGGTAGTTTCTTTGGTTGTTTGGTACATTATTTTCATTTACACTTTTAGTTCATTCTTTCACGGTTTTTGCTCTAAATTTTAAAGAACCGCTTGGATTGACATGAAATTTGGCATACGCATAGCTTACATGTCAAAGAAAAAAAGTGATATTGTGCCGATGTGTGCCTTTGCCCTGGGGGTGAATTTCACCCCCTCTTGGGGGTGAAAAAATATAAGTCTAAAATAAGTCCGGAAATGGATAAACTGACTAATTTTAAGTAACTTTTGTTCTATAGAGCTTTTTCGCCAAGTCAACACTTTTCGAGTTATTTGCGAGTGAAATGTTCATTTTTCAACAAAACAATTACATTTTTAGACGGTTTTTCGCAAATAACTCAAAAAGTAAGTATTTTGTCGAAAAAAACGTTCTTAGCAAAAATATAGCTTGTAAAAAAGTAAAAAAAATGGTGTACACGTTAGGTCTCTGGACCTCGTAAAACCAGAGTTATAGCCAATGAAAAATAGATTCATATTCACCAAATTTCAAGTAGAATACTTCGAAGTGAAATATCAAAAAAATTAAGCACTTTTTGGGGAAAACCCATTATAACTTTTTTAAATTGTTTAAAAAAAGCTTTATTTCTGTTTTTATAAAAAGTTTTTAGCATTAAATTTAAGCAAGTTACGCTCAAAATAAAGTTGGTCGCTTTAGTTTTGGCAAAAAAAATCGGGAAGACCACCACCTAATTAGCAACTTAAATGAAATTAATCGTTACCGCTCCACAAATTATTTTACTTATGTTGTGTTTATATGATCTGTAAGTTTCATCGATTTAAAGTGCTTATTTTTGAAAAAATTTGGTTTCAAAATAAAAATTTTAAAAATTTAAATTTTGAAAAATATGCTTTTTTTCAAAATAACTTAAAAATTGTTAGAGATACCAAAAATCTCGAAAAACAAAAAAAGTCAGATTTGCTTTTCTGAATATCATGTATTTTTTTGTTTTTCTGTTAGACAAAAATTGATTAAGATTTGGCGTTTCTAAATTTGCATACATTCGTGATCAGTAACTCGTTCAACCCCTTTTAACTACAGCCCTTTCAATAATAAGGACTTTGCACCGATGAAACTTACAGATCATATAAACAATATATACACGAGTCAAGAAACTTGTGAAGTCGTAACGATTAAGTTCATTTAAGATACTAATTAGAGGGTGATTTTCTCGATTTTTTTACCAAAACCAAAAGGGACTAACTTTATTTTGAGCGTAACTTGTTTACTTTTGATGCTAGAAATTTTTTTATGAAACAAAAATGAAGCTTTTTTTAAATACTTTATATAAGTTGTAATGAGTTTTCCCCGAAATATGCTTCATTTTTAGTTATTTCACGTTAAAGTATTCCATTTGGAATTTGACGAATATGAACCTATTTTTAATTAGCTATAACTCTGCTTCTACTAGGTATAGAAACGTGATATATACACCATATTTTTAATTTTTTTACAGGCTATATTTTTGCTAAGAATGTTTTTTCGACAAAATACGTACTATTTGAGTTATTTGCAAAAAACCGTCAAAAAGTGTGGTTATTTTGTTGAAAAAATGAACATATTCACTGGCAAATAACTCGAAAAGTATTGAATTAGTGAAAAAACTCTACAGAACAAAAGTTACTTAAAATTAGTCAGTTTATCAATTTCCGGACTTACTTTGGACGAATACTTTTTCACCCCCAAGAGGGGGTGAAAAGCACCCCCAGGGCCAAAGCACATATCGGCACAATATCACTTTTTTTCTTTGACTTGTTAGCTATGTGTATGCCAAATTTCATGTCAATCGAAGCGGTTCTTTAAAATTTAGAGGTTTTGCAATATTTTACCGTTAAAGAACGGACTATTTGTGGCAGTTTAAAGTAGGTGCATATATTTTATATTATGATGTCTCAGATTGATGTGAAATATTAATAACATTAATTGAAGCGCGAGCTGTTCTTTGGGACAAAACAATAGAAATATATAAAGATAGAAACTTGACGAGAAATGCTTGGATGGTGTATGCCGTGCACTTAACAATGAATTTGATGAATTAGCTGATAAAAAAACACATTTGGTAAGTACAGAAAAATTAATTATATGTTATTGATAACAACAGTAATTAAAACTATTAAGTATATTATAATAAGCTTTATTTTACATAGTTGCAATTAACGTTAAGTAAGTATAGAGGGTGTTCCATCAATATGTGTGAATATAAAAATATATAAATCGTATATTTTTGCGTTCATAGGATGGACCCAATGAATTCGGTTCCTCTAATTTCTCTTTCTTCGACGATAACCTTTTATTCTACGAAATTATATTTAGTTTTATAGGGTAAACGACTCGGTGAAGACTGGAGTAGGGCGGCCTTCACGTCTTGTGTGAAATTATCTAAAAACAACATTTAAAACGAGGGGAACAACATTTAAAAACGAGTGGATGACGGAGGGTCTTTTAAATTCTGTACATAAAAACATAGATTGTAATGTTGTTCTGAAGCTATTTCCTTGTGGCAGTTTTGTAATAAACTATTCTAAATGGGAAATAAGCCACAATTTAACTAAAAAAATGGTTTTATTAACGTTTCGACGCCCAAATCGGATGTCGAAACGTTAATAAAATCATTTTTTTAGTTAAATTGTGGCTTATTTCCCATTTAGAATAGTTTATTATCATAGATTGTATGAGCAAATTAGATGAGGTAATCCAAGATCCCACAAATAACTTAGTAGAACAACGATTATAAAAAAATTAAGACTTTTAATAATTAAAAACATATGAAATAATAACTGACAAAATAGAAATTGCAAATGAATTAAATACGCATTACAGTACATTAGGACAAAAGTATGAAAAAAAAATACCCATTTGTAATGATACATCGTAATGATACATATCAGACATCGTATCATGTACATATGTACCTACCTCAGCCACAAAGTGTAAATAAAAATAATATACCAAACAACATAGCAAAATATCTTCGTGCGACTCAATTCTTATTGTGTGAAAAGGACAAGAGCGTCAAAACTACCGCACGAGAAAACCCTCGCACGTTCAAAATTCTTATAATGTGAAACAGTCCTAATAGTTATAATAGTTATTTTCCTAACAAGTGCAGAAAGTCATTGTTTTCCGCACGCGACTGCAGTTTGCCGAACGACGCGAAGCGGGAGTTCGGCAAGCAGTCGAGTGCGGAAAAGAGACTTTCTGCAAGAGTTAGGAACAATATTTTTTCTAAGAGTCTTTAAAAAATTACCAAATCTTAATTAATTTAATTAATATGAAAATACATACACAAATTAATTCTTTGACAAGGTTGTCAAAACCAAACTTTCAATATAATTAGTTAGCATGACGACGATCTTGGTTTCCATGACGATGATTCAAAACGACTGTTATTGTCTACCGATTTGACTTTCGAATATTATGTCAAAATAATTTTATTTCATCGAATTGTCAGTAGTAATTGCACAAGAGCTCTAAAATTATCACTTTGACAGTTTTAATTTCACGAGCCGAAGGCGAGTGAAATTATTTCAAAGTGTCACGAGGGCAAAAATTCTATATTAATTTTAGAGATCGAGCGCAATTTGTTGCGATTATTTCATGAATAAAACTGTTCAAAACCAAAATTTTATTGTAATTTATTTATGTAAGTGTACAAATTAGTACAATTAAACACACAGTTGTTATAAATATTTCACGGTTGAAAGTCACAACTTTTATAATTTTTAAAACATTAATTGTCATTAATGTCACTGAATGTATTTTTTCGTAGCAACGAAGGGCATCTGACGTAATATACTTGACGACGGGAAATTATCAGTAGTAATTGCACAAGAGCTCTAAAACGATTGAATTTTTCCCGAGTGACACTTTGACAGTTTTAATTTCACGAGCCGAAGGCGAGTGAAATTATGTCAAAAGTGTCACGAGGGCAAAAATTCTATATTAATTTTTGAGATCGAGTGCAATTTGTTGCGATTATTTCATGAATAAAACTGTTCAGCACCAAAATTTTATTGTAATTTATTTATGTAAGTACAAATTAGTACAAATAAACACACAGTTGTTATAAATATTAATTTGACGGTTGAAAGTAATCACTTTTATAATTTTTAAAACATTATTTTGATTAATGTCACTGAATGTATTTTTTCGTAGCAACGAACGGCATCTGACGTAATATACTTGACGACGGGAAATTATCAAAAATTATCGATTTAATTTAGATTTATGTAGCTTTCTATTGGTCAGAATCTCCTATGAATGAAATAATCAAAAATTATCGATATAATTTAGATTTATGTAGCTTTCTATTGGTCAGAATCTCCTATGAATGAAACAATCGCGTTAATTTCATTAAAACAGGAACACAATAAGATATATTTGAAATAAATTAGTAAATAATATCTAAATATTAGTTTATTGCATGTATTATAATTACTTTAAGGCCATATTAACAGATCTAAATTAACACGCGTGCGGAAAAGTAAAAACCGTGTGCGGAAAAGTAACACGCGTGCGGAAAAGTAACACGCGTGCGGAAAAGTAACACGCGTGCGGAAAAGTGAAACTTTCTAAACTAAAATGCGTGCGCGAAAGTAGACATTTTTGCACGCTCGTAGAAAATAGTATATTACTTTATGAGGCGGAGAAGCATTACTTTTCTTGACGCGCCCGATATTTACAGAGGGCAAGTCAAGAAAAGTCGCTTCTTTGCCGAATAAAGTATACTATTTTTTCTTCAAACGTAGCAATTTTCAACCATAAATAGTACAATTCATACGCTATTTTTACTCGAAATTAACTGTGACAACTATCAAAGTCGTCTAGATGTTAGAAATTAAAATAATTAAGTCGTCGGTGGGATAAACCCTCATGATTCGCCAACATCGGGAATGACTGCTGAAAGTTGTGCTCGACCATCAGTATCATCAACAATTACCAATGCGTATCAAGAGTCGGGAACATTTTTGCACGGTTTCAATTTTGAAAATGCCTCATTAACTAATTGTACTTTTAATATTACTATAAATAAAAATGATGTTTAATTGTTGTTAATGACATTTGTATTGTTGCTTTGTGACATGTTTCATATTGTTGCCATGACAACATTTTTCCCTCCGCCGCCGTAAAGAAATGGGAAAAAAAACTTCTGCCGGCGGAGACATCAAACTTTGACAGGATCAAGTTAGATAAGTAATGTCATCATTATTTGACGTTTGAAGAAAAAATATATTCCAATAACTTACCTATATGGGTTTCAGAACTAACTAAATAAGCAGTGATTCAACCGACCAACTAAAAAACAATGTAGGTTGATGCGTTACGTGGGTAGCAGCAATTGACTCACATTTAAAACTCAAAAATCCTAGGAAATAGACAGATTTCAATTCCACATATAAAATTTCATGAGTATATTAAAATTGCATTTAGCCCCTCATCACAGTCATCACGTACACACTTGTACGTGAAGGTGAAGGTACTTGTAAAGGTGGCGGTTAAGGTCGCGCCATATTATCACGCACGAATCGTTTTCAGCACGTAGCGTTTAGTTTCCGAAAAATATTGATTTTAATGGTTTTAAATATGAACGTATCATATTCAATTCACACTGTCAGGAATGTATCGTATCAGACACCTCTTTGTAAAATCAGGTTTTTCGAAGCATGATAATATGCGGCGACTTTAAAGATTAAGTCATTAGTGAAATGAAATGTATCGTTATAACATATTATATCGTTAATTTTGTGAAAATCTGTTCGCGCTGTTTTACTGAAAATGTCAAAAAGTGGCAAAATTTTAACCTGTCTCAAAAATACGTTTTCTCGAGGTCTGCAAAGTAGGCTTCCGTGGCAGTGAATAACTACTCATTTGACTTAAATTTCTGACTGGCGAGTGACTTTTTCAAGTTTGGAAACAAAGGCAAGTCGTACAGGGCCAAATCTGCAGAATAAGGTGGATGGACCAGCAGTTCGTAGCCCAATTCGACAAATTTGGCCATGGCGACAGAGGAGTGAGCCGGTGCGTTGTCATGGTGGATGAGTACTTTTTTCTTCCCCAATTGAGGCTGTTTTGTCTACAATTCGGCGTCGAATCGGTCCAATAATGCGACATAGTAAAACCCTGTGACCGTTTTGTCCCCTTCCAGGAAGTTGATATAGATCACACTTTGTGAATTCCAGAAAATGTTTCCGGCCGATTGGGCAGTCTTTGGAGCATGTTCGCGGTGTGACATTCACTGTATCGACTGTTCTTTTTTCTCTGGTGTATCCAGTGGAACCATGTTTCGTCGACGGTTCTGAAACAACGTAGAAACTTCTTTGGATTTTACGCTTAAGCAGCCTCAGACACTGCTCTGAAGTGGTCTCATATATTTAGCTTTTTTACAGGCCTTTTAGGCCCAGAGCTTTGTTGTTCTTTTCCATAGCTTTCTGTTACTTGTCAACTTCTTCCAGTCTGCTATTCCCTTTTCTTTTAGGTCTTCTACTACCGCCTCTCTCCATCGCTTTCGTGGTCTCCCTCTCTTTCTTTTATAATCTGGTACTCTCCATGCCATTTTCTTGACCACTCTGTCATCGTTCATTCTTTCTATATGGCCCAGCCACTGCAACCTTCTTGATTTTATTACGCTATCTACTTGTGGTTCCTTGTAAATATTATAAATTTCGTCATTTGTCCTTCTTATATATCCTTCCTCTGTTCTCTTCCCTCCTAATATTCTTCTGAGTATTTTCCTTTCCCATCTTCTTACTGTTTCTTTTGTTGTTTGGTTGAGTATCCATGTCTCACATCCATATATCGCTGTTGGTCTTATTATAGTCTTATAAATCCTGAATTAGTAAATAATTCATAGCTCCCGCAGATCGATTGGCTTTACTCAATCTGGCATCAATTTCTTTCATTTCTTCACATTTGTTTGTTATCCTTGATCCTAGATATACAAATTCGTCTATTTCCTCAAACTCTCCTAATTGTGTGCTTACCTTGAACTTTGTCCCACCCCCCCTTTCTCTTCCTACTTTCATAACCTTGTTTTTTTTATTTATTTGTAGACCCAGCTTATGCGCTTCATTTACTAATCTTTCTGTTATCTCTTTCAGTATCTTTTCACTCGTCGCTACAATTGCCACATCATCTGCGTATCCCACTAATTGATGACTCTTGTACAATATGTGCTAATTTCTATTCCTAATGATTTTTTTTATTATCATGTTAAATATTAGCGTTGATAGCGGGTCTCCTTGCCTAAGCCCTGATCTGACTGCAAAATCTTCTGAGGTTCCTTCTTTTACTCTACGTTGCAGGTCGTATGCTTCAATGTCATCGTCACTAGTTTCTTTAGCTTCGTAGGTATTTCAAATTCTTCCATAAATTCCACAATTTTTTCCGTCTTGACAGAGTCGTACGCCTTTTTTAAATCTATGAATAATAGTATTGCAGGGATTTTGTATTCATAGCAGCTAGTCAGTACCTATTTCATTATGAATATCTGATCGGTTGTTCCTCTGCCTTTCCTAAACCCTGCTTGATATTCCCCTATTTGTGGTTCAACTAACCTCCAGCTTGATTTTAATGATTGTCGCTATTATTTTATAGGCCACATCTAGCAGTGATATTCCCGATAGTTTTTACACTCTGCCTCATCGCCATCCTTTAAAATCGGTATTATTGTTGCTTTTTCCCAATCATTCGGCATCTGCTCCTCTCTCCATATGACCACAATTAGTTCATACAGTCTACGTTTGATCTATCTGCCGGCATATTTAATATTTTCAATTGCTATTCCATTCTGTCCGGCGCTCTTATTGTTTTTCATGTTGCTTAAGATTGTTTCTACTTCTTCTTCTGTCGGTTCTTGTACTTCAATATCGTCTTTTCCTATTGTCTGCCATTCTTCTTCCCCTGGATTTTCGTTTAACAATTCATAGAAATATTCTCTCCATCTCTCTTTCATTTTTTCTTCGTCGCCTAATAAGTTTCCTTCCTTGTCCTTTATATACAGGTGAAGTGATCTCATGGTTGCGCTTATAGTCCGGAGTGAGGCTTTATGCCCAAAATTTCATGCAGGATATGACCGATGCGATCTTTTGAGATGCCTACTGTCTCAGCTATCTCGCGCACCTTCAGTCGGCAGTCTGCCAATACGAGATCGTGAATTTCTTTAACGTTATCCTCCGTGGTAGGGGTAAACGTTTTTGGGACACCTGGGCGTTACCTATCATATACTGACGTGCGACCACGTTGAATCTCGTTAAACCAAATGTTGACGGTCGCCATCGAAGGATAAGAGTCACCATATACAGCATCTAATCGCTCTTTGATTTCACTGCGGGATTTCCCTTCCAAAAACAAGAGTCGAATCACCGACCGATATTGCTCTTTTTTCATTTTTCTAAAAGACACGCCCGCTTAAGCCGGGTCCAGACACGTGTAACGTGTAATGTAAGATTACGTGTAATTTAGCATCAACAGTGTGGACGTCACACGAACGTCCATACGAATCGTTTAACGAATCTTGGTTTCCACTCAGTTGCTACGAACAGCCGAATATAGATGCCGTGACAGCAGGTAGGTAAATACTGCTTTTATTTGTATATATTTACTAACTGAAGACCGGAAATAACGTTCAGTGCGTCAATGGTGGAAAACTGATTTGTATCAGAAAAGATCTAGTTTACTTGAGGAACTAAAATCTCAGCAAATGAGTGGCCAATATTAAAACTTTACCCGGATGCCGCTTACTGATTTTGAATATTTATTAACATTAACATAGGTAGATTGCATCTAAAATATTAAGACAAGATACTGTCATGAAATCTGCAATTTCACAACAAGATAGACTGGCACTAACATTAAGATTTTTGACAACAAGAGATTCATATTCTTCTTCTTTTGGTTCCTATCCGTTTCGGATGAAAGAAATCATATTGGCAATCATAACCTTGCTCGCTGCGGTTTGAAACCATGTTCCCAAATTCCTCAGCCATGATATTCTCCTTCTACCGGGTCCTCGCTTACCTTTGACTTTACTTTGCAATATGGACTGCAGCAGGGAGTAACGATGCTGATTTCTCATAACGTGTCCCAGATACTGTAATCTATAAAGCCACATCTCAAATGCTTTAAGTTTTTTAATAGTGGTGTCTGTAAGCGTCCATGCCTCCGCTCCGTACAATAATACAGCGAAAACGTAACATCTCAAATGTCTCATTTTTGTATTTAGGGATATGTTGTGGATTTTGAAGATGGAGCTCATTTCGTTAAACACCGTTCTTGCCTTTCCTATGCGGCACTTTATTTCCTGTACATTTGTACATTGCTCCACTGCTCATTTATAATAGTTCTCAGGTAGCAATACTGTTTTATAGCCTTCGTGCCTATTAAAAATAATACTATAACTGGGATATTCTAATAACCGATCATTGGTGGGTAGTAGAAATAAATGTACTAAATATAATTATAATAATGATAATAGTATGTACACCTGGCTCCAAAAAAAAACTGATACGACTCTTGACGCGTATTTTGTAGAAAATTGAGCAGTGTATTTTGAAGGATAAATACTTAATATTTACATACTGTCAATGTCACTGCCAAATCTTAAAATTTGTCAGATAGCTTATTCTGTTCCACGGTTATTAGACTTTATTATTAATCTTTATTATTAATACTTTCTCCGCAACTGAGGGTATCTTATCAACTGTATTGTTTTTAAACAATAGATGATAAAATAAAAATATTGACAGTTCAAAAATGTGAACATTATTGCATTGTGTGTGGCCTAAGTTTGGGCTGAAAACTGAAATGTATTACATTTTTACAAAATTTTGGAATATGTTTAATTACGTAGACCAATTTTAACAGTTGTTTTCAATACAGATTTCAATCCTCTACAAATAGTTTCTAATGTCTTTTGATGTCAAATAAATAGGGAAGCTGGAATTCAACAGTTTAGAATTTTACATTGAGTTAATGCAAAATTGTGACGCATGTCAAAATTCTCAATGTATTTTAATTGTATTTCCGCCCCCGGTAATAATGTAATCTTTCATCCTGCGTTTAAATTTTTCTAAAATACTTATTAGTTTTTTCATGAATCAGTTGTTTGTTGTTTGTTTATTTTATTATTTGTCTGTCATAATAAATATAATGTCAGATCAATCAAATACACTGCTCAACATGATCAAATCTTACTAAGAGTCGAATCAGTTTTTTTAGGAACCGGCTGTACATCATACATACGATGTACACCTGGTTCCAAAAAAAACTGATACGACTCTTGACGCGTATTTTGTAGAAAATTGAGCAGTGTATTTTGAAGGATAAATACTTAATATTTACATACTGTCAATGTCGCTGCCAAATCTTAAAATTTGTCAGATAGCTTATTATGTTCCACGGTTATTAGACTTTATTATTAATCTTTATTATTAATATTTTCTCCGCAACTGAGGGTATCTTATCAACTGTATTGTTTTTAAACAATAGATGATAAAATAAAAATATTGACAGTTCAAAAATGTGAACATTATTGCATTGTGTGTGGCCTAAATTTGGGCTGAAAACTAAAATGTATTACATTTTTACAAAATTTTGGAATATGTTTAATTACGTAGACCAATTTTAACAGTTGTTTTTGTTTTCAATACAGATTTGAATCATCTACAAATAGTTTCTAATGTCTTTTGATGTCAAATAATTAAGGAAGCTGGAACAGTTTAGAATTTTACATTGAGTTAATGCAAAATTGTGACGCATGTCAAAATTCTCAATGTATTTTAATTGTATTCATTTTTTTTCGAATCCTGAGAAAGCTAATAAATATTTTTGAAAAATTTAAACTCAGAATGAAAGACTACATTATTACCGAGGGCTGAAAGTCCCTGAAAACTTCTATAATATTTATTTTAATAAGTTACAGGGCTGAAAATAAAAAAAGTGTGATATTTAATTTCAAATATTTCATTCAATAGAAACTGCTTGTTTATTCTAAGGGGCTTTCCGCCCTCGGTAATAATGTAATCTTTCATCCTGCGTTTAAATTTTTCTAAAATACTTATTAGTTTTTTCATGAATCAGTTGTTTGTTGTTTGTTTATTTTATTATTTGTCTGTCATAATAAATATAATGTCAGATCAATCAAATACACTGCTCAACATGATGAAATCTTACTAAGAGTCGTATCAGTTTTTTTAGGAACCGGCTGTACATACTATAATATGTGTACATATTACATACATATACATACGTAACAAAAATACAGGTCATAAATTTAGTCACATATTCTGGGATCAAAAATAGTTCGATTGAACCTAACTTACCTTAGTACAAATGTGCACATAAAAAAAGTTACAGCCTTTTGAAGTTACAAAATGAAAATCGATTTTTTCCAATATATCGAAAACTATTAGAGATTTTTTATTGAAAATGGACATGTGGCATTATTATGGCAGTAGTTTCGTAAGAAAAAATTATAGTGAACTTTGAACAACCCTTAAAAATTTTATGGGGGTTTTGCACCTTTAAACCCCCCCAAACTTTTGTGTACGTTCCAATTTAATTATTTTTGTAGTACCATTAGTTAAATACAATGTTTTAAAAACTTTTTTGTCTCTTGGTACTTTTTCGAAAAGTCAGTTTTTATCGAGATATTTTGAATATTTGTCAAATCCACCACATATTTTTTTATATGGGTAAGTACGATTATGGAGACTTGGTAATAATATGAAAATTTATTTATGATTTACATTCTTAGGTACATTTTGAACCATATTAAGAAAGAAGCCACATCTCGATAAAAGGTGCCTTATCGAAAAAATACAAAGAGACAAAAAAGTTTTAAAAACACTGTGTTTAACTAATGGTACCGCATTAATAGTTTATTTGGAACGTACACAAGCATTTGGGGGGTTAAAAGGCACAAAACCCCCATAAGTTTTTTTTTGTAAACATATTAAAGAAGAAGCCGCATCTCGATAAAAACTGCCTTATCGAAAAAATACTAAGAGGAACAAAAGTTTTGAAAACAGTGAATTTAACTAATGGTACCACAATAATAATTTAATTGGCACGTATACAAAAGTTTGGGGGGGTTTAAGGGAACAAAATCCCATAAAATTTTTAGGGGGTGCACAAATTTCACTATAATTTTTCTTTAAGATGTTCCTGCCATAAGAATGCCACGTGTCCATTTTCAATAAAAAATCTTTAATAGTTTTCGATATATTCGAGAAAATCGATTTTCATTTTGTAACTTCAAAGGGCTGTAATTTTCTTTATGTGCATATTTGTACTAAGGTAAGTTAGGTTCCTTCGAACTATTTTTGGTCCCAGAATATGTACTTTAATTTATGACCTGTATTTTTGTTACACCCTGTATATTTATATGGTTTTAGGCCTTTTTATGTCAATGATACAGCAATGTAACCTATTTTATTAAAAAACCAAATTACGTTTTCTGTGCACGCATCTATTAATAAACATGAAATGCATACGATATGTAGATATGAAGCATTTTATGTAGATACATACATATTTTCCTATTAAAATACATACAGCAGAATTAGTTATTTACTCTCGAAAAATTTTTTTGGATCCCAAATACCGGGGTTTTGTTGGTATAAGCAGGTAGATTCGTCAAGCGATTGCTCGCCACACGTCCAAACGGTACAATTTTCACGAATGCCGTCCAAACTCCAAACGGGTACTGCGAGCGGCTTTGTGTTCACGAAAAAACCGACTGGCGCCGGGTCCCGGCGAGCTCCAGCGCGAATGGTATGGTTTGTTCAACAGTAAATGGTTTGAGTTCAATTAGTGCGGTCGTAAATATTATTAAATTTATCTGACCTGGCCCATTGTTAAGACCCACCCGGAGCGATAAGCCACCGAGGTAGACAGAGTTGGTCTTTTGCAATTAACACTGACTAGACGGTACTCCCATAATAAAGCCTAAAATAAATTTTACCTGAAACCGGGCCTTTTATACTATTATCGGTTAATCCGGGCTGTTTATAGTGGCACAAATTAACCCAACATGTTGGATTAATCTGTGATAGTGGTAACTAATTGAACTTAACCATTTACTGTTTAACATACCATACATGTAATGCTCGCAGTGCCGTCCAAACGCAGAATTCGCGTTTCATTACGCGTTGAAATGACTAACTGCGTTAAAAAAATTGTTCAATAAACAAATATGGTTTTGATATAAATAAATTTTCTCCATTCAGACAAATGATTTGACTAACCTTTTATTCTTCACTCCCTCGTTTTCTGGATTGCGCCGTCCTTGACTCTCTCAACACGTACTCTCTGGTTGTTGCGAAAAAGTCCCTCTCGTCAAAACTGCTTCCAAGAAAAACACACAGGACTTGCTCGAATATCTTGTGCACAGACGGATAATAATCAGCTACTCGTTCTAGACAAAACAAAGGAATCTCTCTCGGACCAGGAAAATTAACTCTTTAACCGGTCGACGATTTGGTTTCAACTTGATTCTGCTCGCAAAGGCCGATCACACCACTCTACACTGATTATACACTTTTACAACTCGACTGCCTTCTTCAGATGTCAACTTCACAGTGTCTTTATTTTTCTCTCAAATCCATACGTTACGCATTACATTACATGTGTCTGGACCCGGCTTTAGAGTAAAATATTAAAAATAAACATAATAAGATGTATGATTAAAGTCCAGGTACTTTTCGAGATATTTTAACTGACAATTCCTTGATCATCTCGGACGTGTCTAGTTGCTTTAACATATCGTGTTGAACGCTCATTATAGAGAGATGATTCAAACGCTCTTGGCCCATCGTAGACCGAAGTCGATTTTTAATTAACTTAAGTTTTGAGAATGATCTCTCTCCACTGCAGTTAGTTAGCATCAGAACTAGATATAAACGAAGTGTCACCTCAACGTTTGGAAACGCATCATTCACATTTTTTTCTTTTAGCAGTGGGTACATTTGACGTTCTTTACTTATTTGATGAGCCGATTTCCTCTTTAAATGAATTTAAAAATTCTACAAATTGTACCAGTTCGACACCTAGGTTTTCATCTAAATCATAGCTGTAAATGTCGGCAAGCTTCAGTGAGTGAGCTTCAATTTCATTGGGAGTTTTTTTTTTTTCGAAATTATGTAAAAATCCAAAATTGGAATGATTGGATTCATATGCAGAAGCCTCTGACTTAAATAGAAAATGAAGTGATCTATAATAGTGATAAAATTTTAAGTTCTAAATTTCTCTGATGGTGTCATTTCAGTCTCTGGAAATGTTCCATAATCCAGGGCAGTCAGTCGAATATTCCTTAAAAGAATATAAATTCTTTAAGTGATCTAATGTCCGCACACCTGAATTAAGGCCAATATTTGGATTTTGGAGAATACGGCTTTTGCTGTTTATCCTCTCTAAGATTTAATTCTAAAATATTGCAAATATTCCTGTTTCCAGTAAACACATTCGATTATACAAACCATTTGCATCGCTACTAGTTTTAAATTGTTGCTCATCGTGTACTGAAATTTTGGATAATACTCCTTTAATCTGATTATAACCTTTAACTATAGTTTTAGCTATAGCTCTTTTGCGGCATCACTTCTAGATGACCATCTATAATCCGTTCAACTTAGACATCAAAATGCTTGGCAAATAACAAAAATTGCCGGAGAGCCAAATTTTGGTGGAGAGCTAGGGTATGCTATAACAAATAAAGTTTAAAAAGTCCCCATCGATCCCATGTGTGCGTCAAAAGTTATTCGGGGTCAAAGGTCAAAATTTGAGATTTTTTGGATTTTTTTCGAAAACGGTAAGTAAAAGTTTTATCAAAAAAAACCTTAAACCAAAGTTGTAGATCTTAAAATTCTCTACAAAAATAGTTCTTACTATCTTTTTCCTAAGAGTTGCCATTCCTGAGATATCGCGATTCAAAGAGTCACATCAGGCCCGGACTGGCCCGCCGGCCCACCGGCCCTTGGGCCGGTGCGCCTTTTGCCTTAGTTAGTATCTATCCATAAAAAAATTAAATGCTGAAAAAAATTTTTTTTTGAACCATTACACAAAGATGATGCAGCTATTATTCCCCTAAAAATGTTTTTACTTGCCTCTGATTTCGCCGTTTAGCCCCGAGGGCGCACCAGAAACCTACACAATGAAGCCAGTCGGTACAACAAAATACCAGGTATCAGGTATCAGATAATCAAATAGCTTAGATACGGCGCCCTCGAAGACCATTTTTACGATTTGGGCGCCTTTCGTAGCAATCAATATCCGCTGTTTCTTTTATAATAAATATGTAGCTTTGATGCAAGGAGCGGCGCCCCAGAAGAAAATTTTTACGATTCGGGCGCCTTTCGTAAGTATCAGTTTAAGCTGTTTCTATTCTAATACATAGCTTAGACGCGGCGCCCTCGAAGACAATTTTTACGATTTAGGCGCTTTTCGTAGGTATCAATTTCCTATCATTCTATTATAATAAATAGTTTAGATCCAACGCGCGGCGACCTCGAAGACAATTTTTAAGATTCGGGCGCCTTTAGTATGTATCAATTTCTACTGTTTCTATTATAATAGAAATAGCGAATATTTATACCTACGAAAAGCGCCCAAATCGTAAAAATGGTCTTCAAGGGCACTGCGCGTCACATCTAAGCTATTTGATTATCTTATATCTGATATTATTGTAAAGAGTGTTACATTCCACAATTGGCCTGAAATATATAGGTGTAGTTTTCGGCGCTCCATAACTACACAGATACATTATACATACAGGATTTTTGCGCCCCAGAATCCTAAATATTGAAGCCAGACAATGAACAAAATACAACTTGTCAACTTGTATCAGGTATCAGATAATCAAATAGTTTAGATGCGATGCACGCCGCCCTCGAAGATAATTTTTGCGATTCAGGCGCCTTTCGTAGGTATAAATATCCGCTGTTTCTATTATAATATAAGAGTGTTACATCTCACAAGTGGCCTAAAATATATTATGAGTAAATTCAACTCGTATCAGGTATCAGATAATCAAAGTCTAGAACACATAGCTCGAAAATGGTACCCAGGGTTTTATGTTAATAGTCTAGATGCAACGCACGGCGCCCTCGAAGACCATTTTTACGATTAGGGCGGCTTTAGGTATCAATCTCCCCTGTTTCTGTTATAATATAAGAATGTTACATCCTACAATTGGCATTAAATCTACATGTGCAGTTTCCTGAGCTGGTTAACTACATACATTATACATATAAGATTTTCGCGCCCCAGAATTTTACATAACGAAGTCAGTGAGTACAAGCAGCGCCCTTACACTTTAGGTTTTGTGTTAAAATACTTAGCGCCAATTAGTATAGTGTAACCAAAACCGTGGACCCAAATCCTAACAATGTTTTCTAGTACGCTGCTTTTTGTTCTCAATACGATATACCTGTATAAAAAAATAATAGCTGTGAATTTTAAAGTTTAACACATGGGTTTAATTTAGCCACCATAGGATTTTTCTTCTTCTTTTTGTATAGACATGACCTTGTCTGTTTTTTCAATTTGCATCTAGTAAGTTGTCGTTCCATCGTTTTCGTGGTCTTCCAACTGATCGTCTTCCTATTTGGGAACCGTGTCTGGCTGTCCTTACTACTCTATTTGTTGTCATTCGGCTTATGTGGTAACTCTATTCTATTCTTGTTTCTTACCCAGTTATCAATGTTATCCACCTTACATCTCCGTCGTATATCTGTTCTTCTAGCTCTGTCCCATAGAGTCTTACCATCGATTTTTAGAAGGGTTTTCATCTCCGCTGTTTCGACCAAACTTTTTGTCCCGTCTGTGTCGAGTCGTGTTTCTGCCGCGTATGTCATAATTGGTCTGATGACTGTTTTGTAAATTCTGCCTTTCATTTCTTTTCCGATATTTTTATTTCTCCATATTGTGTCATTCAGGCAACCTGCGGCTCTGCTTGCTCTATTCACTTGAACTTTCATTTCTGTTTCGAGCCTTCCGTAGCTAGATAATGTGATGCCTAGATATTTAAACTCCATCACTTGTTCCATTATCTGACCATCCAGCTTCAATTTACATCTTATTGGATATGCTGTTGTAACCATGCGTTTTGTCTTTTTGGGTAAATTAACATGTTAAATTTTCTGACGGCTACGTTAAAAATTGGTGCAGCATTCCTTGTAAATCAACTTTCGATGTCCATCTGTGTAGACACGCTTGCCGTCTCCTTAGTCGTTCATTTCTCAATGCTGCTGAGGGCGACTTGTCTGAAAGTGCCCTCCATGTCTTCGGTGACTCTCTTAAGGTTTTTACCGCATTCTTGATCTCGACCTTCGTGTCTGTAGTTTTGGGACATTAGTTTCACTAAATTATTTGTAACTCTGGTAAGTTTCTCCATTGCTCTTATCATAGCCTTATGTCGGAGCCCTCTTCCTTCTCTCTAGATCTTTTTTCCCCAAATGAGGAGCTCCTTTCAAGTTTGCCTCCTTGGAAGATCCGTCTTGGTCAGGTCCCTACCCCTGACCGACGATCTTCTAACCGAAGACCCCCTTCTCCGAAGATTATAGTCTCCTCCTTCCTCTTTTCCTCTTCGCTGAGTACTTTCCTTTTGTACATTCATAGTTTGTTCCAGCTGCACCACCACTGGTGACTCGCTCCATTGTCTCTTCGTTTTGTTTTATTTCCTGCGTCAGTTCTCCGAGGGCTCCGTTTGCGGCCGTCTGACGCTAGACCGCTAGACCATTCATCACTAACACCAATCATCATGATTCTTGTCAAATGTTTTTGAACCAGTAGATTATTCTGTAAAAGCAGTTGAAAAATTATTAGCACTTTTCAAAACCAAAGAGAGTAACGCAGTAAAAGGAATACTTGAAAACTGAAGCTATATGTTTGTGGCATCTTAATATAATTTACTATTCCCAATAAAAATAGTAAATTACTTTATGGATTTAAATTTAAATTACATTTAAAAAAATTCACAAGTAATATTGATTTACTTGACATAAAAAGTTTGATGTAAAAGCTTAGGAGGGGGGTCTGGCGCCTTTGTTTAGAGATTAGGTTGGCGCCTTTTTTAGGATTTGGGTTGGCGCCTTTTTCATGAGCCAGTCCGGCCCTGAGTCACATTATATATGATATGCACACGTTTCCACACCACCTGTGAGGTAGTGTACTCGGCGCGTTTTTTTTTTACCGTGGTTTCCCCTGTAGGCCTACTCCACTAACTGTTTTGACAATTTTAGGATAATTTAAGGAAACAATACCGGTCAAGTTCTAGATATTACCTTGTTATTGATATTGATTATTGATATTGCGATTGATTATTAGGTTAACCATTGTTTTGATTTCTTTAGATATTTCAATCAGATTCATATTCTTGAAAGTCTACTTCAACAGTCAAGTCTTCTTCGATTTCATCTTTTTCCTCTTCCTCTTGCTGGATGTTCAAAAATTGTTCAAATGTGACTGAGTCATTGGTCTCTTCATTAAAATCACAGGAGTCTTCCTCTGTTGTACTAAACTGGACATTTGAGCAAGACTGACCTTGGCAGTTGGTACACACTAGAGAACACAGCAACCTGACTTTTTTACATCCACATTTGGCACTACAACCTTTTTTGCAATTGCAAAAAATAGTGTTAAGGAGTTTTTCTGGAGCAGGTAGGAGTAAGGTTTTAATCGGTTCCAGAGTATTATCTATTAATTTCCAACCCCAGTCTTCTGGATTCAGTTCATTGCCTAGCCATGTTTGAACTTGATAATATACTCGATACAAATGCTGAAAAGCAGATGCTGATGTTGGAGGAAGACATGATAGTTGTACTTTTTTCTTGTTTCGCGTATTTTTTACAAAAGTTAAGTATCGGTATTTATCAAGACAAATAATTTTTTTTTGTAGCTCCATAAACCGCAAGAAGAAAGCGAATTCCTTCCGTAATTATTGTTTGCGGTGTAGAATCAAGTTCTGTAAAAACTTTACAGCAGTCAGTCAAATCTTTTTTTTTCGAATAATTTAAGTACTGACGTTTTGCCTCTTCTGTACATTGCGGACGTAGTGTCGCAGCCGGTTATCGCATGTAAAAATAAAATGTACTTTTGGCATTTGGGATAAGCCGATAAACTATTCGAAGAATATATCTCTGTTCGCTGTTGAGCCCTTCCAGGTTTCAGAAAATAAATAACTTTATCTACTGGAGTCCTTGCAGTAATCAGTATCAACAAATCAACACCTTCACCAACTACAATTGTTGTGTTTGTTGCCTTAAATTTTTCAATTGCTGTCTCAACTGTAAGGACATCTGCGTCATTTTTAGCTTGTTTCACTTCAATATTCGCAGCTGTTAATTTGTCAGTTAACATTTCAGCTTTCTTCTTGCGGTTTATGGAGCACCAAAAAAAATTATTTGTCTTGATAAATACCGATACTTAACTGTTGTAAAAAATATGCGAAACAAGAAACAAGTACAACTATCATGTCTTCCTCCAACATCAGCATCTGCTTTTCAACATTTGTATCGAGTATATTATCAAGTTCAAACATGGCTAGGCAATGAACTGAATCCAGAAGACTGGGGTTGGAAATTAATAGATAATACTCTGGAACCGATTAAAACCTTACTCCCACCTGCTTCAGGAAAACTCCTTAACACTATTTTTTGCAATTGCAAAAAAGGTTGTAGTGCCAAATGTGGATGTAAAAAAGTCGGGTTGCTGTGTTCTCTAGTGTGTACCAACTGCCAAGGTCAGTCTTGCTCAAATGTCCAGTTTAGTACAACAGAGGAAGACTCCTGTGATTTTAATGAAGAGACCAACGACTCAGTCACATTTGAACAATTTTTGAACATCCAGCAAGAGGAAGAGGAAGAAGATGAAATCAAAGAAGACTTGACTGTTGAAGTAGACTTTCAAGAATATGAATCTGATTAAAATATCTAAAGAAATCAAAACAATAGTTAACCTAATAATCAATAGCAATATCAATAATCAATATCAATAATAAGGTAATATCTAGAACTTGACGGGTATTGTTTCCTTAAATTATCCTAAAATTGGCAAAACAGTTAGTGGAGTAGGCCTACAGGGGAAACCACGGTAAAAAAATGCGCAGAGTACACTACCTCACAGGTGGTGTGGAAACGTGTGCATATCATGTATAATGTGACTCTTAGAATCGCGATATATCAGGAATGGCAACTCTTAGGAAAAAAATAGTAAGGACTATTTTTGTAGAGAATTTTAAGATCTACAACTTTGGTTTAAGGTTTTTTTTTTGATAAAACTTACCGTTTTCGAAAAAAATCCAAAAAATCTCAAATTTTGACCTTTGACCCCGAATAACTTTTGACGCACACATGGGATCGATGGGGACTTTTTAAACTTTATTTGTTATGGTATACCCTAGCTCTCCACCAAAATTTGGCTCTCCGGCAATTTTTGTTATTTGAAATGTTATTCTCTATGTGAATATTGTGCAGATTTTTTAAGTTGGACGTTTTGTGGGGGCCCCGGGCAGCTGCCCCCCCTTAAATCCGGCCCTAATGGTTTTGAACACCCTTTTACAATTTTTTTCTTGGCATAACTAAATTGCTAAAAATGAATATGTATATTGTAAGTTTATGCTAATTAAAAGACATTTTCTCAATTTTTTCTTATCAAAATAAATATCAGAACAGTAATCTGTAGCATGTGATACTATAAATAAAGTAGCAAATGATCTGTAGCATGTAATCTGTAGCATGATACTATAAATAAAGTAGCAAATGATCTGTAACATGCGAATTTAATATAATTTACCTCTCTCTAGTTCACCTCTGGACACCATCTATATTTAATTGCGCTTTATATTTTTAATCTTCGTTTAATTCATTAGTGCTAGACAAGCCAAACGCCTTGAACTTTAAATAAAACCTACCTTTAAAATACTGGGTGTTCATTGAACGGAGCTAAGTTCACGCTTGCCAGAAATGCCAGATATTTTTGATGTAATCAAACGGCGCCTGACAAGGCGCTTTTAAACTTTGGCGTGTTAAATGGTATTTTACGGTTCGACAAAGAAATTACAAAGAATCCAGTAAACTTATGTACCACAAAATCGAAAGAAATTTTGTAGGAAGCTTCTACAACAAAAGCAAGCCTGTATTCAGATCAAAATGGGAACGATGAATTACAACTATAGAAATATTCCTACTTAACTACTAAATTTACAATCAAGATGCAGTAGAAATAAACAAACCAAGATGCATTAAATGCTACTAGTTCCGAATCATAATTTACAATGTATAAACTTTGGAAATCATAATTTGGGATTTACAATGTATATACATTGTAAATTATGATTCGGGAGTGCTCTTAGTAGCATTTAACGTGTCTTGGTTTGTTTATTTCTCCTGCATCTTTATTGTAAATTTAGTATAATGATTTTACCCATCGTCATGCGAGGGGGATACTATTAAATTACCCCCTACAGTCACTGCACTCAACTTTTCATCGTATTTTACCGTTTACTTCGTCCTATTTTATCATATCTACCTTCAATTTTTTCTGACACTTCCTCAATTTTTTTCTGACTCCCCTCAAATTTTTTCTGACACCCTCTGATTTTTACTGACTCTAATTTATTTTTATTATACATATATTACATAGATATAGATTTTAAAAACGAAAGACAATAAATAACGGCACTTGGCAAAAATTGGATTTTTAACAGTATCGACAATTTATTTTATGATTAATAGATTTTTTTATAAGGGTACTATTTTAGTTTATTTTTGTAGAGGTAAATCGAAAAGTATAAAAATTTTAAATTTGTCTATTAATTATTCACACAAAAAGCACTAAATAGTCATTTATGTAATTTATAAACAATTAACCAATTTATTTAACCACAACATTATTTAAGGTTTTAAGGTGAATACATTATAGTAACACGTTTTGTAGTATGAATGAGAAGTATCAATGAAATACGATTATTAGCATTAACAACCTTGGTTATAGATGAAATTAACATTATAAAGGTACCGAATTATTACGGTTTTTGTTTACAATTACAAGACAATTAATAAAGGTTTTTTGACTAAATCATGAAAAATTGATTCACCCAGAGGCGTAGCTACCGCCGTATCAATTATATTGGGGGGCACTGGGGCCCCGGCATTCAGGGGCCCCAGCGCAACAGGTCGAAACAAAATTCCATTTAAAAAAATTCCCTATTAAAACGCTTTGAAACAGTGTATATTGTTTGGATATCGACATTTTGGTTTAATGGATTCTTTATCTATATATAAATTATATTTATCTATTTTCTATTCTCTGCCGCTCGCCGTTATTCCATAACAACAGAGCTTTTTTGTTTTCAAGGTAGCTTTCATTGTCCATTCACTGTTGGCTGTGTGTGAGACATTGTATAATGTATAATGCCAAATTGAAATTTTTGTAATTGCTTTACCTTTGAATATTTGAAACAGTGTGTATTGTTTGGGTATATTTTCGTTTTCGTGTAATCTGTTCTTTATCTATAAATTGTATTTACATATGTATATCTATTTACCGATCACTCATCGTTATACCATAAGAGCAAAACTTCTTTGTTTAAGTTCATTCAAAATGTCCATTCGCCCTTGGCTTAAAAAAACTGAATATGTTTTCAAACAATAAGTCTCAACTCTCAACAATTCAAATATATTTTTCGACTTTGGTTTATTATTAGAGTTTATTAGGATTATTATTATCTATATTTGGGTGTTATACACAGAACTTATTAGTTCCTAATGTTGTATTATGTAATTTGCAATTTATTTAAATGTTGCTATATATTTATGTAATTTCAGTAAACTGTGTTTGTTATTGTTTTTTTTCGACTCTTTGTAAGCTTTGTCCATAAAATTGTGAAATCTTCAGTGACAATGGGTCTATTGAATAAAAAGAAGTATTTGCTTTTACTTACAAGTATTTACTTAATACTAATTGAATAAAGTCATTTCTTTAATGCTTTATTCAATTAATATTAAGTAAATACTTAAATACGAGGAAGTAAAAGCAAATACTTATTTTTATTCAATAGACCCATTAAAGCATTATTTTATTCTATTTTATAGAAGCGTTTTTGCTTTTTTTGTTGAACATTTTTTTAGAGCTATCCCATATCAGTCGTGGAAAAGGGCCACAAACGCAACAAACTATGATATGGGGGCCCTGTGGGGCTAGCTACTCCACTGGATTCGCCTGTTTGTCTATCATAACATAACATAACCTGATTAGCTAGGTTGTTAGCACTACCTATTCATGGTATAGTAGCTGTCAATTAGTAAAAATGACATATTAAGAAGGCCAAAAAAAAGGCCATTGCGTTAAGAATCAAGCAATGAACAATAATGAACATACTGAAACGGCTGAACGAAAAGTGAACCTACCATATGGTATTAAAATGAACTTAAAGAAAACCAAATTCATGGTCATTACAAAACGTCCAAAAGACAACGAGACACTCCATATTAATAATATCCAGATAGAAAGGGTAGACAAATACAAATAGGATCTAGGAACCTTGGTTAGTCAAAACGCAGAACAAACGCAAGAGATTAAAAGCCGTATAGACATAGCAACGGTAAAATTTGTAAAAATGAAATATCTACTATGACAAAAATTGACGATGCTTGATGAAAAGTTTGATTAACCCAAGTGATTTAAGTCTACTTGACTGTCTGGAAGAGTTTTTATCAATTTTTTTCTTACCTGCTCGTGAGAATCCAACTATTCTCAAATTGAGGCACACACCAGTTTGACTGTGGAAAACAAATAATACGATAATAAATAAATGACCATTTCAAAAGATTACAAGTTGGTAAAATTATTTGTTTATATACTTATCATGAGGTATTTGTTAATAACAAATTTGGGTAATGCCAGTTTTAGGCCTGGATCCCGCGTACCAAAAAAAAGTTGAGTAATAGCATCCTGAAAATTTGTTAACGGCTTAACAGTGTCTAGTCGGACAAACTTTGATGTATGGTAACACTGGGGAAGTTTTAATTGTGGAACGTGTCATCCTGACAAGTTTATGATTGTGAAAACTAGCAGGTTATTTTTAAGTTTATTCAATAGCAAACTTTATATAATATACGAAAAAATGTTTGTCTGACAAATATGTTGGTCATTTTAATAAGTCCGAGACGTAGAACATGTTAAATGACAGAAATTATATTGGTTGTAAATATCAGTCTCATTTTTTGCATGAGAGTTTAATGAAAGGGTAACAAATCAACTGAAAGTTCTGTCCGACAAAATACATGGGACGTTTTCGTAGTCTGACGTTCCAAAGATTTAGCCTGTTCTACAATTAAAACTTCCCTTGTTCCAGTGTTCCCATACATCGTGTGTCCGACTATACACCGTTAAGCTATTAACAAATTTTCACCTTGCTATTAATCAACTTTTTTTTGGTACGCGGGATCCAGGCCTGTTTGTTTTTCCATCGTAAACAAGATAATGTTTCACCTTGTTGGCATATATTTTTCTTTTATCAAACAAGGGGAAATCAAACTATATATACATATATTATATTATTATTATTATTTAATTAAATATTATATTTATATTAATTCTTGTACATATAGATAATAAATGGGAATTTCAAGAGATTAAAAGTTGCTAAAAATGTCTTTTAAATACTTATCATGTTAGGTATTTGCTAATAACAAATTTTGGTAATTCCAGTTTGTATTTCCACCATAAACACAGATAATGTTTTTGCTTATTATTGGCATATATTTTTTTCTTATCAGGCAAAGGAAAAATAAACAATACACTCCAATACAGAGAATAAAAACGCTGGACGGAAGGGCCGCCCGAGAACTTTATCGTACCGATCTATTATCGTTATCGTACTAGATACTGGCATTCTATAAAAATAACAAAGTTACTCGTTATTTTGATATTTTAGAAACACCTTGTATACTTGAAAATATTTTATGGTTCTACGCATCATTAATTCCTGCATTTGAGAAAATGTTCCATGCCATGTTTCGGGGACACACTATAGATGTATAGATTATTGCATAAATCAATAGAATATTATAGTGATACTTTCATTTCAAATTAGTTCATTTTTCTGAGAAATTAATAGTTTACAATATCTGCATTTCATTATATTTCTATTAAACCAGTCAATGCGCGAGATTAAGAACAAGATATTACATCCGAATTCTATCCTACTGCATGGATTTTAATGAAATTTTGGGAGTAGCCCAATCTCCTAATTCAAAGTCTATCCTATATACTATGGCGCAGGGGTGGAACATGTTTATTTTAGAATTACATGGAGAAAAAGAAAAATTTTTAAGAAAATTTAAAAATGGATTCTATAATTTGATCACATTTTTTACAAAAACCATTCATTTTAAACCCGTTCAACTTTTTGAAAGTAGAAATAACACTTTATTAAAAGGTATTGCAGAAGAAAAACAAAGCATTTAAATTCTGTTGGATGAGGGGTTAAATGTATGTACTTCTTATTTTTCCTTAAAGTACATTAGTCATATATTTTTTTGCACCATATCTCGCTTAGTTTCAATGTAATCGACATTTAACGGTGCTCGTTTTAAAGGCCTTTTCAAACACTACAAAAGGCGTTGGTAGCATTATACACCTAAAACCTACCGTTCCTCTGTTATTTCAAGTTGAATACACCAATATGAGCATGCACCAAAAAACAAACTCTTTTCACCTACCATATCTCTTATTGTATTATAAATAGAACATTTACGAAGGAACGAATCTCTTTGTTATTTATAATCTAAAAAACGTTTGATATAGTGTTTTTAGTTCGATGCATAGTTTTTAAGGTATTCACAAAGAACCGTCCGAAAAGGTATCATTTTTCAATGAAAATGGCCAATTTTCAATTACGCATAACTCAAAAAGTATTGAAATCTCAAAAAAAAAGTATAGACCAGTTTTTGCCTAGAAATAGGTTGTCTAGCCACTTCCGTGCTTATTTTGACCAACAAATTTTCCACCCCCTTGAAGGGTTGTGAACCGCCCCAAGATAAAAAGCGCCATAGTATATAGGGTAGATTTTGTTTCTTGAGCTATTCCCTACTTACTGTGAAAATATCAAGTACATCGATGTAGTAGGATGGAATTCGGAGCCAAATACCCTCATTGACTGCCCTATAATAATGCTCTGCTATGATCGCCTGAGAGAGGACACACACAAGATTATAGCAAAATTTCTATTTCTTTTCGAGTTTTTGAGCTACAGCAACGAGTTTTATGTCATTGGAAAGGTAATTTTGCATTCTTTCAAAATATGTAAAAATATACAGGGCATATCTAAAAAAATTAAGATTTTTTTTCATTTCCGGTTCAACCGGAAGCCATATTTTGGGTAAAATTTTTTGTGATAATAGATAAAGTACCATATATGTCTGCAAAATTTCAAATTTTAGTTTCTATTACAAAGGAAGTTACGGGCACTCGAATATTTTTTTATAAAAAATTCATAACTCCCCTCCTATGGGGAGTTAAGAAATCTGACTAATGTCATTCAATTTACCGATAGGATATCAAAAATATATCAAAAAATAAACAAATTCCTTGGAGCCATTTTTGAGAGAATCTAGTTCAAAGTTATGTCAAATTTTGACCCCTTAGATATAGGCAACCCATAATTTTTTCTGAAAAACGATAATATTCTTCTTATAGCCCCATCTTTAGGCTATATAACGACTTTTTCAAATTAAACTTATCTTAAACAAGTTTTTAGACAGGTAGGGAAATGTGTCGGGTGGGCGGTCGGCCATGTTGGCCGTCATTTTGAATTTGGAAATGTCAAATTCCGTATTTCTATATAACTGTCGATGAGCTAACTTTAAGTTAACTTTCATTCGTTTCGGTCAAAATTTGCAAAAATGGGCCCTAAATAACCCCCCTATTTCGGCCCCCCTTTGAGAGTTTTTTTATGTCCCTATTTTACTGCTCTCTAGACCACGTTCACATGACAAGAGCTTAACGCTAGTTATCAATATGCGCGTTAAACGCCTGTCATGTGAACGTGGTCTTACATTATAGTTACACGATTTACATAAGCGACAATAGGGCTTTTCATTCACAGTCATTTGTTTCGAGCTTCTGTCATGTGTCACATAATATTAATATATCTACGTCATACGTTATTGGTAATAACAATGATAGAAACCAAAGACGTATGGCGTAGATATATTAATATTATGTGACACATGACAGAAGCTCGAAACAAATGACAATCGATGAAAAGCCCTATTATGTGACGTGGAGTCTGGGGTATGATGAACAACCATAAGGGCACGTTCACATGACAGGGGTTTAATGCGAGTATTGGCAACGCTCGTTTACAACTACATATGGTTGGTACTGGTCAGAGCTTAAGTTGACATTGCTGCAAAATTACAAAAAAATTTATAAATTCATTTTAAATCAAATATCGACACCCCCATCGAACAAGGTTGTAATTCAGTTTTAGCTATTTTACAGGAGAGGCAAAAAACGAAAACATGACTTTTTAAAAATTTGTAGCGAAATTATTAGACTCTTTTACACTAATGTGATATGATATTTATATCATAATAAGGGATTACTGTGAGATGTATGTTTTGTAATTTTAATAACTATTGAAAATCTTGAGTTTGATGGAGATACAACCTTGAGATTAAACATGAGTATTCGTAGAAAAAGGTTGTAAGTCGCCTAACAACCATTTTACACTCTCTGTGTTAATTATTTTTCCCGTTTAACTATTAAAAGGTTGTATGTTTTGAGTTATTTGCAATATAGCTAGGAGAAAATGAATTTTTATGGGATATTTAAACAAAATATCAACTAACAGTTTTCACAATTTTAATTGGAAATTATAAATTTTACAATAACAATAATATTCTATCACTATGAAAAAATCATGGTATAAAATATCTCAAATTTATCGCATTTTTATTGCATATCTGTAAATATTTAATTCTATACCATTTTACTTGATTACTTTAGTTTTTTACTATTAATATCTACTTCAAAATTAACATATGTGTACTTAAATAGGTTAAAATTTAGAATTTGGTTCTGATTTAATTCAGTTACGGATTTAGGCTTGCCTGATGCTTTGGCACATCGTATCATGGTTATCCATTGGTCTGGAGCATATACGACTTAATGTTTTTTCCGTTTTTCTAAAGAGCATGCATTGAATCACCCTCGTTTTGTGAATGTGCTATTTCGAAAAATACATGTGTAATGTTAATATTACACTGTTTCACTATATAGAAGTATTTAGCAAAAACTATTCTATATTTATTTTGTCCACCGCAACTATCAAAATGGAAAAAAGTCCTTAAATCCTTTTTTTATTTTCATTTCGATAAATTGACTTATAAGATACACCATATGTTTAAATACTTTATAAATTAAACATACGTGCAACAAAGTTGTAACTCATTTAACAACCTTGTTAATCGTCAAGTATAAAGAAAGTAAATATTTAACATAGAGAATATCCAGTGTTACTGCCCTTTTCACGCTAAAATGGCACACGTAAGTTAAAATACAACTGTTTTCAATGGAGTATTAGCCAAACTATTGAGAATTAAACTATGTCGTTTATATTGACATGTGCGCAATTTTTTGCTGAATTCGCCTGTGTTGAAATCTGAAAATAGATGTAACTTGAGTTACAACCTTGTTCGATGGGGGTGTCGATATATCACATAATTATTGCAGAAGTGGATTGTACAATAAAATAAATTAATATTCAATGTAAATAAATAAAAACATTAGAAACAGAAAACAAGAATTAAGTAATAATGTTACTTTAAAGAAATTATAAAAATAATAATTTATATACCTAATAAAACAAATTCTTATAGTAAATAATAAAAATAAAAGCGTGAATACCGCAACTGTCAAATAAGTGTTACCAATTTATGCCAAAATGCCACCTTAGTTCAATCAGTTAAAGTGTGACCCGGAAAAATGTGCTTCATAAAAAACTTTATAATTCATTTATTCAAATTAAATGTAAGTTTGGTGTATTTATTTCAGTATATATTAATAAAAATCTTCAAAATATTACTTCCACGCGGATGTAATAAAATATTGGATGTAATTCCAGTGTACTTTGCTAAATGATTCTAAAAAGGAACGTACCTACGACTTAAATATTTTGTGTTGGTATCACTTGACGTCACTTGCTATGATGCGGATGACGTGCAACGGTATTTATACGAGACGAACCATACATTATATTATTATAAGACCGTACACATGGTAACGCGCGTTAACATGTGTACGACCTTAATAAAATTTGTGCCAAAATGCATGGTAAGCGCCTACCATGTGAACGTGTCGTAATTCATAATTAGAGCCAATCTGACTAATTAAACGAAAAAAAAACTTTTCGTCGAACATTTTATGAAGGCATTGGGTCAAAATTTTAACCAAATCTTATGAAAAAATAATTTACAAACACTAGAAATCACATATAAAGAAGAAATTACCTTTTGTTACTAAAATTTACAGCTTACCAAGTTATTTTACGTGTAGATAAAGGAAGATTAATTATTTTATACACCAAAGTTACTCATTATGTGCCATTGGTAATATTAAAACCGTCTTTTATACAGGGTGAGTCATGAGGAACTGTACATACTCCTACCTCGTATAGAGGCTCCTATGGGGAATAACAAATGACCATTAAAAAGTGTCTGCTCCCATTGTTTAATAATATACAGGGCGAGTTTCGCATTTTGACAGAAATTTGTATTCGTCATCATTTTTGAACGGTCAGATCGATGTGTCTCTTATTTTGGTCAATCGTTACACTATTACCACCTAATCAACTGAATTATTCAAACTAGAAAAAAAATCAGGTCCGGCTTTCAAAAATTAGTTCGTTTTGGTCTTAGAAAAAAGTTCACCCTGTATACGCTTTTTGAAAACTCTAATATGAATTTTACAAATTAGATAAATAGGCAATTAAAATGGCATATTTATATTTTTCCCCACACGATTACTTAATTTTTTATAAAAAAATCAAATTTGACTATAAATTAAAAGTTTGGTAAAGTGAACCATAGATTTCAAAAAATTAACTTTTATTACAAAAATTATTTATTTTTAACAAATATTTAATTTATGTTACCACCCAATCAACTGATTTATTCAAACTAGAAAAAAATCAGGTCCGGCTTTAAAAAAATAGTTCGTTTGAGTTTTTGAAAAGATTTCACCCTGTATACGCTTTTTGAAAACGCTAAAATTAATTTTACAAATTAGACAAACATGCAATTAAAATGGCATATTTATTTTTTCCCCACACCATTACTTAATTTTTTATAAAAAAAAATCAAATTTAACTATGAATAATTAAAAGTTTCGTAAAATGAACCATAGATTTAAAAAAATTATCTTTTATTACAAAAATTCATTTTTTTTTTAACAAATATTTAATTTATGTTACCACCCAATCAACTGATTTATTCAAACTAGAAAAAAATCAGGCCCGGATTTAAAAAATTAGTTCGTTTTGGTCATAGAAAAAATTTCACCCTGTATACGATTTTTGAAAACTCTAATATGAATTTTACAAATTAGACAAATAGGCAATTAAAATGGCATATTTATTTTTTCCCCACACGATTACTTAATTTTTTATTAAAAAATCAAATTTGTCAAAATCGGAATTTTAACATAAAAATGAAAAAAAAAATGAGATCACGGTTTAACTCGCTACAACTCTGTTCCATTTTAATATTTTTTTTTTCTGAAATTTTTACAGCACATATCTCTTACCATTGTGAAGACTATGAAAATTGTTTAGACTTTCAGTCTTCTTCTCGAAAAAGTTATGAATTTTAAAAAATAATAGGTGCAGATTCGTGAATTGCGAAGTTAAATCGCAAAAATTAAGTGAAAAAATTTAAAATTTATCTATTTGATCACGTCTATGTTAAACTAGAGTCCAAAGAGAAGTGTTATGGGAGTTTTAGATCTAAACGTGTTATAGAAAAAAAAAATGGTGAAACTTTTAATTTTAAGAAAAACGTTGTTTAATTTTTTTTGTGTTTATGGTAAAATTGCGATTTTGACAAATTTGATTTTTTAATAAAAAATTAAGTAATCGTGTGGGGAAAAAAATAAATATGACATTTTAATTGCGTATTTGTCTAATTTTTAAAATTCATATTAGAGTTTTCAAAAAGCGTATACAGGGTGAAATTTTTTCAAGACCCAAACGAACTAATTTTTTAAAGCCGGACCTGATTTTTTCTAGTTTGAATAAATCAGTTGATTGAGTGGTAACATAAATTAAATATTTGTTTAAAAAAAATTAATTTTTGTAATAAAAGTTATTTTTTTTAAATCTATGGTTCACTTTACCAAACTTTTAATTCATAGTCAAATTTGATTATTTTATAAAAAATTAAGTAATCGTGTGGGGAAAAATATAAATATGCCATTTTAATTGCCTATTTGTCTAATTTGTAAAATTCATATTAGAGTTTTCAAAAAGCGTATACAGGGTGAAATTGTTTCTAAGACCCAAACGAACTATTTTTTAAAGCCGGACCTGATTTTTTTCTAGTTTGAATATTTCAGTTGATTAGGTGGTAATAGTGTAACGATTGACCAAAATAAGAGACACATCGATCTGACCGTTCAAAAATTATGACGAATACAAATTTCTGTCAAAATGCGGATCTCGCCCTGTATATTATTAAATAATGGGAGCAGACACTTTTTAATGGTCATTTGTTATTCTCTACAGGGGTCTCTATACGAGGTAGGAGTATGTACAGTTCCTCATGACTCACCCTGTATACTGAAATCATAAATTTCTCAAAAGAATAGGTAGTAAAAATTTATACATTTTTTTAATAGCAATTGGTAGTAAAAAATTATAAATTTGTTAATAGTACATTTAAGATGATTATAGAATAGTCCACGTCACCCGTTACGTTCATAATAATATAAAACGTCATCAATTACGGCTAATAATCTAATAAATATTATCTAAGAAACCATTTATAGTACGAGATCTCACTGCAAAATAACTACGTTTGTAACTTAGTTCAGCGATGGGCAAAGTACGACCCGCGAAAGTATTTAATCAGGTACGCCGAGGGCCCATAGACATGGATAGTATACGTAATATAACTTTAACACAAATTGCATTTTTTTCTATAATTCTGGCCCTCCTATAGAATTTCTTGAACTCTGTCCCCCCATTAAAAAAGTTTGTCCACCACTGACTTAGTTAATTAAAATCACATTTTTATATAAATTTAAGAATAGGAAAATACATTGATAACAGGTTGCCAGTTAAAAAGTTGCCGCAAATAGTTTTAATTAAAATAATGGTAATTCATTTTTGAAAAAAAAAAGAATGTGTGTGTACTTTGTACGCACATAAGAAGTTATTCTTCTATTAAATAATTTCAACGAAGTAAATATACTAAGTAATACTAAGTAAAAAACAACTAAGTAAAAATAACGGGTTATTTGTATTTTATTTAAATATTAAACTAACTTTTTTATCTACCACTTTCAAAAAATTTTTATTAAAACAACCAAAGATTAAAAAAAATATGAATCGTCCAGGATTGGAACCCGCGACCTTCCGATCTCTGATCCAACGCTCTACCAACTACGCCAGCGGGCTTCTTGTAAGTGACACGTAAGTTTCGGATATAATTACACAACACGGTGACATAAAAATGTTATACCTACATAATATTTTATTATTTTACTACAGAGGAAGACAAATCCAAAAATTATAATAAATAATACATTTACTAAAAACACTAATATAAATTCTTTTAATTACTTATTTGCGCTGATACAGATACATACATACCTATCTTGAAAGATTAGCAATGAAGTACATACTGTCTGTGTGCGCATGCGCGCAGATTTATGAAATTTTACTCTCAATCGCGCCTAAAGAAGAATAACTTCAAAAATGGCATTCATTAATACGTAGGTGCATGTTTTTTATTTATATCAAATTAAAGCTATTTTTTTTGATAGGATAATGTGGTTGCCTAATAAAGGTTGTCTGCGAAAAAATGGCTGCAGATTAGTGTTTCCAGAGCTGTTAAAAATGAGAAGCATGAGATATAAAATGAAAGAGAGCTAGTGCGCAATGCCACTGGTTTGATAAGATGACTGCTTTAATTACTCGCATTTCGCCATCAAATCTTGTCAAGCTTGTCAAATCAGTGGTATTGCGCGCTAGCTCTCTTTCACTTTATATGATACCTCACGTTTTTAACAGCTGGTAACCCTAATATGCGGCCATTTTTTCATAGGCAACTTTATATCATCGCGATCGTATTAAAAAAAAGAATCTTTAATTTTTTGATAAATATACTTAAAACATTACCAACTCACGATCGAATTTTTTTTTTCAAAAATGAATTACTATGAATTTAATTAAAACTATTTGCAGCCACTTTTTGATTGACAACCTGTTATCAATGTAATCTCCTATTCTTAAATTTATTATATATAAAAATATGATTTTAGTTATGAATGTAGTGATTTTGCAGTGAGATCTTAGACTATTATGAACTTGGAATTGCATATGTAAATGTTATACCAGTCAGGCTGGAATAAACAATAGATAATACGCACCTTACTTTGAATAATTAATAATAATTATAAATGATGAAAAAGTGTTTTACGCTATTTTTCCTGTTACCAAGTGTGGCGTCAACGTCAAGTTCAAGGAAAATTGTATTTGGATTAGTTTTGATCTCTTAAGCGTCGTTTAAACACAACGACAAGTCACAGCAACTAGTTGTGATGACAAGTTGAAACGCTGTTTAGACGCTGCGATTCAATGCGATACCACCTTCAACCCAACTCCAACTTTGATAAGTTGTGCGATGCACCGTTTACACACAATGATAAGTTGCAACAACTCGATTGACCTTGATAAGTTGTTTGATTTATCGCTGTGTTTAAACGATCCTTTATACGGACTTGGAATTCAAATAAATGAACCTGCCGTCCAGCATACAGTATACAGGATGGTAGTAATGAGCACAATTATTTATATTCTATCATAACGATAACAAATCATTAATATGCGCTAAAATATTATGTCGACAACAAAAATTATGTCATCTTCATAGAAGAGCTCAAAAAACTGAGAATGAAAGACTATCTAAATTATGATATCGATGGGATCATTATATTTTATTTAGGAATTTGTGAAATTGAAATATATGGATGAATCGTGGTTGAATGAGTGTTATAAAAAATCAAAGGTATGGAAAGACTTAATATTAAAAGTTCACGACAGATTTTTAATGAACGACTTTAAACCGGCCTAAAATCACTTTCGAGTAAAGGGGGACGTCTCAACATTATGCACATAAAGCCGGGATCCGATGGAGTGTAGAGTGGCATCTTTACTAGTTTACGTCGGCAAAAAGAAACATAAAACATATAATCGTGAAAAGAAAAGAGAGCACGTTATTGTGAAATTAATAAATAGTTACTTTTTGATTGTGAAATTCAATCGGACCATTCCGGAGCAGCTTGTTACCTTGAGTATCGAGGATACACCACCAGTGTTGGCGGTGGAAATTTTAGTAAGTTAGTTCATTCATACAATGATAAAAGTCCCAACACAACGTCGTTAGACTACTCCATAGTAAAATTACCATGGCATTGACCGTACCAGTCCCTAGCCGAGTTGGAAAGGTCTGTATCAGTTTCTGACTTCATTTGAACCGTGTTAATTTACCGACAAACACTAAATTAGAAAGCTTGTATGTACTAGCCCAAGGATTGTAAATCACAATCACAAATTTTGAGGGAAATAAAGCTATTTAGCCTTGCGTTGAATCTGTGCCTTCGAGCAATTAGTGTATCAGTGTTTTAAGTTTTTAACGAACGGATAGACAAGAGGTCATAAAGGCTGAACAAGAAGGATCAGGACAATATTACCCTTACATGGAACAAGGAATGACCTAAGATGGAAAGGTCCAATCGTTTACATTTGCGATACAATGGTCACTTGCGCAAGTCGAAAGAGATGTGGGAATGATTCGTAAGGGACCGTTTTCACGCTACGTTTTCTTGTACGTTTTGTGGGCCATACAAAAAAGTACGACAAAACGTACGTTTTGTCAATAAGCCGATTTATTTTTGAGATTCGACAAGACGTACGTTTTGCTGTTTTCACGCTATGTCTTATTGTACGTTTTGTGTGATAGGACAAATCCTATACATTTTTCGATTCGACAAAACGTACATTTTGCTGTTTACAGGCCACATTTTATTGTATCCCTATCACACAAAACGTACAATAAGACGTAGCGTGAAAACGAGCCTAAAGGCCCGTTTTCACACTACGTTTTCTTGTACGTTTCGTGGGTCATACAAAACGTACGTTTTGTCAAAATGCGGACTTAATTTTTTCGATTCGACAAGACTTACGTTTTGCTGTTTTCACGCTACGTCTTATTGTACGTTTTGTGTAATAGGACAAATCCTATACATTTTTCGATTCGACAAAACGTACGTTTTACTGTTTACACGTCACATTTTATTGTTTAGGATTTGTCCGATCACACAAAACGTACAATAAGACGTTGCGTGAAACAGAGCCTTAAAGGGTACTCTTATTGAACGTTTTGTGTGTCATACAAAACATACGACAAAACGTACGTTTTGTCCAGTGTATAATGTGGCGTGTAAACAGCAACACGTACGTCTTGTCGAATCGAAAAATGTATAGGATTTGTCCTGTCACACAAAACGTACAATAAGACGTAACGTGAAAACAGCAAAACGTACGTTTTGTCGAATCGAAAAAATTAAATCCGTTTATTGACAAAACGTACGATTTGTATGACACACAAAACGTACAATAAGACGTAGCGTCGTAAAAACGATCCTTTAAGGCTCGTTTTCACGCAACGTCTTATTGTACGTTTTGTGTGATAGGACAAATCCTATACAATAAAATGCGACGTGTAAACAGCAAAACGTACGTTTTGTCGAATCGAAAAATGTATAGGATTTGTCCTATTACACAAAACGTACAATAAGACGTAGCGTGAAAACGTGCCTTTAAGGTTGGGCTCATGTTGCAATAAAAAGTGGAAAATGAATAGGCAAAAGGTTTGAACAGCTATCGTTAGAAACGACTGGTTAATACTCTTACCGATAATTAATAGCACACGTGATTTAAAAGAAAACCAACGGGGACTTTTAAAATCTACACGCAAAAAAATAAACGCTACAGTTTACTTGTTAATAAGCTAGTTCAATGTTTATGGTACACATTTGAAAAGAAAAGTTGTCAAAACTTTAAACGCGTTTTTCTCAAATTTTTTAACAAAATGTTTAACAATAATAAATATGTTGATTTCACTCTTTTTTTATAAGAAATTATTTTGACTTCAGAGTGATACTAAAACTCAAAAATCATTAAAACTAAAAAACTTGACAGCTTTACCTCGAGAAACTCAAGTTAATACATTTTTTTCAATTTTTGACATCAGACATCCAGCGACGATGTCAGATGTCCGCCGCAAAATCAATTTTTTTAGGTGTCTGTAAAAATTTGCCACCATTGGCTTATTTTACAATATTATGCTTTGATTTTTTTAGTATTCTTTGAATTGTACTGAATATGTTTATTTAATTTAAAAATAAAATGAATCTCCAATAGTAAAACAATATTAAATCATGCAAATCGTATATTTACACAGAAACAATCAATCTGGTTTTATATTATAACATTACGCTTTACCTTTAATGGATTATCATCATATTGCTAATAAGTTTCTAGGTCAGCATAAGTGATTTGTAATAATTATTGTTGATCTTTTTAAAAATATATATATAAATAATCCGTGATATCACTCGAATCATCATTACATTTGTTACAAATTATGCATTTTTTTGGTAAAATCTTATATTTTTGTAATAAAATGTTATTCAAAAACAAAAATACACACTAACAGTTAAAATGTAAGTGTTTATCGCCGTTTTGCATGAACTTATAATGCTGTCTTATCTATCTCTGAATAATGTTAAATTTAAGTATTTATAGTTAAATAGTTATTTTCATAGGCGTAACCGGTGGGGGGGTTTGGGGGTTATAACCCCCCATTGGGATGTACTTTGAGCTCTATACGCTATGAGCTTGTACGTAGAGGGGATATTTATAAAATCGCGAGCGCCAGTAGTGACAAGTCTGTAAACGTTTACCGGAAATTTGACACAAATGTCAAAGTGATTAATTTAAAATTAAAATTAAAAACATTAATTATAAAAAATATTAGTTCGCCAAAGCGGTGGTATATATTTTTACCTTAAATATACTTACGTTTTAAATACTGAATTTACGTTTTTTAATGTTCCGTAATATGTAATTATAAATTAATATTAGCGCCATCTACACGATATATGTGAATATTTCATCAATAGAACGTCAAAATGATTAGCAAAATCTTTGAAAAATCTATTACAATTTAATTACTTTTTAGCGTTGTAAATATTAAGCGATAACAATTAAATAATAAATTTAAAAATTACCAGAGAAAGTTGAATAGTAATCCACTGGGATCGACGCCAGCGAAGCTCAGACCGTATACCCGTCAGAAACCTTCCAGTAGTTGTAACCCCCCCCCCCCTTAGGATCATCCTGGTTACGCCTATGGTTATTTTAATAGTTATAATAAATAAATAAATCTAACAAAAATACCAATAATGTTATCGTTTCATGTCAAATTGCAATAATACAACGCATGCGTTATCCTCGAAGTTCTGGACGCTCGAATTTCAGCGTTCTTTGAACGTTAATTGAACGTAGTTTAAATTGCCAAAATCGGTTGAACGGAAATTGGGAAAGACGATTGTGACTTTTACTGACGTTCATTAGAAGTTCAGGTTAAACTGGAGTTGAACTCAATATGAGAAATCGGCCCCAAATGGCGAACTAAACTAAAAACAGTCTTTCAACTAAACTAAAAAGTACATACCTGAAGTAGTAGAATTAGAAGTAGTAGAATTAGTTAAAATATTTACCTGAAAACAAAAAGAAAATTTATTAATAAGAATATAAAATCTTATAAAGAATTTTTCAATAAAATTTGTTTTTATTATCGCAATAGACAACTATACCATCGAACGTGTGCCTGCATGTCTTTACATAAATTTGGGCACAGAAATCAATCAAAATAATTCCGTAAGGAATTCCGACAAATAGTGAACTAATTCTTTAAGACGACATTGCAAAGTCGCAAAAAATTCATTAAACCTACTCTATCCAAAAATATAATATTTCGTTGTTCCTTCATAAACTTTTGTTAAAGGGCCGTTCCAGTATTACGAAACGCAATTTTTGAAGCTCTTACAACCTCTTTATCCCATCTGTATCTTTTCATCTTTTGTTGTGAAGAAAGGTCCAGCTATTTATTGCAAACACGTGTTACTGTGCTTGATCTGGTTAATACAAATTTTAAGATTTTTTCACTTGAATACTATTGTCCTATTGTAACATGAGCGGAGCGTGAGGGGGCAATATAATCTATGTACCCCCTGGATTGTCCTTGTACCACCCTATATATCCTATGCGCTGTTCGAATCCCCTCCCCCCCGTATAACGCGTCGTAACGGTTTACATGGCCCCCCTCCTCACAACTTGCGTTACGTAATAATTGAAAGCTTCCAAAGTAGATTAAATTACACTTGGTATGATAAAAAAACTATCCAACGAATTCTTTGTTTTAATCTAGTAACACTCATATATAAAAAAGTTATATCGATAAAACGAAACTTGCCAGTAAGCAATTCTAAGCATACAGGAATCATTTTCAAAAAATTTATCGTATTTTGATTATAATCGCTTCCTGTATCAAGATACTTTTATGTGGCAAAGTATTGTATTATTAATTTTCTTATCGTAATTGGCAACTAACTAGTCAATCTCGACAAAAAAGTATATCTGTTACAGTTCAAGTTGATTATCCAGTTGGAGTTGACTCCAACTAGTTGGAGTCAACTCTAACGGCTGGTTTCAGTAAAAGTTGATTATAAATATAAAATGAAGATTTATATTCAACATTTACTAGTAAAAGTAGACTCCAACTAGGAAAAGTATACTCTTCCCAATGCCATTTAGTAAAAGTTGATTCTGATTCACACAAACAGCCGATTCTAGAAATTAAATGTTACTGAATATGTTCAAATTAGTCTAGGCTGTATCGTCGCCCCTGTTAGGTAAATTACTCCGATTCGAATTTTTTGCACAAACTTACTCAAAAAGAGGTCCTTATAACAAATCTACTGGGTGCCAGGCAGTACCTTGATCGATAAATTGTTTAAACAATTTTTTTTAGACAGATTCACACAAATAATTTTTTCACTTCACAAAATAATTTTCCTAACAAGTGCAGAAAGTCATACTTTTCCGCACGTGACTGCAGTTTACCGAACTACGCGGAGTTCGGCAAGCAGTCGAGTGCGGAAAAGAGACTTTCTGTAAGCGTTAGGAACAATATTTTTTCTATGAGTCTTTAAAAAATGACCAAATCTTAATCAATTAATTTAATTAATATGAAAATACATACACAAATTAATTCTTTGACAAGGTTGTCAAAACCAAACTTTCAGCATAATTGGTTAGCATGACGACGATCTTGGTTTCCATGACGACGATTCAAAACCACTGTTATTGTCTACTGATTTGACTTTGGAATATTATGTCAAAATTATTTTATTTCATCGAATTCTCGCGTTAATTTCATTAAAACATGAACACAATAAGATATATTTGAAATAAATTAGTAAATAATATCTAAATATTAGTTTATTGTATGTATTATAATTACTTTAAGGCCATATTAACATATCTAAATTAACACGCGTGCGGAAAAGTAAAACTTTCTAAACTAAAACGCGTTCGCGAAAGTAGACATTTTTGCACGCTCGTAGAAAAAAGGTATTTTGTGATTTTTCTCTAAAATTGATTGTTGTCGAGTTATACGCGATTTAAAATTTGAAAAATGCAAAAATAGCCATTTTCAAGGCTTAATAACTCGGTTAAAATCCATTATTATGAAAGTCAGAAAGTGACCAAGTTTATACTCTACAAAATCCAGCAGAAATTTTTGTCACTATTTTATTACTAAGCTAAGCTATTAATCTTTAATTATTAACAATGAGCGCTAAGTGCGTATTAGGCGGCCATCAATGGTGAGTGCTAAAGAGATGCACCATTCCAGCCAATGGTGAATCTCACTCGCACTCACATTGACGGCCGCCTCAATACACGGTTAGCGCTCATTGTTGATAATTAAAAATAATATCTTATTAATGAAATAATGACAAAAATTTCTTCAGGATCTTATAGAGGTAGCTTTAATCTTTGATTTTTTTTAGTTTCTGACTTTCATAATATATAATATCGTATGGCATTTTTGTCTTTCGGGCAGTTCCAGCGCCAATTACACCTTTAACCCTGTTTCAAGTAACTAGTGTCGATGTACACTAGCCCAGGGGGACCTACGGCTTAACGTGCTCTCCGAGGCACGGTGAGACGGCTCGTGTCATTATTGGAAATGAAAATGGTTTGTTTTTGGCAGGGCTCGTGCAACCCACGTGCACTGGCGTATGAGGCCAGCGATTATGCCGTTACTCCACGGCCGCTCTCTCGACTTTCACAATAATTATCTTTAACCGAGTTATTAAACATTGAAAATGGTTATTTTGGCGATTTTCAAATTTTAAGTCGCTAATAACTCGACAACAATCAATTTTAGAGAAAAAAAGGCCCAAAGGATCTAAAAAAATTTGTACGAAGTGAAAAAATTATTTTTGCGAATTTGTTTAAAATCATTGTTTATCGCCAAAAGTCACTAAAATCATTCATTATTGTACTCATTTGCCCTCATTTTATTTTCGGCAGTAAAGTATCACTTTGTTGTATTGAAAGAAGAATGTTACTTTACCTGCCGCGATTATTAATCAAATTAACCGATATTGAATGTAAGTGGTCAATGGCAGCAATCGATTATTTATTTGAGTGAAATTAAAATTTATTTACTTTAATTATTAAAAATATTGTACAAAATTTATCTTATTATTAATAAAATTTATGTCAAAAAGTAAAATTCTGTAGTGTTTCGCAATTATATTCATACAAAATAAATCAAAACTTTATACAGATTTAGTAATTAGGTAGGTATACAATATTGATAACTATCGATTAAACATCAAAACCGGCCATCGTGCAAAAGTCATCTGTCATTACTGTCATACGAATTTTTTATTTCGTCTAAAATTAAAAAAATTTCCTCAAAGTTGTAAGTAAGTGTTAATGTTTTTTATGATTGACGATACAATTTTGTACGCACCACCTCAATACTCTTTATCGAACGCGTCTCTTGCTCGCTTCGCTTCCTCTGCTCGTAACACTCAACGAAAAAGGTACGTAATATCAATAAAAATGTTAATTCAGACAACAAACGCAATTCTTAAAATTTGTCCAATTCTTGGTTTTATTGGAACAACAAAGCGATGTTCATCAATTCATTATTTTCGTTAGTTGAGCCAATGTATTACGTTTATTGAATGGACGAACATTCATTATGTATACCATAATATCATTTTATTGATATTACGAACTCAGTTCATTGAGTCAACGAACAATATTTATTGAAACAACAACGTCGTTAATTGACCGACGAAGACCATTCGTTGTGCCAATAACAGTGTTATTTCTCCTAACGTATTTCGTTTATTTCTACAATTATTTCCGTTTATTGTTACAATTAATTCCGTTCATTGGCACAATAAATACGGTTATTCTTACAAGCAATTCTATTCATTCTTACAATCAGTTTCGTTCATTCCTGCTATGAACGTATTTTATATTAATAATTACTGAATGCATTAGCCCAATGTATCATATTAATTGATTAATAATAATTTTTTAAATCCCCTTTTTTGTCCTTAACCTTTAGGACTTTACACTGTGTGATTTCTCATAATTATTATATCGCTTATACAGTGCACTGGAATAAGTGTTACACTCCCCCCCTTATTAACTTATTTATTTTTAGTACATAAGCAAAACGCTCAGACAGGTCGATTTTTAAAATTATCAAAGTATATTATAACATCAATGTTTCGAACTTTACACGATCCCTCTTCAGGTGACAGGCGTAACTTTGATTTTTTTTAATGGGAAAGTACATCATGTGACAGCTCATTTAAAAGTGTTTGAAATGGTGATTTCAAAAATGTAAGTATAACACTTTAATCATTTTTGAGAGCGCAGGGGCAAAATTTCGATCGAATTATTTTTAAACGCATTCATTTTTTTGGAATTCTGAGAAAACTAATAAGTAAGTATTTTTGAAAAATTTAACCGCAGAATAAAAGACTACATTATTACTGAGGGCTGAAAGTCCCTTAGAATAAACAAAAAGTTTCTTTTGAATAGTATATTTGAAATAAAAAAATCATACTAAATTTTCTATTTGTCACCCCTGTGACTTATTAAAATAATCATTATAGAAGTTCTCAGGGACGTCAGACCCTCGATAATACTCTAATATTTTATTCTGCGTTTAAATTTTCAAAAATACTAATTATTTTTTTTCATTCAGGATTCGAAAATTCATTTTCAGTTCATCTTATAAATAACATCACAAGACAATATTAAAAGTAAACACTTACAAACATAAGACACTGATAATTTTTATTTATTTTTAATTAGAATGTTCTCCCGTATTTACCTTATCAGAAAAAACTTACTTTTATTCAAATATAAAAAATAAGTAATATCTTATCCTTATCTTCCTTCTACTACGGACTACACTTGGAAACAAAATGCAATTATTATTCGGCACTTTCAAGGAAAAGCCGTTACATTTCAAATGGTCAAGCAAAACATTTATTGTCTCAACAACCACGATTATTGTCACAATTAACGCATTGATTGTGGGAATTAAAGGCAGTAATAGATTAATTAATGCATTCGTTGGCACAACAATCAGTGTACATCTATTCAATAATCATATATTACTCTATATTAACAACATTTGTACATTGTTTTAATGAAATCTGTACGTTGTCACGATAAACCAAGGTAATTGCTTGTCATCTACGAAATCAAGAACGTGAGTTGCTGCCACAATTAACAGTATTTATTAAATATACGAAACTAAGTTATTGGCTGAATAAATTGAGTGTTATTGATTAATGTACTCTAGTTATTCTCACAATTATTATTCAATCATTGTGACAATAACCAAGTACATTCGTCAATGTCTAAAAGTTCGTTGAAACAACAAATTAAATTGTTGTGAGAACGAAATACTATTCAATAATCACTGTTAATCAATATTACGAACTAAATTTTTTTGAGTGAATATCAGACTCGTTCGATAAAGAGCCACTTTACTGACTTGGTACATAAATAACTATTAAACAATTTTTCGACCACGGCACTGCCTAGTACCATCTCTCCGACAGCGAGTATACCTCCTCGTTAATTATAACAGGTAGAATGACAAAAATGAGGTGTCAAAGGAAAGATTAATATCCAAGGATGGTACTAAAGGTGACAAATTTAACCTAGGCTGTCTATCCATCCGTCCACGAATATAACTCCTCCGTTATTCTAACAGGTAGAATGACAAATCTTCTTCTTCTTCTTTTTTTTGTATAGACATTACTTTGTCTGTTTTTTCATTGTGCCTTTAGTAAGTTGTCGTTCCATCGTTTTCGTGGTCTTCTCACTGAACGTCCTCCTATTGGGGAACCGTCTCTCGCTGTTCTGACTACATTCTATTCTATTCTTCTGTTTCTTACCCAGTTATTAATGTTATCCACCTTGCATCTCCGTCGTATATCTGTACTTCTGGCTCTGTCCCATAGAGTCTTACTATCTCTCTGTCGGGTTGTGTTTCTGCCGCGTATGTCATTATTGGTCTGATGACTGATTTGTAAATTCTGCCTTTCATTTCTTTTCCGATATTACAAATGATGTGTCAAATGAAAGCTTATAATCCAAGGATGGTAATATTCATTTTCTTCTTTCATCCATTAAATCCAATATTTCCTCTGTCATCCATCTGTGCTTCCGTGGTCGCTGTTTTGTGAGCATTTCAGTTGCCGTTGCAAGGGCGTGTCTAATTTCCTCCCGAAGGCGAAAGTTAAGGATGTTTAATTATATGACAGTGTGCTAAAAAACAGTGCGAAAAAGTAAAACCTATTTAAAATACATTGTTACTTCAGACACACTTTAAACCCTTCATGCACTGCTATCTATATTTACAATTTTCACACAATAAAACCTTTACATCAGCGGTTCTCAATCTTTATGAGTCATGTACCATCTAAAGTTTATTTTATTGTATTTCTATATTTTTAGATTGTATAATCAAGATTTACTATGTACTACTATTTTAAGTTTTTGTGTTTTGTGTACCACCGCAAATAATTATATGTACCACCAGTGGTACATGTACCACAGATTGAGAACCGCTGCTTTACATAATATGAGATAGAGTAGATAAAAATTATTTTTGTGAATTTGGTTAACAAAAATTAGTTAAACAATTTTTCGACCGCGGTACCGCGTGACACCCTGTGTATTTGTTATAAGGATTGTTATACGGATGTACATATTTCTTTGAGTAAGTTTGTGCAAAAAATCGAATCAGAATAATTTACCTAACGGGGGCGACGTTACAGACTATACTAATAAGTAGTTGAAACGGTCAAAACAAAGAAACGCACACTCATCAAAAATGCACTTGAGATTCTCGTATAATCAACATTTACTGAATCGATCCAGGAAGAGTCAACTCCAACTAGTAAAAGTTGATTTAAATTTTTAAAATCAACTTTTACTGCTCGTTTCAGTTGGAGTTGACTCCAACTAGTTGGAGTCAACTCTAACTGAGAATCAACTTGAACTGTAACATATCTACTAAATAAATTATTTTTCAAACTCTTCCAAACTAGTTTGACAAACAGTTTGAATTTTCAAACCTGTACGATTGACCAGTTTGACTTGACTTGAATTATTTGTCAGAAGGATTGACTTGAGTTTGACTTGAAATTAAGTCAAACTCAAGTCAAGTTCAAACATTCAAGTCAAACTTGTGTAACTGTAACTGCAGCCCAAATAACATAATTTTTGCATTCTTTCTAACGGTGTATCGCTTATTATATTTGGGCGTTTATGTTGGTGTTGTTACTAATGATTATTATCGAAATTATTAGACAACAGAACCAAAATGACTACAGAACATTATTAGACCGGTAGTAACCTATTGATGTTAGACCTGGGTAAGGACAAGAAAAGATGAGGAGCAACTCAAGACATTCAAAAGAAAGATAATGAGAAATGCATATATTAGGTTCAAGAGGAGTACGGACTTGGAGAAACAAATGTTTGTAAAATTCTATTCTCGTATCAGGAGTGTTAAAATTTCTAATAGAAAAAACATAATAGTCGTAGATACAGATTCCTTATAAGTATCGACGACAAATCTCTAGTCTAGTTAATGGATTATGAGCTGATTTTTAATGTACTATTATTGTATGATAATGAGAAAAAAACTGGAATACAGAACGATCAGAAAATCATTTAAAACACTACCTACTCAAAAAATACTAGTACATTTCCCCATATTTTCATTTCGGAAAATATTGACATTATTTTCTTCTTAGATAAAGGTAAAAAGAGAGGAAGAAATAAATAGAAATCATTACTTGTTCATATTGAAAGTATGGGTATACGTATATGCATAACGAACAGAAAGAAAAAAAAAAGATAACTAAAGAAAAAATAAAAGCTACAAAGTAACGAGAAGTAATTTAACAGTCTTTTGACCCATTTCTGTGACTAGTTCCAATTTCTGATGTACTTAGACATTCTCACTGATGATGGTCTGATATGACCGAAAATATTCTGATGGTTTTTACTAATCCATTTGGTAATTTTAAATTTTTTTAATAAAACTTTAATATATGTACCATTTTGTATTTATAACTATGGTATACAACCAACTACAAGGATTTCCCTTTTAAATTTTAAGAAAACTTTTCTTCTTAGAGTAAAATTACTATATTAATCCTAGATTCCTTAATAGTAATACCTGAATTATCGATTTCTTATCCGTATTAATCTCTTATCAACCCAATTCATAAAAAACTGTACAGTTATCTAACACGTGTATTGAATTTCATGATATAAGTCACTTCGCAGGATTCTCAAATAGGATTATAAAAAATGTCCTTGGAATATTTTTAGCTCAATTCTTATATTTTCATACATATTCATAATATGTACGGGAAGGAAATGTGTTAAGCAGACACTATTAAATTAATGTGAATTATGTAATGGGTCACACAAAAAGCGGAATATACATTATTTCCTAAACGTAATAGGTACTTATGTTAGTCGTAATAAAAAAAATTAATTATCAAGTATAATGAATTTAGATAAAAAATGGAATTATTTAATAATAGTACATTGTTTACCGGGTAGGAAAAGCTTAACATTCCTGGACGACTGTGAAGATTGCTAAGTCGAGGCGCAAGCCGAGACTTAGCAACACAGAGTCCAGGAATGTGGCTTTTCCTACGAGGTAAACATACTATTTTTCCGCAAATCGTTTAAAATTCGACAGATATTGATTGATTTAAAAAAACGCGATAATTTTATTCCCAAATAAATGGTGCTTTGAAATTCCTAATAAAATTACTTGGGTTACTATGGAAACGTATTGAGGTTGAATTGTCAAACTGGACGCTTATAAATTTAATTGCTGGTGTTCTCGAAAGTAAAATGATAAGTGATGATGAAATTTCCATTCCTGGGACTCCTCCAGAGCTGGTTGAGGCAGTGAATACTGCTTCATTAGAATTATTGCCAAAGAAATCAAGAGAAAAGTACGAAAATGCATACAGACGTTTTATGGATTATTAATAATTTTCTATCATTTATGTAGAACACTAACAACTGTACGGAAATATCATTTCCTTACAGTAAGGAAATGACATTTCCTTACAGTAAGGAAGTCCTGACTTTTTCTTCAAGAAATTTTGACAGGAATGTCAAAATTTCCTGGCGATTTGCGGAAAAATGCGTTACTTGCGTAATTGCGATCACAAATAAGGCGAACTGGTAGCAATTATTGACTTTTGTAGTATCCAAGAGTGCTTGAAAACGACTCAATTCAAAAGTATGTATTGCCTCAAATAGCCATGCTGTTTGAGGCCATCAAATGATGACCATCATCAAATCTCGAAAGATACAATACTTCCGAACTTCGGACACATTATGCGAAATGAATCCAGATATGCCAAGCTGCACGGAAAAATATTTGGAAAGCGTGGTCCAGGAAGATGAACATTCTGGTTAAAGAACCTTAGAGCCTGGTTCAACACAACATCTGTGCCAACTTTTACCCCATCACTCCACACCAAGAACAATAGCCATGCTGCAATGAAGGCTCTGAAATCTACAATCTATGAATCTACAACTTAATACATCTCATCTACATACAATATACATCAATAAATATAAGAACGAGTAGGTATAGATTCTGAAAATATAACATAGACATTTTTTTTAATCTATATCATACTATAGCATAAAATCTTACGCAAAGAAATATAGGCAAAAAGATCACGTGACGTAAAGTAAGCCCAATAAAAGTATATTTTTGACGTTAGCATTACACCACAAAAAACATACACTGAGGACGATTAATAATAATAATAATAATAATATATGTAATAATGGAGTTTATTTGTAGCAAATAAATTGTACATGATAAAATAAACTCAGTTCCTCACTGAAGTTGTACATACAACTTGTGCGTGAGGGTTAAATTTTGATTATAAAACACACTAAATGATTTTAAAAATTACAAAAAGGAATAAAAATAGTCTTTTTGCTCATCTCTGTTCAAATTTGGGCCCCTCTTCTCACTAATTCAGTTACTGAGAAATTTTGTTTATCGGACCTACGAAATCTTATAAAATTCAAGAAAGGATTGTGAATAATTTGCGATGGGACTCCTCTGGTGGGACTTCGTCTTCTACGAGAATTACCATGACTTTTTGATTGTGTTTTAGCAATTTTTACAATAATTTTCACGATTTACAAACTTATAAGTGACGTTTCAAATTAGGGATTAATTTCAGATTAGGTTGGAATAAATTCATTTTTTCACAAATGGGCGATTTTGGAAAAAATACTGAAACAGATCGATTTTTATTTTTAAATTATGATTTTTTGGCTTATATCACGTCATCCAACTGAGCGTGATGATGATATAGATGATTTTTTTTAAATGGGAATAGGAGTCGTGTGCTAGCACATTTGAAAGTTTATTTAATTCCTTATTCTGTAATATAAACATGAACATAATTATTTATACGGGGTGTCCAAAAAAAATTTTAAGTTAATTGAGACCCACAGAAGAATGTATGTAATTTATTTAATTCAAAATATATTTTACTGCTGTCAGGAAATAAGGAATAAATGTTTAATTGACAAATAAATATTGTTTTTCGCTGAAACTAAATGTTAAAGCTGTCACCTACCTGCCTCTTGGCAGTTTGAAAGTTATTTAAAGCGAAAAGCAATGTTTATTTGTGAAATAAACATTATTGTGTTTTCTGACAGCAGTAAAATGTATTTTGCATTAAATAAATTACATACATTCTTCTTTTTTGTATCAATTGATTTAATTTAAAAAAAATTGTGCACCATGTGTATAAATATTTATGTTGATGTTTATATTACTGAATAGAGAATTAAATTACCTTTCAAATGAGTTAGCACACGACCCCTATTCTCATTTAAAAAATTCATCGATTATGTCATCACGCTCAAATGGATGACGTTACTAATATGATGTTATTATATACCAAATTACCAAAAACTATTATATATAAACTACAAATAACTACGTTGTTTATCAAAAAAGTTGACGTTTTTCAATTCTCTAGTTGTTTTCACAATTATCTGGACAACCGCTATAACTAGCAAAATTGAGAGATGCATCTAAATGTATCCCTTTTAGGTCTGGATCCCGCGTATGAAAAAAAAGTTGATTAATAGCAAGCTGAAAAATTGTTAATAACTTAAGGGCGTCTAGTCGGAAAAACTTTGATATATGGGAACACTGGAACAGGGGCAATTTTAATTGTGGAACAGGTTCAAAATTTGGAACGGTCACACCACGAAAACGGCACATTTATTTTGTCCGACAGAACCGACTTAAACTCTCAGAACAGAGATTAAACTCTCATGCAAAAATCAAGACTGCTATTTATCACCTGTCATAATTCCTGTCATTTGACATATTCCACATGTTCCAATCATCAAAACGCCCATTTGGTGATAAATAGCAGTCTGATTTTTGCATGTAGTCCAAGTAATGAAGCTTAAAATACGACAAAACCTCGCAATTTTTACAGAATGGATCGATTTGCTTGAAAATTTGAGAATAAGTAGTGGATAGTCCAAGGATCAAAATCTATATGAGGCCGAAAGGCGCTTTTACCATGGGGGTGGTTGCCACCCCATCTCGGGGGTGGAAATTTTTTATTTTAATTTGACCACAAAAGTTGGTAAACACATTCATTCTAAGCAAAAAACGTTCTATACATTTTTTTGATAAAGGTAATAGTTTTCGATTTATTCGCTATCGAAAGTGTTGGTTTAAATCGAAAAAATCATTGTTTTTAATCAGTTTTCTGCTAATAACTCAAAAAGTTTTCGTTCTATCAAAACAAGTTTGCTTAACAAAAATGTACCTTTTGAAAAAATAAACAAAACCGTTTTTTATAATTTGCTTTAAGACCAATAGTAATCGAGCTATTATATGTTAGCTCTTCTTAGTAAAATGCTAAATATTGTTGTTTCAAAGTCAAAAGACGGGAAAACTATGCATTTTTCGAGGATAACTTGTTCAAGCTAATTTAAAGTATTTAAAAATATCTATCTCCAGAAAAAAAAATAGTCCCTAGCTCAAAAATTAAGTGACTTATAGTAAAAAGATTGTCAGTCCCTATTTTTTTCAGCGAAAAAATGATCGGAAACTTCCCCCTACTCTCCACCCTAATTAAAATTGGTCATTAACCTTATTTGGTCTTCTTAGTTTATGTCTTATTAATAGGTTCTAGAGGTATGACCGGCTTAGAATGATTAGTTTTTAAAAAGAATTGAGTTAAAAGCGAATAACGAATTTTTGTAATTTGGTAAAAAATACCCTTTTCTTCAGAATAGAAAGATTAGCATCAGAGTTACGAAAAATATTTAAATACAAAATTGTAGCTTATTTAATTCCCAAGAACTTGGACTGCAAACATTTTTTCTACGGCAAAAATTGAGTGAGCTATTGAAAATTAAAACTTGTAATAACATGCAAAAACCACCTTTACCAACCCCTTCAAAGTCACCTCTTTTTGCGAATGAGGATTTTAAAAGGATTTAATACTGATAGCATTATAGGTCCTGTAAAAACCTACACAATTCTTTTTTAACAAACTTTCTAGGATAAAAAATAAAAAAGTTACTGTTAAAAAATTAATATATTTTTTTGAAAAAAAAGGAGATATTCAATTGGAAGCATAATAATGTAAGTTAGCGGTGTTCTTAGTCATCGGCCTTATTTATTCTTCTTTATTTGTGTATTAATAATATATTCCAGAAGTTTGACTGGCTTAGAATGATTATTTAAAAAAAATGGAGTTAAAAACCAATAACGAATTTTTGTAGTTTGGTAAAAAATGCCCTTTTCTTCAGAATAGAAAGATTAGCATCAGAGATACGAAAAAATATTTAAATATAAAATTGTAGCTTATTTAATTCCCAAGAACTTGGATTGGAAAACTTTTTTCTACGGCAAAAATTGAGGGAATAGTAAATGAGTATAATACCGAAAAACATTGATTTTTCGGTATAAAACTAACACTTTCGATAGCGAATAAATCGAAAACTATCATTTTCATCAAAAAAATGTATAGAACATTTTTTGCTTAGTATGAATGTTTTTATCAACTTTTGCAGTCAAAATATAATAAAAAATTTCCAGCCCCGAGATGGGGTGGAAACCACCCCCATGGTAAAAGCGCCTTTCGGCATCATATAGATTTTGATCCTTGGACTATCCACTACTTATTCTCAAATTTTTAAGCAAATCGATCCATTCTGTAAAAATTGCGAGGTGAAAAGCTTCGGTTCCTGGACTAATGAGAGTTTAATCTCTGTTAGAAGAGTTTAAGTCTGTTCTGTCGGACAAAATAAAAATACCGTTTTCGTGGTGTGACCGTTCCAAATTTTTAACCTGTTCCACAATTAAAACTGCCCCTGTTCCAGTGTTCCAATATATCCAAGTTTATCCAACTAGACACCCTTAAGCTATTAACAAATTTTCAGCTTGCTATTAATCAACTTTTTTTTTATACGCGGGAACGAGACCTATTTATTCAGGACAGTGACTTTGGTTGAAAATGATGCTGTAAGTACAGTAGAACGTCAATAATCCGGATAAATTGGGACCGGACCCCATCCGGATTATCAAATTATCCGAATTATCGAAATTACCTCAAAGAAAGGCCAGTATACACATTAAAGTACAACAAACGTTTTAAAATTTTATGTTTTCTCTTGTACAGTAAAGTGTCTAGAGGTGAAATTAATCAAGAAATTTTTTTATGTTTAAACACTGTATTGTAATTAATTTATAATAGCACCATGTGTACAGTAAAAACTTCAGACACTATTTGGGCTTTTAAAAAAATGTGTAAAATATTTTTGAACTGCGGTAGAGGTTCGTTTTTCGCAGCGAAGTTCTTAATTTATTTTAAAAGAATCAGATATTTTTGCTAGATACAAATCCCCGGATTATTGACGGTCCGGATTTTTGACGTCCGGATTATCGACGTTCTACTGTATAGTGTAATTATGTACTCAGATGAGTTTTTTTGTGTTTTCATTGGTATTTGGTCAGACGAAAAGATTTTTTTTTGTAAAATTTCTTTGGGTTGCATATTTCTAATTTCCCGAATATATTTAGTCTTGAGTTTAGTAAGGTATAGACTATTTATCTTAGGACGGGACGTGTACGGGACGGCTCTCTTGCGGGACACGTTGGGGAATCGTGTGATATGAACGACATAGGTTCAGGGTTGGCATAGAATTTCCCCATCTTATAAAACCCAGCGGGTTTTTTCGGGTTTTTTCAATTGATAAAACCCACTATTATTGGATTTTTTTGGGGTTTTTTCAAAAATAGCAAATTTTCAGTTGAATGAACGTCATATTTATTTCTGAATAAAAACAAAAACTAGCATAAGGTGAATACAAAACGAGAGAAACTGAAACTAAACTAATAAAACACTTATTTTAAACATGGTATATAGACAAATAAAATAATAAACAAGTTTCTTGTTAAACAAAGCATCAGTAAAGCATATTAGTTATCAGGAAAATCAGAATCTGTATTTTTGTCACATTCCCAATTCCCATTCGTTATTCGTTAGACTCGGTCGAGGACGAGGACTCGGTTCTTAAATGATTATATATTTTTACCAAGTTTGCAGCTCTATCGGCACCTAATCTGTTGCGAAGCTTAGTCCATATTAATCCATATGAAGAAAAAATCCGCTCAATAGATGCAGATGAAGCTGGACATGAGAACAAAGATAACATATAAATACAAAATTCATATGGTATTTTATTTGTTTGTTTATTTTTTATTGATATCAGCTTCCACCATTTCTTTGTTGAGAATTTTTTGACAAGTTCTTCTTTGAAAAGTGTTGCGGGGAACATATCTGTATCCTTAATCTTGAATGATAACATCACTGCCAAAAACTCATCAGAAAGATTCGATGCAACCCATTGTTCGACTGTATTTGTGATCCATAGTATTTGCAAAAAGGTGAAATGGTTGAATGGCAAAGTCATATCTCTTTTTTATTTCTTGTCTGTATGACTGTAACAAATCATGGTCGAGGGCATCTTTCCATATTTCTACTGCATCAGAAATGTTTACAGAATCACTTTGGAATCTGTCTAGAGCTTTCACAATAACAGCAAGTTGTTTTTGCAAATACAGAGCCTCTCTATATATGGCGACATTATCTAATATTTTGGAGATATTTTTATCAAATTCTTGCTCCTTCTCTGTCCTAATTTCAACATATATGTGATAGTTGCTTATAAATTGCTGACATTGTCAAGTTGCTTTATTTTGTAAGCATATTTTATTTTATTATTTTTGCAATAAAATTCATAATTTTTGTAAAACTTTTGATAGAGCAGAAACTATATATCAAATCTAAATAAAAAACTGAAAAACCCCAAAAAAACCCGAAAAAACCCTAAAAAACTCAAAAAAAACCCGTCGGGTTGGGCTTTTAAAAAAAACCCGGGTTTTTTCCAACCCTGCATAGGTTAGTTTATAGGACAACGGAACGGGGCGACAACGGGACGTGCGCCGTCTATTGTTCCACGGCCCATGTCATACACGTCCCGTCCTAACATAAATCCGGCTTTACTAAAATTAACGACCAGGAAATGCAAACTGAACAGATGATCAAAAAAGAGTCGGTTGTAGAAATATTTGGCAAACGCTAAGTTTTTCTATTATCCTAACCTATCCGAATAATATGAGAATATGTACCGGGAATATACAAAATGACTCATTCTGTTCCTGTGTAAGTCAAAATTATTAAATAGAAAGCATGGGTTAAGTAAATCTGGCTTAGTGACAGCAACATCGGTTGAAAGTAAACGTGATTCAATCGTGTGGGCTCAAGGTTTCGCAAAAACGGTATATCGAATTATAGAATGTAACGAAAGTGCAATAAAAATAAATTTTATGTGAATCGCAAGGTTTTATTTTTAGTAGTTTCTTTTTTAATGTATACAGGGTGTCCCAGACTAAATTAGCCACGCTATATCTCTTAAACGAATAGAGATTTTCGAATGGGATAAAAAGTGATATATTCTACTTGTAATACACTTTAATATGGCGTACAAAAAATCATCCCCTAAATATTCATCCCTTAGTTACAACCCCCAACTTTAATTTTTTTAATAGCACCCTGTATATTTTTTTATAGTTTTGGATGTGGTCTTCTATCGTCTATTCAACACATATTTTGAAAATAAAATCGGTTCGTAAATAACCAAGAAACTATCAGTTTATTTTTGTTAATTGTGTGTCCCAGACTAATTTATCCAGGCTATATTTCTTAAACGAATAGAGATTTTCGAATGGGACAAACACTGATCTATTCCATTTGTAATACACTTTCATATGGCGTAGAAAAAATTCATCCCCTAAATATTCATCCCCAACTTACAGGGTGCTATTAAAAAAATTAAGTTAGGGGTTGTAACTAAGGGATGAATATTTAGGGGATAATTGTTTTTCTACGCCATATTAAAGTGTATTACAAATGTAATAGATCAGTGTTTGTCCCATTCGAAAATCTCTATTCGTTTAAGAAATATAGCCTGGATAAATTAGTCTGGGACACACAATTAACAAAAATAAACTGATAGTTTCTTGGTTATTTACGAACCGATTTTATTTTCAAAAAATGTGTTGAATAGACGATAAAAGACCACATCCAAAACTATAAAAAAATACACAGGGTGCTATTAAAAAAATTAAAGTTGGGGGTTGTAACTAAGGGATGAATATTTAGGGGATGATTTTTTTACGCCATATTAAAGTGTATTACAAGTAGAATAGACCACTTTTTGTCCCATTCGAAAATCTCTATTCGTTTAAGAGATATAGCGTGGCTAAATTAGTCTGGGACACCCTGTATTTTATATCATTGATAAGATATCTTGGACACGCGCCAACTCGTAACTTTTAATGACAACAATTTTCAAATCAAAATGTACACCGGCCAATTCGTAACTTTTTTTACCTGTCCTGCCAACCCGAAACTTTCTTCAAGTGAATTCGAAACCATTGATTAAATCTAATACCTTAAATCTAAACCGAATGTTTCTTGGTTTGCTTAAAAACATTATATTTGTACTATATGTACCTATAAAAAATAGCAAAAATTGAAATATCTTAATAAAATAATTGAAACAATATTATAGTGTTTCATTAACACGTGTTAAAATATTATTTCCATCAAGTATAGCTCTACACGAGCTTGGTTTTTATCAAGTAATTGTAAATTTAATATTTTTTAGATGTTTAGCAATGATAAATTATTTAAATCCATCTGATAATTTAAAAGCAAAGAGATTTTCAATATGTTTATTTCAAGTCTAAAAGATTATACCTTTATTTAGTTACGAATTCACCGGTAGTTGATCGGTTACCGAAAAATTACCTGAGAGGGTCAGAGTTACCAATTTGCCTGTAATTAGGATGGGGGATTAAAATAGTTACGAATTCACCGGGACCCGTTATCTTTAATGTTGGGACGTCAAACTGCGAAAAGACAGCAAGTACGTAATGGGGTGAATTGCTTGTCAATTAAAGGATTCTAATGGAACCAATTCCAATAAATTCATGAACAATGAATGAATATCCTGAAATCAAAGAAGATATACTACAATAGTCTGAGGATCATATCGAATTTATACTATTTATAAGCAGAGAGCGGATACGTGTTAATGAGCAGCTGTTAGAGGAAATTGAAATCAGATGCGGGGTGAGACAGGTATGCGTATTGTCGCCAATTCTTTTTAATGCCTATTCGCAAGAGATCCTAAAAACTCTTGAGGATGAAACAGCTGGAATAAAGGTAAATGGAGTTCCCATTAACAACATTAGTTATGCGGAAATGTGTACAATGACAGGCGATTCTCAACAGCATTAGACCTTGCCAGGCGAGGGGAAAGATTAGGGTTTCTTCCTAAAATTATTTTTTTTGCATCGAACGAAGTTTTTTTGGATTTTTTGGATCATTCCAAACAGAAAAGGTCTTTAGTGACTTTTCTCTTAGGTGAATAGTTTTTGACATATAAGCGATTAAAAAATTAAAAATTGCGAAATCGGCCCTTTTTAATCCCTGAATCGGTCATTTAAATGAAAATTTCAATGTTGCCAAAGTAGGTAGATATTCTTTAAACATCGATTGATGAAATCCCGAAGAGTTTTTGCAATACAATATCGAAAACCCCTTTGTTTCTTCATTGCTAATCAAGCAGGCGCGACACTGTAGTATATGTGAGGCTATATATAAAGCTTATTTAATTCTCTAATCAGTAATATAAACGTTAAACGTTTTTTTATACTTAAATTAATTTAATACAAAAAATTTTTTTGTAGACCCCGTATAAATAATTATGTTAATGTTTATATTACTGAATAAAGAATTAAATGAGCTATCACACAACCCCTACTCTCACTTAAAAAATCATCGATTACGTCGTCACGCCCAGATGGATGACGTCACTAGTATTACATATATTATGCCAAAAAGTCATAATTTAAAAATAAAAATTGACCTATCTGAGGATTTCTCTTCAAATTTGCTCATTCTCGATATAAAAATTTATGCAAACTCAAACGTCCTCACATACTACAGTGTCGCGCCTGCTTGATTATCAATTAAAAAACAAAGGGGTTTTCGATATTGTATTGCAAAAAACTCTTCGGGATTTCATCAATCGATGTTTAAAGAATACCTACATACCTTGGCAACATTGAAATTTTCAGTTAAATGTCCGATTCAGGGTTAAAAATGGCCGATTTCGCAATTTTTAAATTTTTAATCGCGTATATGTCAAAAGCTATTAACCTAAGAGAAAGATCACTAAAGACCTTTTCTGTTTGGAATGATTCAAAAAACCTAAAAAAAAACTTTGTTCGATGCAAAAAATATTAGGAAAAACACCTAATCTTTCCCCTCGCTTGGCAAGGTCTTATGTTGTTCATAATCGCCTGTCATTGTACACATTTCTTCTAAATGACTTACTCAAACACATACTTTAATTTAATACTTATAGGAGTAAGTTTATTTTACCCCTAAACTATGCACTTTTCTATTCACTGGTAGATACACGTGCAGGGCTGATGACTGCCAGGTCATGGTTTTTAGCTTTCGTGCTATGAATTATCACTATACAAATTTCTAGCCTTACAGGAAGACCGTTAGTCGGAGGGTTCTCTAGCTCTTAGACTATAATTTATGACCTGCCTTTTTGTTAAGGCGGAAATACATATCCGCGCCGTGTGAGCGCCGCACATTCGTGGCGCGGTTAATGTTCGTTAAAATTTTTCATTTTGACGAACCTTCCGCGATCCAGAGGAAACTTACAAACATTTAGTAATTGTAGATAATTAGTATTAAATGTGGGTGCCTACATTGGATCCGTTTTTCTCCGATCAGATCAGATCCGATATCGGCCGACGTCGGGAGTAGCTTCTCCTATTCTCATCGAGAAGTGTTTGGTTTCATTCCGATTGGTTGCAAGTTGAGTTGCAAGTTGGTTGCAAATTGGTTGCAAGTTGGTTGCAAATTGGTTGCAAGATGGTTGCAAGTTGGTTACAAGTTACACCAAGCTAACATGTTTAAATATATTCAATGTCATCATCTCATTTTCACTTTCCACGGTAAACATCAATAAGTTTGATATTTCCTTCCTAACACTCCATTACTAACAAATATTCAACTCAGGCGCCCCAAAACCAACAAACCACTCGCAAACCCGTCCAAATACGTATTGCGAACCATCAAAGCATTTGTTGGAAAGCCGACAAAAGTTAGATCGTGGTGCGCCGTGTGCGAGCCGTTTGTGTGCCACTTGAAAACACGTACTAATCTAACAAATATGCTGCGCGCGAGCGGCTCGCACACCGAGCAGAGCGCATATGTATACCCGCCTTTACATCCTGTATGTCGATTACATTTTTAGTGTCATTGTCAATTTTAAAAAATCAAGCCGTCACTAAAATCACATAGATTTTAGTGGCGTTTTTAATCATATTTTATAATGTACCCTTGTAAATACACACATTACTATTAGGTCTGGATCCCGCGTATGAAAAAAAAGTTGATAATAGCAAGCTGAAAATTTGTTAATAGCTTAAGGGTGTCTAGTCGGACAAACTTTGATATATGGGAACACTGGAACAGGGGCAGTTTTAATTGTGGAACAGGTTAAAAATTTGGAACGGCCAGACCACAAAAACGGCACATGTATTTTGTCCGACAGAACAGACTTAAACTCTCCGAACAGAGACTAAACTCTCATGCAAAAATCAGACTGCTATTTATCACCAAATAGGCGTTTTAATGAGTGGAACATGTAGGATATGTCAAATGACAGGAATTATGACAGGTGATAAATAGCAGTCTGATTTTTGCATGAGAGTTTAAGTTCAGAGAGTTTAAGTCTATTCTGTCGGACAAAATAAATGTGCCGTTTTGGTGGTCTGACCGTTCCAAATTTTTAACCTGTTCCACAATTAAAACTGCCCCTGTTACAGTGTTCCCATATATCAGTTTATCCGACTAGACACTCTTAAGCTATTAACAAATTTTCAGCTTGCTATTAATCAACTTTTTTTTCATACGCGGGATCCAGACCTATATAATAAATAACTTGAAAATCGTCAATGGAATTGACTAACTTCCGGGCACTGATCTGATGTGTACGTCAAGCTATAACAATATTATCGGATATGGTATCAAAGTCAAGGTTTCAACCTTTTAATCGCTCTAATCAAGCCATAACATTTTTGCATATACGTATTATACAATTTCTTACGGGAACTATATTCAAAACTTCCGGTTCCCTCAGTTTTCCATGAATAGGTGCTATATCGGTACCTTATCTTTCGGAAATTCCTGTATAGTTTAACCTAACACTAACGTAATCCCATATCCGTTTTTGATATATTTTTTGTAGATACATTCATATTGCATTCGATAAGCGTGTCTGTATTTAAATTCAGAGGGGGAAATCGATATTTGTACCAAGAATTTAGCGCAAACATTATTGGAATTTTATATGCTGCCACGTCTCTTTCAACAATTCCTCTTTTGATACTTGGTGGGATTGAACCACGAAATCAATCACGGCATTGTCCAAGATTAAGATTTATGACATTTCAAATAAAATTACAAGTTTTATGTAGAGTCACAACGAATAAAAAGTAATTATGGAGGCAAATGAAAGTTGAAGGCAAAATTGGTTGTAAAAATACTACAAAGAAGAAATAGAAATGCATGACTGGAGGCAATCGAAAAATATTTGGGGAATAGTAAAGTATAAATAATTAGAACAAGAAAGCGTAATAAGAAATTTGAAAAGGGATTATTCAAAATGCGGTAGGGGGTTTAAGGGAACCAAACTTCCATAAAATTTTCATGGGGTGCCTACAGCTTAAAGGATTCTTTATCGAAATTGGATTGATATGGTTCATTCCACCAACATACGACTGTTTTGGATTATCGCGACAACGAATATTTCAGTGTGCAACATAAGAAGTACGAAAGTAAATGGCTCTAATAATTATTAAAGTAAACACGTTTCATATTTTCAATAAAACGTTCTTCATATTTTGCACAATAAAATATTCGTTGTCGAAATAATCCAACACAGTCGTATATTTGTGGAATAGGGTATAGCAGGTAATACCATTGGCGCAATCGTCCCCTGCACGCCAGCTTCAACTATTGGATCAGTTAGTTCTTCTTGTTAATTGTGTTAATTTTCTGGTAGATAATTATTTCGTAGATTATTTCATTCATAGGAGATTCTGACCAATAGGAAGCTACAGAAATAAAAATTAAAGTGATTATTTTTTGATGATTTTAACTTCCAATTGTATAGTAATATATTTGATCACGTGTTTAATTCTGTCCAATCAGATTAAAATTATACTGAGAATTATCTACTGTAGAAAATTACCGATAGAATTTTTTAAGTAGATTGTTTCTGTTTAATGGCAACCAGTTTCCTAGTTTTGACAACTGTCACATTTAAGAAAATATCCATAATATACGTATTAAAAAATAATCTTACGAATATCACACGACAGTAAGAATAAATAAGAAAATAATGCTTCATTTTTACTCAAATTTGTTGTCATTGGGCAATAGCCCATTGTCTATTGCCAGACAACAAATTTTCGAAAAACTGTCGCATTATTTTCAATTTATTCTCACTCTCTTGTGATATTATATCCGGTTATTTTTTAATGATTTTAACTTCCAATCGTATAGTAAGATATTTGATCACGTGTTTAATTCTGTTCAATCAGATTAAAATTACCTATACTGAGAATGATCTACTGTAGAAAATTACCGATAGAATTTTTTTAAGTAGATTGTTTCTGTTTAATGGCAACCAGTTTCCTAGTTTTGACAACTGTCATATTCAAGAAAATATCCATAATATACGTATTAAAAAATAATCTTACGAATATCACACGACAGTAAGAATAAATAAGAAAATAATGCTTCATTTTTACTCAAATTTGTTGTCATTGTTGTTGTTGTTGTCAACAAATTTTCGAAAAACTGTCGCATTATTTTCAATTTACTCTCACTCTCTTGTGATATTATACCCGATAATTATTTTTGATAATATCCCGTCGTCAAGTATATAACGTCAGATGCCCTTCGTTGCTACGAAAAAATGCAGTCAGTGACATTAATGACAATTACTGTTTTAAAAGTTATAAAAGTGATGACTTTCAACCGTCAAATATTTATAACTGTGTGTTTAACTGTAGTAATTTGTACTTACATAAATAAATTACAATAAAATTTTGGTTTTGAACAGTTTTATTCATGAAATAATCGCAGCAAATTGCACTCGATCTCTAAAATTATTATCGAATTGTTTCCCCCGTGCCACTTTGACATAATTTCACTCCCCTTCGGGTCGTAAAATTAAAACTGTCAAGTGTCACTCGGGAAAAAATCGATAATTTTAGAGCTCTTGTGCAATTACTACTTATAATTGAAGAGGTGGATTCCAAAAGGGCTTAAGTTATTTTTTTCACATTTTGAGGTGTTAGTTGGATCTGATTATAGAGCATCATTTCCAACATTAGAAAAACAATTCATGTCATAACAGCTTAAGTCAAGTATACTATACGACTATACAGATTACAAATCAGTAATGTTTTCCAAAAGTGCTTTAGTCATGCCTTTTTCTATGCAATTTTCCAAAAGTGCTTAAGTCACTGACTTAAGGTCGTTTTGAAAAAAAAAACTCAATGTTTAACTTCTTAAAAGCCATGATTTTGTGTTTAAATCTTACTTTAAATTGTCTTGAAACAAGAATTTGAACCTCCAAATTACATGACTGATTGTATTCCAAAGTAACATTTAATTATATTCTTAAAAGTAGAAAAAATTCGTTCCTGAAAAATTTACTTTTTTGACTTAAGACCTTTTGGAATCCACCTCTTCAATTTTTAAAAAACGTTATTCAAAACGTGTCTTACACCTCTCATGTCTCCCCTACAGGTAAAGTAAATTTATGTCTTTTTTTACATAGACGAGACCCACTCGAGACGGTGAAAAATTCCAATTTAATTACGGTCAGTTAGAGTACACATTTTTATTAATAAATTGGTCAATAGAACATAAAAGAGTTAATCGCATTGAATCATTTAATAATCGTTGCATGAGATGCTATGAGAAGCCATTTATAGCTTACTCCATTGACTGCCAGAAATTAATGACTGCCAGAAATACTCTCTCTTGACTGTCGGTCGCCGAAGGCAACATATATCTATCTCTATCTCGCTCTCTCAGCAATAACCACTAGTAAACACGCGAAAATACCTCGAATCTCGCTCTTTACTGCCACATGTCGAAGTGTAAAGATGCGACTCTCTCTCTCTCTCTCTCTCTCTCTCTCTCTCTCTCTCTCTCTCTCTCTCTCTCTTTCTCTCTCTCGCTCTCTCTCTCTCTCTCACACACACTCGCTTGTGAAATAATGTAAAACGCAAACAGTGAAGTGTACACGTTTATCCGCAAAAACAGACAGACAATACATACCGGTTTTTTCTGCGAATGAAAACCTACTCATGTGAACACCGCGACTGTGCGTGACGGTGATTTTGGTGAGATTTGTTATAAACTTAATTAAATATTGTCTGTGTAACGCACTCCTTCTCAATTTCCTTTAAACCAGCAACCTAATATACAGTCCACACAACTATTAAATTATTTTAATAATTTCGCATAATATGTACATAATATCAGCAATAGCCACTAGTAAACACGCGAAAATACCTCGAATCTCGCTCTTTACTGCCGCATGTCGAAGTGTAAACGGAATGGGACGTTTCATCGCCGCCGTTTCGATGCCGCCGGTTCACCGCCAGTCCATTTCATCGCCGGCCGTTTCATCGCCAGTTAGTCAGTTGATCTTGTATTATGGGAGATGACACGACACGACGTTAAATTCAGTTCAAAACTTATGACAAATAAATGGATAAAAAATATTATTATATTAATTTACTGTTCTATTTCTACTTCCCCTAAATTTGATACTAAACAGTATTAAATTTGTAGTGTTAAATTATATTTTACATTATAAAAGTCTATTAAAAGATTAAGTATGGCAACAGGAATGGTCATATCCCGCATTTCCTAGAATTCCTAATTAATACTAAAAATAAATAATAAATATAACTGTCGAAAATTGGTCGAAAATTCGGAAATATATCAGTTAGCGATTAACTGACTGGCGATGAACCGGCGGCATCGAAACGGCCGGCGGTGAACTGGCGGCATCGAAACGGCGGCGATGAAACGTCTTAGACCCAAGTGTAAAGATGCGACTCTCTCTCTCTCTCGCTCTCTCTCTCTCTCTCTCACACACACACTCACTTGTGAAATATTGTAAAACGCAAACAGTGACGTGTACATGTGTATCCGCAAAAACAGACAGACAATACATACCGGTTTTTTCTGCAAATGAAAACCTACTCATCTGAACAACGCGACTGTGCTTGCGGTGATTTTGGTGAGATTTTTTATAAACTTAATTAAATATTGTCTGTGTAACGCACTCCTCAATTTCCTTTAAACTAGCAACCTAATATACAGTGCACACAACTATTAAATTATTTTAATAATTTTGCATAATATGTACATAATATGTTGTACATGCCGTAATTGTACAAATATTATTCAAAAAGTGTCCCACACTTCCCATGTCTCCCCTACAGTCTAAATAAACTTTTTTCACATGGACCAGACCCACTCGAGACAGTGAAAATTCTAATTTAATTACGGTCAGTTAGAGTACACATTTTTATTAATAAATTGGTCAATGGAACATAAAAGAGTTAATCGCATTGAATCATTTAATAATGAAAGATGCTGTGAGAAGCCGTTTATTACTTACTCCATTGACAACGTCAAAAAATTTACCCAGATCAATAATACGTCGTTTATATTTGTTATAATTAGAGGTCATTTCCCTCATTGCTCCATTATTTATTTACGACGATACCAAATCCATATTTTTGTTTGTCAATTAACGTTCTGATTATTTAATAACTGAAGATATTTTGTACAGAATACACAAATGTTTCAAAGCGATTAAGTAGGTATTTACAATATTATAACATAATTAAATTTGCAATATTTAATTAAATTAAATATTTAAATAATTGCGGTATAAGTTATATAAAATATTTTTTTGTTACAAACGAAAGTTTTACTTTTAATATTAACAATACCAAATAAACTGATCGTCAAAAGTTAGGGATATATAAAATTATGCTGATTTTCATCGTTGATTTTTTTGCGAACAGACGGATTCCGCTATTTTTTTTATTATTTTAGATTTTTCTTTAGTTTAATGGGAGACTACTTCACGTCAGTTGCAATGGGGGACTAATATGTCGAAAAATTTTTACCAGGATTAGAGAAAGCAGCCTATGCATTCTCTGAAGAGCCTCTAACAAGAGGTGAAATTGTCGATAAGAGTGCTGGCTGCACTCTCAAATCTAAGTTAAAATTAAGATGGTTTTGGCTTCGCATTGCAACTGAATAAAAAATGGTAAGTATACATTTTTATTTATTTTTAGTATTTACACAATTGCGAAAAGGCTTACTCAAATTTATTTTTTGTACTTATACCGGGTGGAAGAAAAGAAATGTTTTTCTTATGTTAAGTTTCAGACACCCTGTAGGGAAAACGAGATACAAATGTGAGTATACATCAGAATCGTATTGTAGTCTTATGTTTTGTGAACATGTTGTTGTTTGAATGTAACTGATATCTATAGAAACAAAAAAAATAGACGGTTTTGTAATTTAACATGTGTTTTAATTGAAACAAAAGTCTGAGACACCTTGTAGGGAGAAAAAGGCACAAAGGTGAGTATACCTCGATATTATGTTGTAGTCTCGTATTTTGTGAATACATATTTTATTTTTTTAATTTCTCTGATATCTTTAATAACAAAGAAACTAGACGGTATTACTCTTTAATATATGCTTCTATGTTTCACATGTGTGATGTGATGCATGTCGTCAGTTAAAACACATATTAAAGAGTAATACCGTCTAGTTTCTTTGTTATTAAAGATATTAGAGAAATTAAACAAATAAAATATTCACAAAATATGAGAGTACAACATAATATCGAGGTATACTCACCTTTGTGATTTTTTCTCCCTACAAGGTGTCTCAAACTTTTGTTTCGGTTAAAACACATGTTAAATTACAAAACCGTCTATTTTTTTTGTTTCTAAAGATATCAGGGACATTCAAAAAACAAAATGTTCACAAAACATAAGACTACAATACGATTTCGATGTATACTCACATTTATCCCTCGTCCTCCCTACAGCGCGTCTCAAACTTAACATAAGAAAAACATTTCTTTTCTTCCACTCGGTATAAGTACAAAAAAAAAGTTTGAGTAAACCTTTGCATAACTGTGTAAATACTAAAGAAAAATCTAAAATAATAAAAAAAATTGCGGAATCCGTTAATTTGTTCACGAAAAAATCTACTATGAAAATTCAGCAGAATTTTCTATATCCCTAACTTTTGACGAGCAATTTATAAAACTTTATCAGAACTAATCTTCTGGTTGCACCATTCGTGGCTTCTAAAATTTGCCAGCCATCGGGGCTGACAGCCATAATTTTAGTTGTTCAGAGAGAATCAAATAATCCGGTCAACTTAGACATCAAAATGCTTGGCAAATAACAAAAATTGCCGGAGAGCCAAATTTTGGTGGAGAGCTAGGGTATACCACAACAAATAAAGTTTAAAAAGTCCCCATCGATCCCATGTGTGCGTCAAACGTTATTCGGGGTCAAAGGTCAAAATTTGAGATTTTTTGGATATTTTTCGAAAACGGTAAGTTTTATCAAAAAAAAAACCTCAAACCAAAGTTGTAGATCTTAACATTCTCTACAAAAATTGTCCTTACAATTTTTTTCCTAAGAGTTACCATTCCTGAGATATCGCGATTTTAAAAGTTACTTTATACATTATATGTGTTACAGTTCAAGTTGATTCTCAGTTAGAGTTGACTCCAACTAGTTGGAGTCAACTCCAACTGAAACGAGCAGTAAAAGTTGATTTTAAAAATTTAAATCAACTTTTACTAGTTGGAGTTGACTCTTCCTGGATCGATTCAGTAAATGTTGATTATACGAGAATCTCAAGTGCATTTTTGATGAGGGTGCGTTTAGGTAAATTAGGTGTGCGTTTAGGTACCGTTAGGTAAATTATTCTGATTCGATTTTTTGCACAAACTTACTCAAAGAAATACATCCGTATAACAACGTGGAATGAAGTAAACACTTCTGTTGTATGTAGGCATATATGAATTTATTAAAAAATCCTTAAAATTTATCCACGAAGGAGTGGAAGTACAAAACGTTTTCGGTCAAACTGACCATCATCAGTGTAAACCTGGAAATAAGTAAACCACTAAGATTAAAAAGCAAAAGGGTGAAATTTTGACAGTTAAAATTTTTTTAAGAAAATGTGGTTACTTACGTCCAGTGTACAAGTAATTGAAACTAGCCACTTCAATAGGTATAAAAACCTCAAAAATACATTATTGTTACATTCTATAATCAAAAGTGGTCGACATTAAGTCGATGTCTTAAGATTTAAAGATCACTTGTGAATGTATTTCATCCTTGCTCGAAAATTGCACAAGGTAAGTACCTGTGTTCAGGTGAGAGGTTACGAACCAACTGATTAGACAGTTTGGTGCCAGAAATGAATGACAAGATGTCAAAGGCAGTTAGGTTAATTTTTCATCTGTCAACCGAAAAAATTTTTTAACAAAGTTGCAAAACATACAACTAAAGTTGCCATGTTTTGATCATAGAATATTTTCAGAGGGATGAGCAGGAGCGTTGTCTAAAATCAAAAAACATTTCACCTCTTCCGGCAGATTCTCAGTTTCTTCTCTTGAAATTTTTTCACTGCAGGTACAGTCGGAGAAATGAAAGAGTACCCATGAACGATCACATATTATTAACATAATCTCTATCGTTTGTTATTTATAGAAAAAGAACAGCAAATACAAAATATGTGATTGTACCTGTTTGACGTGACCGTTCATGGGTATTCTTTCATTTTTCCGACTGTACAAATTCTTTAAAAGGTCAATTTTTTAAGATATCTGGGGTGAACCACTATGATGAAATTATTTATTTTTATAGCTCCACAATTATATACAAATCCTACCTCAAAATATTTGTAAGAATTTAAACTCTTGAATGCCTTCATTTGTTGACCTGTGTAAAAACTATTACTAAGCTCCAAATACAAAAAAAACTATGTCCATGTAAGTAACTATATTTGTCCAACTTGTCACCCTTGAAAAAGTTTTTCTACTGTAGGTTAACTCATACCCCTTGAGGGAAAATGGATCTATATACCAAAAGCTTTTGAAAATATTTACTTATGTTTATTTATTCACTGCTTACAACTAAATACAGTCGTTAAAGTACTTCTACAGCTGGAAGCTACAGAAGTCAACAGCAAAATGTTCGGAAAATACAACTATAAAAAACTATTATACAACGATTAAACTATTATATAAAAACAATTATATAGACCACTATTTTATAACAACAATAACTATTTTATAAAAAAACTATTAAACGTAAAAAACTTAAGAAACTCAATGCGGTACAAATATAAATAATTTCAATGTTTGCCTTCCAGCTTTCAATTAGTGTCATAAACGTCAAAGTCTTGAAATGGCCTATTCAAAATTTGAAACTTTATTCTTTATTTATGAAGCATAACGTAAACAATTAACGTAAAAAGTGAAATTATGTATAGTTCATATAATTAGCTACAATCTGTAAAAGTTTCAAGTTTCTTCATTGTAAAAAACAAGAGAATTGAAGAATTTTTCATTAAAATCGTTTTTTTTTATTTAAATAATTAATCAACATAAAAAACAGTTATTGACTATTCGTGTATTGTTCCCGCGAATGCATATTGTCTGCAAATTTTCATTCATTTGCATTGAAGAAAAGTCAGTCAAATTAACGTCTAAAGATTTGATGCAAGCTATTGAAGTAAAGAAAAAGGGTTTAAGAAAAAGGGTTTAAATAAAAATAAGTCAACGGTCGCAAATTTTTACATAAAAAAATGGATTTTGCGGTGGACATCCGAACTCGTCATTGGATCATGCCAACCAAAATATTGAAAAAGATTTTATTAGCTTATGAGTTTCTTGAGGTAACTGTCAATTTTTTATATTTAACGATTTTTGAGTTTTTGGCATCACTCAGAAGTCAAAATAACATTTTTTTTGTAAAAAAAACGTGTGAAAATCAACATATTTATTACCTATTGTTAAACAAAAAATAAGCATAAAACAAAAAATATCTCGAGAGCGTTCATTTGGATTGGTCAAGAAGTTTTTAAATTACATCTACATCGCCTTGGAAAACAGCAGTTTTGAGAAAAACGCGTTTAAAGTTTTGACAACTTTTATTTTCAATTTCTTTTTTGTCTGTCAAATCATAAATTGATGCACACCGGAATATGTTTTTGAATGGTCTAGTAATTTACAAAAGAGAAGGGGAACAAATGTTGAACGTTTCTCACTACGCTCAAGCGCGATGGCACGAAGTTGCTGCAAAGCGAGTCGAAGGTAGAGTTTTTCAACATGCTGTATTTTCGGTAATTTTGCTCCGAACAAACTGAAATATTCAGACAGTATTATTGAAGTTATGTAGGTATATACTTTCATCTTATATAATAAAAAATCGAAAATTTTAAAAATGTTTAACTATACCCTGCCTTAAAATCGTCTGTTTCTGAAATAATGGCTTTATTCCATACTTTTGCATTATACTGCGTACGTAACAGCACAGCGGCAGCGTGCTATTGAGACCGGTGACTTCAAACTGTGTATTAACCATGTTACTACGAAACCTATTATGGCTAACAACTCAGCTATTTCTTGTTCAGTCGGAACAAAATTATGAAGGGGTGGAACAAAAATCAATAAAAAAATTAAAAAATATGTTGACGAGTATTACGCAACAAAAACTTTATATCTAGTCGATCGTGAAAATGATGTTGACGTATAAAATTAACAAAACAAAACGGAGGCAGTTTTATTTTCACGGACAATGGGTCGTTATATTCATATGCAAATCTGCAAATCTTAAAATAAATTGTTTTCACAATGTTTTTCAAAGACGTAATTTAAGCAAAATTATTCGCTAAATACGTAAGTATAAAATATACAAGATAAAATGCACTCAAAAAATAAAAAATAAAGTCTCTGAAGCCATACAATTTTAATCTCAGCTTGAATAGTCATAAAATACTACAAATTGGAATATAGCTGAGTGCAATTAGAACGAAAACATGCATTGTTTCGGAAAAATTCAAACAAGCTTATATTTTTCTAAAACTTTTTTTGTTAGTTTATATACATGTTAAAGTAAAAAGTTCTACTCGCAGATTTGGCCGCTAATTGTTTATTAATTGTTTTGTATAAATAATTTAAAAAAAATCATTAAATTCATCATTTTACTTTGATAAAATATGTTTCTATTTTGTTTTTGATTATGCTGAATCCGAATATGGCAATGCAAATTGAAAATTCTTATACAGAAGCTCTTATACAGTGTGTCTGCGTAGCTAGGAACCACATGGAAAACTTTTTTATTATCAATTTTACGAAAAAAAGTTATTCTTAATAAAATGATCTGGATAGTCAAAAATCTAAAACTCAACCATCAGATATCAAATTTTATCAATTTTATACGAGTTATGTCAAAAATATGAATTTCGTTAAAGAGTAAGTATGTACCTTTATATTCCAGAATATCAAAAAATGCTATTATGAAAAGTTTTTTGAAATTAGAAACTATGTCTAAATATACAATAACATTATTCTAATGGAAAAAAATTTCAATTTTTTCTCAAATTACGGATACTCATCATCATTTTATTACAGTTATGATAACTATTTTATTATCACTTTTACGAAAAAAAGTTATTCTTTATAAAATATTCTCCCTGGTCTAAAATCTAAGATACAATCATCAGATATTAAACTTTTTTAATTTTATACGAGGTATGTAGAAAATATGAATTTTTCTTAAGAGTTAAGTGCCTTTATTATTCACAATATTTTAATTAGAAGGATGTAACGGAACACTAAAACACTTTTTTTAATTCCAAACAACTTTTCTTAATAACAATTTTCGATATTGTGAAATGTAAAGGTACTTTACTCTTGAGTGAAATTCATATTTTTGACATACCTCGTATAACAATAATTAAATTTGATATTTGATGATTTCATCTTAGATTATATATGATGCGGAGTATTTTATAAAGAATAACTTTTTTTCGTAAAACTGATAATAAAAAAGTTATCAATACGTTCCAAGTTACGTAGACATACTGTATAAGAGCTAAAAAAAATTTTTTTGCTGAACATTTATTATTGTTGAAGCTTATTATTAAATGTATTTTAGGTAAGTTTTTTACAGAAAAAAGTTTCGATCACTTTGTATGAACATTTTTTCGTTGGTAATTTTCGGTTTTTGTATTACATTTTTGTTATATTTCTTAATTTTCTTAACCCTGCTGTCCCGTTCGAGTCAACTACACAAATGTACTGTTCGGGTCAATATGACCCAACTATGGTTTACGCTCCTTAATCGAAATAAAATAAGCTAATGGTGATAAATAAAACTTTATTAACAAGAAATTATGGTTAATAAACCCAAATTATGTTGTTAATGTAAATTAAACCTAATTAACAAAAACAAAAGGCATTTTTTTCTTTCAAAAAAGCCTAGTAACAAATATCTACAAAAATTTAATTCAGTTTACAACTGAGACAGTAATAAAAAGAATGGATTTTACAAATATGTTTGTGATATAATACAACATAATAATTAGTCTTGTTATCGTTTTTACGGCAAGTTTACAGCGTGTTCGTTTAGCAGGGGGAGTTAGATTTAATAGACGGTTCACTAGCATTTCCATCTTGTCTACTTGTTCCTGCTCGTGTCCTTTTTACCAATTCGTAAAAGCCTTTAATTATTGGTATATTTTTTCTGGAAATGATGACTGGATTCATTAGTTTTTTCCCAATTCCTCAAGAAAAATTCGCCGTTTTCCCAATTTATTGGTATTCCATTGGATATTTATTGATGCCCATAACACGAACGCGTTGTAGGCAGAAATGTCCAGTAGATTATAAAAAACAATCATTGGCCAGCGATTTATCTCTTCTTACATGTATACGTGCCCACAAGCTAATCTAGAGTATCCACTGCTTCCTTATTGGAATTGTAATCTAAAATAATTTGGGGCTTTTTCATTTGATGAAAGTGATGCATCGATTCATGATGCAAAGTACTCATAAGAACAACATTTTTATTATTTTTGGGAATATTGTCAAATCTTGCATGAAGCAAAAAAGACGAGCTATGAACTTCTTTATTCGCGATTTTTGCTGAAAGCTCCGGTTTATTTTACTTATAATCCCCGGCATTATATTTACTTTGTTTTAGAAGAAATTGTCCTAAATTTTACGATGTAAAAAAGTTATTATACACGTTATATTGTGGCATTCCAAATCACTACTCAAGTCACACTACTCAAGTCACACGCATTTCTGTATAGATCTGCAATTTTAGAGCATAAGAAGTTTTACTGTTCATAATTACATAAACCCCAAAGTTTTGTGCCATATTTCGCTGGCTTGCTGGAATTTGAAGGGACCATTTGAAGGGAGAGCGACCTCTAAAGTCAACTAGTTGCTTATCGACGGTAACATTTTCATCAGGGTTAAAATTTCTTTTTACATTTTCTACCCATGTTTCATAAATTTCACGTATTGCCGCAAGTTTATCAAAACGTCTTCTATCCTGTCTAGTAGTTTTGTTATCAAAACGTATTACATACTTGCAAACTTTTTGTAAATATATCAAGCGACATTGTTGATCGAAATATGGTACGACCCGTTTCTTCATTCCATAAACTTTTAGTTGATTCACCATGGGACTTATAAACTCGAGCTAAAAATAAAAGACCAATGTATGTTTGGAAACTAACTTTATTCATGTCTTTCCAGTTGGTCATATTTATAATTTGGTTTGCAACATCGTCCAGCTATACTACACTTTATTTTACAAGTTTTAGCTTGCAGAAACCTGTTTTTATTTACAGACGTATCCGGCTGACAAACACACAGGTACTGCTAATTTAGAATACTGCCAACTAAACACACATACACAGGTAATTTTTAACGGTTTAAATACGCGGGTCACATTGACCCGAACGTACCCTAGGTAACAATTTCATTTTTATCAAAAAAATCAGGAAGTTGAATGTTTATCTCATATGCAATTGAAAGACCTCATATTAGGTAATAAAGTCACGAAACACCAAATCGGTACGCCGCGTAATAATTTGAAAAATAAGAAATAAATTATTTTTTGGGTCAAATAGACCCGAACAGGACAGCAGGGTTAAACAGAAATAGTTTATTTCATTTCTAAAGTAAAATAATTTAGTGCATTTTAAAGATTTCATCCTAAGCTTTAAAAAAGCACTTATAAAACTGTAATAAATCTGTTCAAACTTGAGTAATACCGTCTTAAAGTGGTGGTAATTCTATAAAACTACGAAGATTTCAAAAATTACAAATTTTGAGACGTCATATCATTTGAATTAAATTTTTGAGATATTTTTTAAATAAAAAATAATTTAGTAAGATGCTTGAAAGGTAAGTTGTGCAAAATTGAGTTTTATGTAAGGCTCACTTTCCGCCCACACCGTACTTATGCCCATACATTTTATTTCTTTCTATTATAACCATAAGATAGCTTAATTATTCTTCTTTCATGTTTAATTTGTAAAATTTTATTTGATCAATCAGTTAAAGAATTACATTAAAATACCTCAACCGTGCACTTCACCGTACGTTAGTTTACAGTGCGACAATGTTTGTGAGAAGGGTGACTTCAGCGTTATAAATAAAAAATTATAGAAGATACAGATTTAATTTTAGAAAATTCTTTATATAAGGTTTTTTTGTAAAATTTTCTGAATTTTTCAATGGTCAAGTCAGTTTTTTTCTAAAATTTATATTCTCGGAGGTATTTAAAAAAACATCTAATTTCGTTGTTCATTTGTTTAATAAAAAATGAAGCACCCACTTCTCGAGTAGAACTTTTTGATATGTTGTTTATTAAACATGTCTTAATGAAATTACAAAAAGTTCTATCTTGTTTGATTTTTTCCGAAGTGAAAATCTATATGCACTCCCTAGGGCTTTGGATTGGAGCACAAAAAATTTCACTTCACATGAAAATTACAAAATACGCAATATCTTTGTCCATGGAGTATATTTTTAAATAAATAGTGTTTGACGTTTCGATTTTTACTCCGGAAATCGTTTTCAAAAAAGATTATTCTAAAAAATTCTGGGAAGATTTTATAACCTCCTTTTTTTAATAATTTTGTTGATTAAAATTTTTCGAATCGGTAATAGACATATTGATGTGCCTATTTAAATAATGATAAAAGAACAACAAACTTCTATAAATGATAAAAAAATATTTATTTCATTACAAAATCGTTAGTAATTATAAATAGATTAAGATAAAGAAATTGTTAGTAATTCTAAACTACTTCACTAAATATAGGGTAACAAATTTGAACCGTATAATGATATAATCTTTATCTCTATTATGGGAATGAAATAATACATTATAAAACAAACAATGTGTCATGATGCAAATATGTATGTATTGTAAGTCAGAATGATCTTTCATCATTGGAATCGATAGAAAATACCCATTCATCCTACATACGACAATTCATTTTTCTAAGAACTCCATATTTATCAACGATATTTTAATGCTTCTCGTACTACTAGCGTGTGTGAATCTTTTTTTAATGTTTGCGGCGCCTAAACGAGACGAGATTAGGATGAGATGAGACTGAGACAATCATTGTGCAATTATGTGCATATAAATAGTAAAACGTGGTTAGAAAATAAGGTTGCCAGATGATATTATTTTCTAAAATATCAGGATAATACTTATTATTATTATTATTATACATAAACAAGGGCAGAGGGACAAGTCCCTATTATGCCCAAAAACAAAGAAATTCCATAAGTAACCTACTAGTAAATACAATATAAAAAAAAACAACAACAACAAAAAAAAGATACAATTTGGGTTTACATAAAAAAAATATTTCAACTATAATAGAAAACTGTCAAGTCTGTTTTTAAATGTGTTGGTAGAGGGGGCTGAGACAACTTAACTTCTTATAGAATCAAAATTTTAACCATTAATACTAATGATAAAATGGACATTTCTAATACCTTTAACGTTCTTGAACACCTAAGTGGAGCATACCCAAATAGCACCGAAGGGGTTTATTAAGTCTTTTAAGGATGCTTTAAAACTGTAGAATAAAACTAAAATTAAAACCATTTGGTTTTTAAGTAAACCTTAAGGTTGCAATAAAACCGCTTTCAGCATAAAAGGGTCCACTCTGAAAGAGGTCAATAAAACCAAAAATAAAAACCTTCTTACATTTTGTTTTCTTAAGCAACTGGTTTTAAGCTGCTGTGAAGGTGCAGACAGTTTTATAGCAAACTTAAAAAGGTTTCTTAAATGGAGACTTTTAAAGACAATTTACCATATTAAATGATTTTTTAAACCCATATACTCCATATAGGCCAACAAATTTTTACATGTGCTAGGATAGGTAGATACGTATTTGTAACCATAAAATAATAAAAAGTACTTGGTTATTTCGGTAGAAAAACGCTTGCGCACCCAACTTTATTGATAATGTTAACAAAAATAGGTCTAAATAACTCACGCGCCCTAAAATTTCTGACTTTTGGCGATTCAAAAATAAAAATAATAAAAAAATTTAAATCCGAAAAATATTAATTTGAAAGAAAAATAATTTTTTTTACAGCCGTGTTAAAAATGCAATTTTTAGCACTCCATACGAGCGTTAAAAATGCTACTTTAAGGCACTAGTGCTTTAAAATTTTTAAGGCACTGCAGTTCGTATTGACCGTATAGGCAATTCTGATGTAATGTCAAAAAATATAAAAATGGAATGTCAGGTTCAAGTAGAAGTTTTTGTAGATATTGTCCTGTAATTACGCTTGTAGAAAAAATATTGTATGATATGCGTGTTAAAAAGTACATTTTTAAGGCACTCATGTGAATTGCAGAACTAGCTTCGCTCATTCTGCACACTTTAAAAGCAAGGTTGCTTTGGAATTAAAACCGTTTAGTTTTAACGCTGCTGTCAATAATGCCACTCGGTTTTAATGTGAATCTAACCTAAAATCGAGGCGTCGTAGTGCTGTGTGTGTTGTATTTTTCTTTTAAAATGACCAGTTCGTTTGTATTTTAAGTACTTGCGACTTATTTCTTCCATAATAACTGTACTTCCACTTTTTACAACACACTACACCACTGTTTCGATCTATAACAAATAATGGCCGACCATTTGGGACATGAAAGAAGAGGGGATGAGTTTAGTTTTATTGTTTCTAACAAGAAGCATAGTTTAGTCTTTACGATAATCAAATTGATTCAGTTAAGAGCGTTTGGTTTTAATATAGCCTACTAATTGCTTTTAAGAAAGCAACTTTAAAGAGAACTAAAAAAATAGTTTTAAGGCACATGCTTGACTGACATAATAGTCTTGAGATCAAGTAGTTTTAATAATTTTAAGGTTTTATTAGTCATATTACGAGAATCTTTAAAACTGAAATAAAACTAAAAGGTAACAAACAAGAATCTAATAAAACCAAAGAGTCCGAAAGTTCTTCATAAAACTGATTAGTTTTAAAGTGAACTGAGAATAAACCATTTTAAAACTACAATGAGACAAATTATCTATTAAGATTAATTAGTCTTATTTGATACTCTTATTAGATACTATAAAACTAGTAACAAATGCTTAAGAGTTTTAAAGTTCTGGCTGTATATCTACAAGGTAACTTTAAAACCATTATCTTCTTATTTACCACAATAAAACCTTTATAAACCTTAAATAAAACTAAAATGTTTTTATTGTGCTACTTGGGTAGAGCTTTAGTGAAAACGCGCCATCGAGTTTTATTTTGCGCTAAGGTCTTCACCTCATTCCAAGACTTTCCTTGACCTCTTATCTCGTCCATAATTATTGATATTCTCCAAGTTTGTGTTGGCCGACCTCTTTTTCTGTTTCCTTAAGGATTCCACTCTAGGGCAGTCTTAGCAGTACTGGAACTATTATTTTTTCGGAGTGTGTGACCCATTCAACCCCACTTTCTGGACTTTATTTAATTTTCTACCCACTTATATTCGGTCAGGTGTAGCAGGTGAAGGAATCTCCTCCCAGACCAGTCTTACATATCTCTCGTTATGAAGTATGTGTCAGCGGCCTGCCCATCTTAGTCGGTTTGATTTAATTTCTTGGACAATATCGGTGTCATTGTAGGGTGCTTTTAATTCGATATTGGTTCTGATCCTATACTAGTTTGTGGTGTGGTTATGCCGTGGTGAGGTCCGAAAATGTTTCTAAGTATTTTTCGTTCAAAAAGTCTGAACATTTCTTCTTTTTTTTTTATCTTTGAACTTTTTGTAAGATTTTTTGATTTTATAAGCTTATCCAGTGCGAATAGATAGCGATTTGCGATTGGATTCTGTCTTTTATTCCTTCAATAACATCGTTGTCAGCTGTGAATACGGCCTCCAGATACTTAAAACGTTGGATGGAGTCTCCAACGAGATCAATGTCATCGGTATATTATGCTTATGCTAGTAATAGCTTGGGACCTTGAACCGATAGCAATTCTGGTTTGATTTCGGTCGACTTCATGGCTTTCTCTAATACAAGGTTAAAAAGCAGTGGAGTGGAGATAGCCCACCACCCTGTCCAGGCGCGGATCTAGAAATTCAAAATAGGGGGGCAGACTTACCTTAAAGTCAAATATTATAAAAAATGAATAACCATTTTCAATTTCGTTACAAAACGAAAATACAGCCGAACCATATTCTAGTCCAATCAGAGAGTGCAGCAAGCACCTCTACCGGTTTTGAAACTTTAGTCTCTCATCAGGAGGCACATATATGCTGCTCTCCCCGATCCAACCAAAACAAACCCCAGCGTGCAGTCCCGGATTGCAACGAACGAAATGGCATAGATGCCCTAGCGGCAACTGCTAGCAAAAAGACTAAGTTTTCACTCTAATGGCATATAAAACAACATAATGCTATTCTACACCGAAACAGAATGAAAACAATGGGAACCTTCTCTGGTTACACCTCCGAGGCTTCTACAATTTGCAAGCCATACGGATGCTGAGACTAAGGAAGATGAAGGAATTCTACAATTTACAATTCACGTCCCATCTGCTCATCGCGGTAAAGTTCCAACGAGAATGGTTCCCTTCGTACTCCAATCAGAGTAAATGTAAATCAAAAATGAATAACCGTTTTCAATTTCGTTGCAAAATGAAAATACAGCCGAACCATATTCTAGTCCAATCAGAGAGTGCAGCAAGCACCTCTACCGGTTTCGAAACTTATTAGTCTCTCATCAGGAGGCACATATGCTGCTCTCCCCGATCCATTCCCTGATTCTCGTTGGAACTTTACCGCGCTGAGCAGATTGGACGTGAATTGTAAATTGTAGAATTCCCTCATCTTCCTTAGTCTCAGCATCCGTATGGTGTAGTACACTGTCTGTATAGTACACTGTAGCACACATTCTGGTGAGGTGTAGAATAGCATTATGTTGTTTTATATGCCATTAGAGTGAAAACTTAGTCTTTTTGCTAGCAGTTGCCGCTAGGGCATCTATGCCATTTCGTTCGTTGCAATCCGGGACTGCACGCTGGGGTTTGTTTTGGTTGGATCGGGGAGAGCAGCATATGTGCCTCCTGATGAGAGACTAATAAGTTTCGAAACCGGTAGAGGTGCTTGCTGCACTCTCTGATTGGACTAGAATATGGTTCGGCTGTATTTTCGTTTTGCAACGAAATTGAAAATGGTTATTCATTTTTGATTTACATTTACTCTGATTGGAGTACGAAGGGAACCATTCTCGTTGGAACTTTACCGCGCTGAGCAGATGGGACGTGAATTGTAAATTGTAGAATTCCCTCATCTTCCTTAGTCTCAGCATCCGTATGGCTTACAAATTGTAGAAGCCTCGGAGGTGTAACCAGAGAAGGTTCCCATTGTTTTCATTCTGGTGGGGTGTAGAATAGCATTATGTTGTTTTATATGCCATTAGAGTGAAAACTTAGTCTTTTTCAAATATTATATTTTCCAGATTTAGCCATACGACTCACACTTACTCTAAGGATAAAATACACTATATAATCCCAGATCCCTACGGTATCAAAAGGATCTTCTTTACCATAAAGATTAACCTTTCTACCATCAATGGGTAGGTACGCATGGATTATCTAGTAAAATACAAATTTTTATATCTTTATGGCAGTGGTTCCCAACCTTTTATGTCTGGCGACCCAACTTCTGATGTTTTTTCCTATTCACGACCCATCCCTCATCCATAATGATATATAGAGCCACGCCTCGACCCACCTGAAATCGGCCCGCGACCCACTAGTGGGTCGCGACCCACCGGTTGGGAAACGCTGCTTTATGGTATCGCAAATTTGAAACGTGACTTTTCATGAGATAATGTTTATACCCAGTGTAAGGTATTTGCATTTAAAAATATCATTTTTGTTATTCTTTGAATTGAGAAAAATATTTCAGTTGTTTACGGTTCCACCGGTACCCAAACAAATGCGCCTGCAGATTATTTTTCAGAGAAAGGTGTTTTATTGGATTTTATGGCTTCTTTCAATTCTTTGGATGCGGTTGTCGTGTAATTTAGTGTTGTACTGATGGCTGAAAGTTTAGAGTTAACAGAAAAAAAATAATAAATAAAAAAATACTTATAGACTAAATACAATACAATAGGTACAAGACCCTGTCTGAGTCCACTGTTTATTTGAAACCTGCCAGACAGTTTATTATTAGGGAAATTAACGAAAAGGAATAAAAATCTTCATTAGTTCAGATATTGTTCCATACTTCATAATTATTATCAGTAGATTTTCGTAATTGATTAATTAAACCTATAGACTCGCTGTATGTATTTATGTACTCAATTATAATTTATGAATCGAAGTTCGTCTTTGCGGCACTGAATTCTTGACCTAAATATATAACCACGCAATCTACTTCGACACGTTTTCAGTTTGTGTGTATCAAGGGATCACATTCGACAGAACAGATTATACTTGGTTTCTAATGACGACTCGGAAATTGGCGCCTTTATCGTTCAGACGAAATCTTTTTATTCATTATCTAAATGTGTCGTAGTATTCTTTTGATTTGAATACCACGTAAATAAACCAAATTAGGTTTTATTCAGTTAGTAATTATCCGACTTGATAATTTGGTTGGGGTATTTTTTGGTTATACACACACTTCTCTAAGAAATTAAGGAACCAGCTTAAAAATGGGTCATTTTTAATGTCTCAAATTTCCTAAACCTGTTGTCCGATTTAAGTCATTTTTTTAACATGTTGTAACCTTATTCTTTAACAATATCGCTGTAATAATATTGTTGCTAGACAGGTATATTGTCATTGTATACCGGGTGTACCAATCAAACTGTGTTTTTTCTCAAAGTTCGCATCACCTTGTAAAATATTCTAGCATTTATAAAATACTGAAATTAAAACCCAACTATAGCCTCTGTTTTCTTAACATTCTGTTTTTTGATTCATTCGTTTATGTTGAATAATAAAAAGTTCGGTACTTTAACATCTAGCCCTGCTTTTCATTAATACGGGGTGTTTTTAAGCATAGGTATAGCAAACTTTAACAAGTAATTCTGTTTAATATAGCTTCTGTTTCGTTCAAATAGGTTGTTTTCTTTGATTTTCATAGCAAAAACCGATTTCTCTGGGTAATTTCCATAACTTATCTCGGCCAAAGTGAGGAAAATTATTATCTCTTATTGTCTTTAATATGATATCCAATGTTTAAATAAAACAAATGAACTTTTCACTGATGGACGTTTTTATGAAAGTTGTAAATACATAGACTTTAGATACATAAATGGAAGTAAATATTTCGTGGGTAAATGTTTTCAATCTTGCAATACAATGCCATTAAGGAATTAAAAATGTCCTTTTTATCATTAGTATCAATGTAAAGGCAATAGGAGATAATAATTTTCCTCACCTTAGCCGAGATAAGTTATGGAAATTACCTAGAGAAATCGGTTTTTGATATGAATATCAACTTATCTTCAACAACGATTGAAGATATTCTTTGTTGGCGAAGGCAATATTTGACAATGATAAGATTTTGATTAGAAGGAAGATACATTTTCAATTTAGATGAAACCTGGCTAAACGAAAATCATAACGTTTCAAAAGTATATTTAGAAGTCTCGATAAACTTTTCTAGAAGGATATTCTACTGGTTTGAATGTCCCCGCAGGAAAGGGTACAAGATCAACAATCACGCACATTGCTAGCGAACATGGTTTTGTGAAGAATGGTTTACATATTTGAGTTTGTTTCAAAATCCACAAAAGATTATCAGGAAGAAATTAACTCCGATGTTTTTGAGGATTGCTGATCTCAAGTATTGCATTTTCTACCAAATAATGCTATCGTTGTTTCCGATAACGCCAGCTATTACTCAAGATTAGTGGAAAAGCTACCGAAGGTCTCATGAAAAAAAAAAATAGATAAGTAAAGGTACATTGAAAATGACCACAAGATACTGACATTGAAAATAATTTACAGATTAGGATATAGCAATAAAACGCAGAATAGCAATTACTAAAACTCTTTAAAGGTTAAAGGACACAAGGGAAATAAAGGCAACCGCATTGCTGGCCAGCTAGCTAGGAAGGCAGCAGGCCCAAGACTTTTACGAACTGGTCATCTTTTTGGCTTGTCAACTGCAACAATCGCGAAAATTGCCAAATGTCACTCCCATACGCAAACCGTGAAAAAATGGGAAGAAGGGCCAGGATGTAGACTTGCCAAGGCAACACTAACTGTGGGCCGGCTACACACAACGTCTTGCCTGAGAGCATGCCTGCAGAGACTCGTTTGTGCAGGTAAGAGCGTGTGTATGGACGGCAAGATTGTATCGCGCGCAGGCCTCCAAGCGCGGACGTGCTCTCGTCGACATGCTGAAGATTTTACCTTTGCAGTTTTAGGTTCTACAGTTTTATTTGGACGTGTGGCGGACGGCCCTTCAGTCCGTTCTTCAGTTCCGCAAAAGTTTTCGAGGTGGATAGACCAAGACCAGACGAAATGAGCGGCATAAGAAGTTTTTCAAAACAATTCTTAACTGAATTTATAGACTTATACAAATCTTTGCCGGCATTATGGAAGGTGAAGAGTAGAGAATATTCCGACAGGAATAAGAAAAATGAAGCATACGCTTTTATTTAATACGTAATATTTTATTTTTTTTTTATTAATTGATTCTAAAATAGGGAATTCTTTAAAATCATATAATTTTTTTACCGTTTTTTTAAGATTAACTATTATAATAATTATTAAATTTTCAAAATTCGTCTACACATTTAAAAAGAGCATAAAAATTGCTCGCTTCAATTTTTTGCGCAAGCAATTTAATGACATTCATTTTGAAATAATTAGGTATATCGAAATTTTTGTTTTAAAAGTACGAGTTCTTAAAAAATTCGACATAATTTCAAAATTAAAATCATTGAATTGTGTGCGCAAAAAATGGAAGCTCCATTAAAACTCTTTTCAAATGTGCAAACGGGTTTTGAAAATTTCAATATACAGGATATTGTTTCAAGGTCACAATAGATTTATAATTTTGCTTAATCTGGACCTGGATTTTTTTTGTTATTAGTAGTTGGGTGGTTTGGATTCTAAATGTGACATATGTGTACCAAATATCAAAAAAATGTACAAGGTGGTTCTTAAGTTATGGATCCAGAAAGAAATGGCAACATTGATAAACACCCTGTAACTAATAACTAAGTTATAAAGTCGGTGGAGCAATAAATTTAGTATGTCTAGAACCGCCTCATTTACGTCTATTCACCATTCAAGTATTTCCGTTTCCCAATGAAACACCCTGTATACTACTTCACTTCATCTTGATTGCGGCCTGCAAGCTGTGGCACTAGCTACGGACGGGGTCGAGTTCGCTCCCAATGGTAAGAATTTTACCTGAACTAAAAAAGGTAGAGTCCGAATTGGCTCCCATAGACAAAATTTATTTTATCTAAACATGTCGAAAATATCACCCAGCGTTGTCACTTCTTTCAAATTTTCTCTTTTTGTTAGAAACAGGTACCTTCCTAGAAATATCTATGGGAAAGGAGGAAGACCTAATCCTTCGGTCCTAACTTAACTTTCGGGTATTAGAGTGTAGAGCGCAAACCGGCCGATTTCAGGTAAGAGCGCAAAACGGTCGAGCGCATACCAGCCGACACCGATAATTTGTGTTAAAATTGCCACATATGCCAATGTTGAACTAAAACAAACTCTAAAAGTATTTGTCTAAAAGTATAATTTTCCTATAAAAAGTCTATATCACTATGTAAATTTCCTAAGCAGTATAAATATTACACGATTTGGCAACAATGTCTAATGTTTCCGCGATTATATGAGAGCCTACCCGCATTCATGCGGGAGCCAATTCGTACCCTTCTAAAATATACCTGAACGAAGCGGAGCGAACTCGACTTCACCCCTAGCTACTATGTGGCCCAGGAAAGAAAAGGTAAGGTTGAGTATCGCTGAATATAAGGTATAAGATAAGGCCGAACTTCACCTAGATGTACCGGATAAAAATTATTGGATATGTAATTTAGCATGTTATTAATTACAAAAAACAACATTTATTTATTTAAAAAGGGTTCAAGGCAGGTTTTGTTTATATTCGATTCAGAGTTGGACTACCATCTCCATATAGCAACTATTTCAGCATCCTTATGCATCATCAGTGAAGATTATGCAGTCACAACTCTGAAGGGAATACAAACATTCTGCCTCTTTTAAGGCAAAACATCGCGATGCAATGAACCCACCTTTTATTTATTTATTTATTTATATTTATAGTAATATACAAATGACCTGGTCACTGGTCTCTTGTGACTAATCCAGGTCGTTTCCTGATGGGATTACAGTAGTTTATTACAATATCTTTTACAAAGAATTTTTTCTGAGTAATTAACAATAGCCCTAATCTACTACTAATTATGAAAACTACAAATTGTAAACAATTCTAATAAACAATTCTAATGAACAAATAATAACAAATAAACAAAAACTAATAAACAAAAGATAAATTATTACTTTTTTTTGAACATATAATTTTTATAAAAGTGCTCCCATTTCTCATTCTCAGATGAGAAATGCCAGCACTATTCATCTAAAAATAGTCACGAATAATTTTAAGGCTCTGGGTACATAATTCGCAAATATTTTACGTGTATCCCTACTTTTTCTGTCTTTACACGGCAAATTACGTGTAGTAAAATTCACACTGGTATTGATATGTAAACATTACTAGAATGTCATTCTACTTGAAAATGTCATCATTAATTTAAAGAGATGGGTTTTGAATGTTCTTGGATAACTGTTATTTTTATAACTGGAAATTATTAATTCAGTTAATAAATGTGATAATTTTTTCACTAACTATGTATTCAGTGATTATAATAATTTATTTGTACAACAAAGACTAATACTCAATCGAGAAAAGAAGAAAAGTGTTAAAGTGATTTTTTAATAATATATTGTTATGGAACGCTTACAATTTTGAACATCTTTAACAACAAAATACTTGGATCACAGAATATATTATCCTGATGTATTCTCTGCTTGGATCTTCCACAAATAATACACAATAAATAACTTTTTATTAAGTTCACGTCTTAAATCAATTATTTATCAAATACACTATATTTCAATAATATTTAATCAATAACTCAACATATTCCCGATGCAATGTCAAATATTTAAAATTGTCACTGATTGTCAGTGTCTGACTGACAATATATGCTGACAATATTATATTCGGCTGAGTGCGTTGTAAGACAAAGATAGATTTGGAAAATATTACCACGGCATTGTGTTTATTTTTTTCGAATCCTGAAAAAACCAATAAATATTTTTGAAAAATTTAAACGCAGAATGAAAGACTAAATTATTACCGAGGGCCGAAAGTCCCTTATAATAAATAAAAAGTTTATTTTGAATAATATATTTGAAATTAAAAATCACACTAAATTTTCTCTTAGTTTTTCACCCCTGTAACTTATTAAAATAAACATTATAGAAGTTCTCAGGGACTTTCGGCCCTCGCTAATAACGTGATCTTTCATTCTGCGTTTAAATTTTTCAAAAATACTTATTAGTTTTCTCAGGATTCGAAAAAAATGAATCCCCATTTGAATAGCATTGCAGCCGAAAATACGTACCGATCCTCTTAAGTGCAGGTCTAATCGACTTTATGATATTCTCAATGGTATTTCGGTGAGCCTCAGACCATTAAGTTTTAAAATTTCAGGTTTTTAGTTTAATTTTTTTTTTGTTTGATTAATAATTTTTTGATTTTTGATTTATTTTATTTTATTTTATATTTACACAAAAAACAACAGGTGCCCGATCTAATTTTGTTCTAAATATAATTAATTAATAATTAAAAAATGACTTCCTTTATTAATTAAAAAAAAATTCGAACCGGCCAGATATTATTTCAGATTTTTTGGTTTATTCTAAACAAAAAAGGCCTGTTGTAATTCTTCTCTAAATTGATCGTTTTCGAGTTATAAACAATTTAAAACTGAAAAAAGAACTAGCTCAAAACCTAAGTAAAAAATATTATTTTTGAAAATACGAAGTACCTAAATTTAAGTTCAAACCTTATTTTACACTAAGCACCAAAATTAACGGACCGCCTTAAAAATGGGACATTTTTTATGTATTGTATTTAATAAACCTGTTGTCCGATTTTAGTGATTTTTTTAATATGTTATAGCTTTATTTTTCAAAAATATCTACATATGTAATAATATTGTTACTAAACAGATAAGTGTCATTGTATACCGGGTGTAACAATGATATTGTGTTTTTTCCTCAAAGTTTGGAACACCCTGTGGAATATTCTGGCGTATATAAAATGTTAAATTTAAAACTCAACTGTAGCATTATGCTTTCTTAACATTATGCTTTTTGATTCATTAGCTTGTGTTGGATAATAAAAAAGTTAGGTACTTAAACAACTAGTCATGTTATTCATCAATACAGGGTGTTTCTAAATAAGTGCGACAAACGAGTAATTCTGCATGAAAAAATAATGACCGTTTGCTTTATAAACATATGTCCGCAAATCCTTCGTTTCCGAGATACGGGATGTTGAATTTTTTTCTTACAAACTGACGATTTATTTATTGCTCTAAAACCGGATGAGATATGCAAATGCAATTTGGTAGGTTTTAAGAGGTAGTTATTGCGCATTTTTTGGCATACAATTAAGAATTTTATATTCACCATTGGCGTGCATACGGGTCATATTACCCGTATGCACGCCAATGATGAATATAAAATTCTTAATTGTATGCCAAAAAATGCGCAATAACTTTCTCTTAAAACCTACCAAATTTCATTTGCATATCGCAACCGGTTTTAGAGCAATAAATAAATCGTCAGTTCGTAAGAAAAAATTCAACATCCCGGATCTAGTAAACGAAGCATTTGCGGACATATGTTTATAAAGCAAACGGTCATTATTTTTTCATGCAGAATTACTCGTTTGTCGCACTTATTTAGAAACAGCCTGTATTGATGAAGAACGTTGCTAGTTGTTAAAGTACCTAACTTTTTTATTATATAACATAAGCTAATGAATCAAAAAGCATAATGTTAAGAAAGCATAAGGCTACAGTTGAGTTTTAATTTCAATATTTTATATACACTAGAATCTTCCATAGGGTGTTCCAAACTTTGAGGAAAAAACACACTATCATTGTTACACCCGGTATACAATGACACTTTTATCTGTTTAGTAACAATATTATTACATATGTAGATATTTTTGAAGAATAAAGCTATAACATATTAAAAAAATCACTAAAATCGGACAACAGGTTTAGGAAATACAAGACATCAAAAATGTCCCATTTTTAAGGTGGTGCGTTAATTTTGGTGCTTAGTGTATCAGTTCTTGATAAGTATTTTGGACTTATTTAATTTTGAAACATTGTTATTTAGTTGTTAATGCCCGTCACCCCTATAAGAAACCTTCCTCATTAACAATTAAAAAATATGTTTTAGAATAAAACGTGGCTAAAATTTTTATCGGGACCTGATAAAAGAAGGTATGATCTTATATTTAGATACGTGATACAGGGCCGTAACTACGATGTTGGGGGCCCCGGGGCAAACGTAATCTGGGGGCCCCCTATCCCCCAGCGCAAGGGGGGTTTGGAAAAATGTTTGATATTTAACCCCTTGAAAACGCATTTTTCCTCCTGTGTAAACACTACACTTTCTTCTTTCTCTTTTTTTTCAGCATGTCTTGCAATAATTATAAAATTAGCAGCGCTAATGAATACATCTTCATCTGTATCTGACATTGTGGATGGATCATCAACTAATGCGTTCGTACGCTACAATGTAAGGTTCGTTCCAAGACGATACATTTGTACGATCCCTTGAACCGTCACGAAATCGATTGGACTGTTTTAATGCGCAGAATCGCCCTTGAACGGTTTTCTTTCGATCGCGAACCGATTACCGGTACATAACCCTTTTGGAACGTATTTGTGTACCATTTCAAGTTCGAGTTGCACCTGAGCCATTTTCAGTACGAGTACCACTAGTAGTTTGCTGGATGGTTAGAAATTCATTAAAATCACTTCAACTTCAAAATCTTCCTTAGAACCAATATCTGACAAATCGCTATCTTTTATGAAAAAAAAAATAATAAATTATCCATGTTTTTAAGATTAATTTGAAAAAAAAAGAATTAATAATTATTTAAACGAAAATCAAGATTCACAGGTACAAATAACGTGGATTGTGGATTATTTTGATTGAATCATCAGCTGATCTCATAGCAGTAACCCGTAAAAATGAAAACAATCCTAACTGCGCCAGTACAGTACAAATAGTTTCTGCTTGAAGGCGTGTATCAAAAGGACCGTTCAGTTACCGATTTCGAAAGGGTACATGGATCGCTTGGAACAACACAGTGTACGATACGAATCATCGTTCATGTTAGCTTGGAACGCATTTTTTTTATAATGCGCATGACGAGGGCAGTACGAAGGATGGTTTTCATATCACTTGGAACGTGCCTCTAAATGGTCTTACTTTGTAGCGAACGAATAACCAAGCGAACTACCAAGAAAACGTAAATGCACCTTAAGGTGCCTTAAGCAACTGCAATGTGAGCCAAACACAGTCAGTGAAGCTGGTCAGTGTAGTGGTGGGACTGATCCTAATGTGCTCATTCTATCTTATCCTTACCCTTCTTTTCAAAATGTGGTTCCTTTCACATACCAAGATGTGGTCTGGGAAAATTGGTTAAGACTAAGACAAAGTAGCTGGGCTGGGACCTGGGGGCCCCTGTTCCGGTTGCATTTTAATTTTTATTTCGCCAAAATATCTAATTTCCTTAGCAACAATTTATATCTTTACGAAAGGTCTCGGGGGCCCCAACTTAGCCCGGGTCCGCTCTTCCAATGGCATTTTAGGTTTTGTTACGCTGAAATAACTAATTTCCTAACTAATAATTTAAATTTTTATGTTACGGTCTCGGCGGTCCCAGCTTAGGACAGGCCTCAGGGCCCCTGTTCTGTTCCAATTGCATTTTAGTCGAAAATACTAATTTCCCCAGTGAAAACTTAAGACTTTATGTTACTGTCTTTTTAAACGCTTTTATTTAGTTCAATAGTTTGCGTCAAATCTTTAGACGTTAATTTGGCTGCCTTTTCTTCAATGCAAATGAATGAAAATTTGCAAACATATGCATTCGGGGGAACAATACAGTTAATAAAAATTTTTTTTTCATGTTTATTAATTGTTTAAATGAAAAAAAAACGATTTTAATGGAAAACGCTTAAATTCTCTTGTTTTTTACAATGTAAAAACTTGGAAACTTTTACGGATTGTATAGATAATGATACGAACAATACATAATTTCACTTTTTACGTTAATTGTTTACGTTATGCTTCATAAATAAACAATAAAGTTTCAAATTTTTTGCCGATTCCGACTACTTTTCATGTTAGTACATCATATGTTTTATACATATTTTAAGAAACATGACGATATATTTTAATGTTTGAAATTGAAAAGTGTAAGACTAAAAAGTAAAAAATAAAAAAATATGAAAAAAAAGTTTTAAGAAACGCTTTTCTTTAGTTACGGGTGACTAAAATTAAAAATATTATAAAAAATCAACTAAAAAGCAAAAAAAATTGAAAAAATCTAACACATTCGTTAAAGAAAAGCGTGGGGCGAAAACCGTTTTTCGATGAACATGCGCCACGCTTTTCTTTGACGGACGTGTTAGATTTTTTCAATTTTTTTTGCTTTTTAGTTGATTTTTTATAATATTTTTAATTTTAGTCACCCGTAACTAAAGAAAAGCGTTTCTTAAAAACTTTTTTTCATATTTTTTTATTAAAATTGTATCATTTGAAGAGATTTCGTTGATATCGGCTTTTAAATTACATATTTTTATTTTCCTCATTAAAATCTATGCACGGCCAACCAAGAAGAGGCCCCCCTTGGCCGGGGGCCCCGGAGCATCGCCTCGGTTGCCCCAATGGTAGTTACGGCCCTGACGTGATGATTACAAAAATGATATTTTTTACTTGTGTTTTTGACCCTTGAAAATCGTCATCTTTCGTTCTTTTTTTTCAGTTTTAATTTGTTTATAACTCGAAAACCAGGAACTTAGAGAAAAATTACAAAAGACCTTTTTTGTTTAGAATGATTCAAAAAATCTGAAATAATATCTGCCCAGGGCAAACTTTTTTTTTTATAAAAAAAAGTATTTTTTTATTTATAGTTAAAAAAAAATTATTAGATCCGGCAACCCTTGTTTTTTGTAATTGTTAACATGTTAAATTACGTATCCAATAATTTTTATCCTATAAACAACTAGGTGAAGTTCGACCTTATATCGGATAATCGGATCCTCTACACTACAAGATTCATAAAATTGCCATAGATATATACAGTCAAACCCGCTTATTAGAATACCGGTTATAAGAATATCCCGGTTTAAGGAATAACAATTTTGAGCTCCTGAAACCCATTTGCTACATACCAATGTTTGGTTATTAGAATATCCCGGTTCCGGTTATACGAATATTTTTGCTTGGCACGAAGGCTATTCCAATAAGCGGGTTCGACTGTGTAATTAAAAACCGTGCGTAATTATTTCACTTCCATTTGCGCATAGCTCGATAAAAAAAAACGCTAAATATTTAAAAACTTTCGTTAAATTATAATAACAATTGTTTAACTTTCAATAATATGCCTACATACACAATTTACCTGTCCCCACGTGGTCGGTATTTCTGACGCAAGTTGCAATTATATATGCAAAAGATGTCAGATATATGTATCGATAACTGATAACTGTACAGCAGTACGTCACCATTTTTACAACCTCGAAAACCAATTCTGAACTGGATAATCCTCAAAATTGCATCAGACAAACATAGAAACGTGCTAAAAAGTTACATCATCTTTTTGAATCTACTTTTAGATCATTCATAGTGAACGCTGCTCTTCTTAGACGGTTTTTATATAAATATTATTATTTTATTCACCGACCTAGTGATCATGACCCAAATAAATTACAGATAAATCAACGAGTCACTCCAGAAAGGTGACTGAGACTTGTTAGGTGCTGTTAAGTTAGGTTAGGGTTGCGTTGATTCAAATTTTGAAAGATCTTCAATGAAATATGCATCGTAAATAGGAATAATTTAACTGATTTAACTAATAATCATTTCCACATAGTTAGCTACAAGAACTCGTTAAGTTTTAAGTCATATAGCTTAAAATCATTGCTTTAAAAGGTGATGCACTATGCACAAGTTAATTTTAGAATAAACATATTTACTTATAAATCATAACAGATTGAAGATAGTTTTATAAGTTAAAATTTATTTTAAACGAATACACATAATTACTACAAGAACTTGTTCAGTTTTAAGTCATATCACTTTAAATAACTGCTTTAAAAGTGGGTGCATTATACACATGGTTCGGTTACTTTTAGCAGAAGTATAATATTTTCTAACAGATTGAAGCTACTTTTATAAGTTAAACTTTATTTTAAACCAATATTTAGTTGAGTTAATAATTTTTAAATTACATAGGTACATATAAAAAACTAAATAAAAATTTGTTAATTATTAATTTCTTAGAAAATTCAGTCAAAAGATTATGTCTTTTTTATATATTTTTAAATACTTCTGGAAAAGTAGTGAAATAATAATATATTTTATCACGTGTACCTATTAAAAATTAATGTGTCTATTCATATAAAAAAGTAATTCTGGTAATCTGGCATAACATAATTTATTTATAAAACAAAACTTAATAAATGGGGGCACAAACAATTGCTTTAATCATTGACAAACTCACCAATTATTTAAGTCTGGAATCACTAATAATATAAATATCACTCACTAATTAACTTTTTGTCTACTATCACCACGAGTGCGAACTACCAAGATCAACTGACTAAAACTCAAGTTTCAGAGTTTGTGCTTAACTGCTTTTTTGATCGCCATAGCCGGCTAGTGTTTGAATTCTTCGCCCCACTACTGGATTATTTTAGTACGGTGGACAATCTGCTGAAAATAAAATTATTTTATTTTTCACTTGCAATTATTGTTTTCACCTAATTTTGAAAAAAAATGTGAAATCGTTGAATTATCCACGTGCGTCTGTCCATGCGTGTGTCCGTAAAGACAACTCCGTCATCATACCAGGTAGAATGGCAAATGGGGTGTCGAATGTCGAATAAAAGCTTATAATCCAAGGATGGTACTAAAAGTGATAAATTTGACATAGGACTTCCGGATTTAGAAATGCAACCAGAAGTACTGTTTTAAAGTCACCGAAATAGTACAAGTGATATATTATTGGACGCGCCTTCGCAAGACGAGAACAAATATATACTTCCGGTTTCATGACTGTCTGTCTGTCTGTCCGTCCGTCCGTACTAGGTAGAATGGCAAATAAGGTGTCGAATGAAAGCTTATAATCCAAGGATGTTACTAAAAGTGATAAATTTAACATAGGACTTCCGGTTTTAGAAATGCAACCGGAAGTACTTACTGTTTTAAAGTCACCGGAATAGGGCTTTTACGGAGTAACCGTCCGGAGCATCGGTATGGCGTTTATTATTACAATGATGGCTTTTAGTTTCATCCCTGTTCTGTTGGTTCGAATATCATTATCTTAATTTAGTCCCCCCATTTTCAACCCTATCTACAGTTGCGTCATTCTTGATCTGCGGACCCCGCTCGCAGAAACCTTACGGGCAATAGCTCTCTGTCAAATGCTCTGAAACTTTGGGTTCTGGCAGTCCTTGATGTGTAGAACAAAAGACTCAATGGGCCCCTAGCTCCAAAAAATCATGTTTTTAAGATATAAGCCTCTGAAGTTATATGTACAATGAGGACGTTTGAGTTGGAATAAATTCATTTTCTCGAGAATGGGCGACTCTGGAGATAAATTACGAATCAGGTCGATTTTTATTTTTAAATTATAATTTTTTGCCATATATATCATACTAGTGACGTCATCCATCTGGGCGTGATGACGCAATCAATGACGTTTTTAAATAAGAATAGGGATCGTCTGACAGCTCATTTGAAAGGTTATACAATTCTCTATTCACTAATATAAACATTAACATAAATATTTATACAGGGTGACCAAAATTTTTTTGGAATTAAATTAATTGAGACAGTAAGAAGAATGTATATAATTTATTTATTTCGAAATACATTTGACTGCTGTCAGAAAATAGAAAAAAATATTAATTTGAAAAATAATTATTGCTTTTCGCTTAAATTAAATGTTCAAACTGCTAAAAGGCAGGTGGGTGAGAGCTTTAATATTGAATTTAAGTGATTTCAAATCTCAAGTCTCAATCAATTTAATTCAAAAAAAATTTTTGGGCACCCTGTATAAATAGTTATGGTCATGTTTATATTAGTGAATAGAGAATTGAATAACCTTTCAAATGAGCTATCACACGACCACTATTCTTATTTAAAAAAAATCATCGATTGCGGCATCACGCCCAGATGAATGACGTCACTAGTATGATTTATATGCCAAAAAATTATAATTTAAAAATAAAAATCGACCTGATTCCTAAATTATTTCCACAGGCGCCCATTCTCGAGAAAATGAATTTATTCCAACTTCCAACTCAAACGTCCTCACGGTACCTATAACTTCAGAGGATTATATCTTAAAACCATGATTTTTTGGAGCTACGCGCCCATTAAGTCTTTTGTTCTACACATCAAGGACTACCCGAACCCAAAGTTTCAGAGCATTTGACAGAGAGTCATTTCCCATAAGATTTCTGCGGGGCCCCTTTTCTGTACAAAAAACTATTTTTAAATATTTAATATGCCGTTTATTCTTACAGCGATGGCTTTTATTTTCATCCCTATTGGTCCTAAATTCATTATCTTAAATTAGTCCCCTTATTTTCAACCCTATTTACAGTTGCGTCATTATTCATCTGAAACAAGGTCTAAAATGGAGCATATTTCAATAACGACGCAACTACCCTGTGGTGGCTCAGCACATACTTACAGTTCTGTCGATTTTGTATCATCTGTATACAGTATTTTAGAAGCTAATTACGCAATAAACAGGAATTTACAAAATTTGAAGTTACGTCATTCTTATTCCGAACCGCCGATATATACTTCCGGTTTCATGACTGTCTGTCCGTCCGTCTGTCCGTCCGTCCGTACCAGGTAGAATGACAAATGAGGTGTCGAATGAAAGCTTATAATCTAACAGCCGGTTTCACAAAGTCAAGTTAAGAGATAACCAGAGGTCACCCCAATATATTATAATGGGGGAACCTCTGGTTATCTCTTAACCACAAGTTAACTTTACTTTGTGAAACCGGCCGGAAGGGTGGTACTAAAGGTGAGAAATTTGACCTAGGACTTTTTAAAGTCAGCAAAATAGTACAAGTGTAAACTAGTGTAAACAAGTGTAGAAGTGTAAGTAAATTATTCGATGCGTCTTCGCAAGACAAGAACAAATATATACTTCCGGATTCATTACTGTCTGTCCGTCCATCCTCGAATATAACTCCTCCGTCACTATACCAGGTAGAATGACAAATGAGGTTTCGAATGAAAGCTTATAAACCAAGGATGGTACTAAAGGTGAGAAATTTGACCTGAGACTTCCGGTTTTAGAAATGCAATCGGAAGTACTGTTTTAAAGTCACCGGAACAGTACAAGTTATATACAGAGAGAGTCTGTAATTTGGAATAAATTCAATATCTCAAATTCTAATTGTTTTTTTGAAAAATGCTCAGACTCGTCGATTAGTATTTCACATTTTCCTTTTTGACATACAATAATAATGTATACAGGGTGTCCCAATTTACAGATATGACGTCATCGTTGATTTTCTTAAATGGCAACACTGTGATTTTGATAGCTATTTTGATAGGGTGTGTAAAGTTATACACAACTGCAAAATATCAAATTTTTATTCTCTACCATTTACAAGATAATAGCTATTCATCCTATCAAAAGCACCCTATCAAAATAGCTATCAAAATGACAGTGTTGCCATTTAAGAAAATCAATGATGACGTCATATCTCTAAATTGGGACACCCTGTATACATTATTATTGTATGTCAAAAATGACAATTTAAAATACTAATCGACGGGTCTGAGCATTTTTCAAAAAAACAATTAGTATTTTAATTATTGAATTTATTCCAAATTACAGACATAACTTTGTTATTTTCTATTACCTTGTAAATGGTAGAGAATAAAAATTTGATATTTTGCAGTTGTGTATAACTTTACACACCCTATCAAAATAGCTATCAAAATGACAGTGTTGCCATTTAAGAAAATCCAAAAAGGACAATTTGAAATACTAATCGACGGGTCTGAGTATTTTTAAAAAAAAACAATGAATATTGGAGATGTTGAATTTATTCCAAATTACAGACTCTATTTTTGCGGTTTCATGACTATCTGTCCGTCTGTCCGTTCGTCCACGAATATAACTCCCCCGTCACTATAATAGATAGAATGACAAATGAGGTATCGAATGAATGCTTATAATCCAAGGATGTTACTAAAGGTGAGAAATTTGACCTGAGACTTCCGGTGTTAGAAATGCAATCGGAAGTACTGTTTTAAAGTCACCGGAATAGGACAAGTGATATATTATTCTACGCGCCTTCGCAAGACAAATCTATTCTTTCGGTTTCATGACTGTCTGTCCGCCTGTCCGTTTGTCCGCGAATATAACTCCTCCGTCACTATACCAGGTAGAATTACAAATGAGGTGTCGAACGAAAGCTTATATACCAAGGATGGTACTTCTTCTTTAAGTGTCATCTCCGCGACGGAGGTCGCCAATCATCATAGCTATTCAGATTTTAGAGACGGCTGCTCTGAAAAGTTCATTTGATGAACATCCGTACCATTCTCTCAGGTTGCGCTGCCACGATAATCTACGTCTCCGTATGCTTCTCTTTCTAATGTCCGAGATATCCCAATTTTCTTGTTTTGATGGTATTTAAGATTTCCATTTCTTTATTCAACCTTCTCAGAACCTCTTTGTTTGTGACGTGTTCTGTCCACGATATTTTCAGAATTCTTCTGTACACCCACAGCTCGAATGATTCTAGTTTTTTTATTGATGGAGCATAGGAAGGATGGTACTAAAGGTGAGAAATTTGACCTTAACTTCAGGTTGTAGACATGCAGCTGGAAGTACTGTTTTAAAGTCACCGGAAGTGTACAAGCGATATATTATTCGAAGCGTCTTAGCAAGGCGACAACAAATATATACTTCGTGTTTCATTACTGTCTGTCCGCGAATATATCTCCTCTGTTATTAATACAAATATAATGCCAAATGAGGTGCAAAATGAAAGCTTTTAACCAAAGGATGGTATTCTTCTTCTTCTTTCTCGAAACTCCTTATGCCCCTCAGGGGCGTCGGAGGTTTTATTCATCTTCTATTAATCTCTTCCATTTCTTGCGGTCCTTTGCTAACTCTTTCATTTGTTGATGTGTTTTTCCTTTTTCCTGTCCAATTTCTATAATCTGATCGATCCATCTCTTCCTTGGCCTTCCTTTCCTTCTTTTACCATATCTATTCGATTCCAACAATTGCTTTGGTAGTCTTCCCTGGTCCATTCTGTTAATGTGTCCATACCATTTTAATTTTCTTTTTTGTATCTTGGTTATTATCGATTCCTGTTTCAGTCTTTGTCTAATATCTTCATTTCTTATTCTGTTAAATTTCGTTTTTCCTGCTATTTTTCTTAGCTGCTTCATCTCCGCTGCGTTTATTGTACTGTCTATTTTTGCATTGTTTACCCATGTCTCACTTGAATATATTAAAGTTGGTACATATATTGCGTTGTATACCTTCAGTTTTATTTCTTTATCTATTTCTTCCTTTCCAAATATTGTTTTATTTAGTGCATTGTAGATCTTATTTGCTTTTTTCGCTCTGTATGAGATTTCTTGATCTATCTTTCCATCCTCTGATATTATTCCGGTATCTTTTCTGTTCTCCACGCTTCCCTCATTATTTCCAGTAGCCAAAGCTTGCCTCGTTCTCCCACGTACTTCATCATCTCCGGATCTATCTCATCGGCACCTTCCGCTTTTCCAATCTTTATTCTTGCCAATCCTTCTTCAATATCTTTGATATGAATTTCGTCTACTCGATTGTCTTTATCCACTTCTCTTGCCTGCTGTCCTCTCTCCTCATTTTGTTGGCTACTTGCCTCGAATTTTTCTTTATAGTGCTTATTCCATTTGGTTAGTATGTCTTGTATGTTTGTTTTCAATTCACATCGCTCATTTCTAATTCCTCTTATTTGTTTCCTTTTTGTTCCTTTCATGCTTCTTATTTTATTCCAAAACTATTTATTGTTATTGCCAAAACTTTCGTTCAATTCTTCACCGGATTCCTTCCAGCTCTTCTTCTTCGCATCTTTTACTAGTTCTTTCACTATATTTCTCTGTCTTCTGTTCTGCCTTCTACTTCAAAGGATGGTATTAAAGATAATAAATTTGACACCGGACTTCCGGTTTTAGATTTGCAACCTGAAGTCACCGAAATAGTATAAGCGATATATTATTCGACGTGCCTCAGCAAGATAAGAACAAATGTATAATTTTGGTTTTTATATAATTTCCGATTAAAAAGTTCTAATCGGAAGTGCCATATTATAGTTGCAGAACTTGACTCTTTAGTCCCGGTTTTGAAATAATTTCCGTTTAAACAATTATGACCGAAAGTTTAGTAAAAATAATTCAAAATTAGTGAAATCGTATATTAATCGGCGGAAAGTTACACGAAGAGTTCAAATATCGACTTCCGGTTCTACGTTCGATCACTATAAGTGCAAACCTAGGACTTACGAAGTCCAATTACTTGTTTAATATATGTACAACAACAACAATAGTACATTGTGCAACAAGTGCAGAAAGGTACTAATTTCTCACGAGTTTGAAAAGTTGCGGTACGAGCGCAAGCGAGTGCCGCAATTCAAACGAGTGAGAAATTACCTTTCTGTACGTGTTACACACCATACTTTTTCTACAACCACAGTTTTTGCTAAAAGTAAATATCACAATTTCCAAACGAAGATTTATTATAATAATAAATTATAAATTTTAAACTGTAGGTATTTAATTAATACTAATCAATTTAAATTCCTTATACCGAAACAAATTACACAGAAATCAGTTAAAAAATTAATACACTGCCTTAATTTTTTTGAATTTAAACTATCTTAAAAAATTATTACACAACAGTGTCACATTTAACGTTATATTTATGCAGTCACGGATTTCCACCAAACCTACTTCATTCGACGTATCTTGCTGAGGTTGCTAAATCCTTATTGGTTAATTGATAATTATAAAATGTTTATTAAGAATAAAATTGTAAAATAAAACAGTTGTAACATCCATAATTTAATTTCTATTTGATAATTAAGTATAATAATTGTCTTACAGGTTGTATATTTGTCTACACTTTAACAACAGATGTAAACAGAACATATAACGTTACTCAGAATGAAGTAGTCATTTGTAAAATACCAAATGCGTTCAAAAATAATGTGTTAAAGTAGCGAATTTTGCAGATTTCTCGGACTTAAGTTAAATCGGTTCTTTTTTGAAAAGCACTATCAAATCTAATATCTTAAATAAAACCGTTTTATCTAAACATGGTATAATTATATTTATGATTTTATTGTGGAATGTAATGGTACTGTGATATTTTCTCACAGTACCTATAAGATATATGACATTAGTGTGCAGAAAAGAGACGTTTCTGTGCCAGAAAGTTCTTTTCTGCACATAAAGTATGGTACCCACCTTGGTTTATTATGGCTCTTTATCTGTCGTACCTAGACAAAATGAGATTGTCCGTATCGTGTTGAGGTCCGTTTTTGCCACTCTCCTACGCTCTCGGAAATGAAACGGCGTGTATATATTACTCATATGTGGGGTAATTTTATTCTTCGTTAAAACATGTCTCATATATGCTCCAGGGGATTCAGGTCGGGAGATTGTGCTGGTCAGGCAACACGTCAATAGCTTCGTTGACAAGCCAGTCTGTGACCAAGCGTGATACATGTGGACGAGAATTATCATGCATAAGGTGGAAGGTTTGACCAACATCACCACCAAACGGACGAACTATAAGTTGAAGAATGGTGTCGAAGTACTGCTAAGCTGTAAGGAAGCGATCTGAAAAAGCGTTCTGCCGCCGATAATTATCCCGCCCCATACCATTATTTTATTACACACCTCTATGTGTAAAATTCCTAGACATGTCTTTTACATTTCCATATATCTCCATACTCTTACTCGACAAGAATCTGGCTGAAATACAAATTTAGATTCGTCGGAGAAGAATACAGTTTTGATATTCTTGGTACCACTCTAATTTTGCAGGGAAATTGCCTCTGCAGATATGCTGACATCTCAATGGCCTTTGACTGTGGAGATTGGCTTCATGGAGACGATTTCTTACAGTATCGCGGGCTATGGTTACCTGGTGTGCCAGCTGCAAGTCGCTAACTAATTCAGGTGCTGTAATTGTTGGTTTTCTTCTAGCGGCTAATGCTAAAAATCGATCTTGAGCTGCAATGGTAGCGCGATCACGTCCTGAATAACATTCGGCTGGACTTCCCGTGTTAAAAAAAACACCGTCACAATAGACTTATAACACTTTGGCAGACTCCCATAAGTTCAGCTACATTATTTTGCTGTATGCGACCTTGAAGAAGACCTACAGCCCTATTCATCTACCTAATCCAAAGTTTAACGACGTCGCTCTGTGATAAAAACGATTTTTTCAATGCACTAATTAATCAAGAACTTAATAACACCAATAAAATCGAAACCACCAGAATATTTATTGCAGTATAAAAACTATAGGTTTTTCTTTTTCTGTAGTTTGTCAAATATTCGTTATCATTTGTGCCGTTTTGTGTTAGTTATCTTGTGTTACTACTTTATTGTTATCTTTAGTCAGCTGCTAGCCTAAGTATGTGAAAGCATCAATTATATATTATTCTTCTAGATATCTGGTTGCTTGACCTAGTACTAGTACAACACATATATTTGGTTTTTTTGGGCATGTGGTAGTACGGGATCCGAATAGGAGGTCGAAATGTACCCATCTGCTTGCCGGATGAAACGTTTTTTATTACATTTCATAGATAGACAAACAAGACCAGCATGGGTTGCCTATCAAAATCGTGTCATAGCTATTCTTAAGGGGGGTCGTAGAGGGTTGAAATCAACATTTTAAGCAAATTTTTGTGACTCTTTTTGAAAGTATGAGAGAATAATTTTATTTTTAAATTAAATAAGCATATTAAGTATACTTCAAAGAATATTAAAAAAAATCAAGAAAATATATTGAAAAATAAGAAAACGGTGGCAAATTTTTAGACACCTCAAAAAAGCAATGAATTTTGCGGTGGGCATCAGAATTTATCATTAGATGATGGTAGGCAAAACATTCAAAAAGATTTTATTATATTATGAGTTTTTCGACGTAACGCTGTCAAGTTTCTTTTAGTTTTAATGATCTTTGACTTTTTAGTATCACTCAGAAGTCAAAACAACGAAATTTTTTACAGAAAAAAAGGTGAAAATCAACATATTTATTATTTCTAAATAAAATATAACCATAAAACAAAATATATCTCGACAGTGTTACCTCAAGGAATGTCTAAAGAAAATATGTACAAAATTCCAGGTGAGTTGGTCAAGTAGTTTTTGAGTTACAATGTCTACAGGCTTTGAAAAAAGCAGTTTTGAGAAAAAGCTTTTAAAGTATTCTCAACTTTTATTTTCATTTTTTTTTGTCTGTCAAATTGTAAAGTGATGCACACCGGAATATGTTTTTGAATCGCGGGATAATTTACAAAAGAAAATGAGAACAGCCGTTGACCGTTTCTCAGTACGCTTAAGAGCGCTGGCGCGAAGATGCTGCAAAGCGAGTCGAAGGTAGGGAGATAGTGTTGAATATCCCTATCTTCGACTCGCTTTGCAGCAGATTCGCGTCAGTACGCTTGAACATAACGAACAACGGTCAACAGCTGTTCTCATTTTTTTTTGTAAATGACCCCGCGATTCAAAAACACATTCCGGTGTGCATAACTTTACGATTTGACAGCCAAAAAAAAATTGAAAATAAAAAGTTGACAATACTTTAAACGCTTTTTCTTCAAAACTGCCTTTTTCAAAGGCTGTAGACATTGTAACTCAAAAACTACTTGACCGACCCACATGGAATTTTGTATATACATATTTTCTTTAGACATTCCTTGAGGTAATGCTGTCGATGTATTTTTTGTTTTATATTTATTTTTCATTTAACAACAATAAATATGTTGATTTTCGCCCTTTTTGTGCAAAAAATTTCGTTGTTTTCATTTCTGAGTGATACCAAAAAGTCAAAAATCGTTATAACTGAAAAAACTTGACAGAGTTATCTCGATAAACATATAAGCTAATAAAATCTTTTTGAATTTTTTGTTTACCATGATCCAATGATAAGTTCGGATGTCCGCCGCAAAATCCATTTTTTTTTCGATGTGTCTTTAAAAATTTGCCACCGTTGGCTTATTTTTCAATATTTTTCCTTAAATTTTTTTTGAGTATTCTTTGAATCTTACTGAATAGGTTTATTTAATTAAAAAATAAAATAATTTTATCATACTTAAAAAAAATTCACAAAAATGTGAATGAAATGGTGATTTCAACCCCTACGGCCCCCCTTAAGGATAGCTATGACACGATTTTGATAGGCAACCCATGATGGTCGTGTTTGTCTATGTATGAAATTTAATAAAAAAAATGTTTCATCCGGCAAGCAGACCTCCTATTCGGATCTTAGACTATGGTATGTGGCTTTGAAATCCACGAATATGTGGCGGGTGTCGACCCCGAACTCTAGGGTTTTTTCAAGATTTATTTATCGTATGGCAATTACAACACATTTAGAACAAAATTACAAACACTAGTAATATAGGTATATGACAAACTTTAAATAGTTACAAACAAACATCAAGTGTATTAATATAATCAATTGACTCTGAAGTTGCAAACAGGAAGTCTTCAGGGCTACCATTGTAGGATCTTGAGGGACACTCTTCAATAATGTGGTCAATGGTTTGGTTCTCCCCACAGTCACATTGAGGAGACGGGTTCTTTCCCCATTTATGTAGCATGTATGCACATCTGCCATGTCTGGTTCGGATACTATTTAGAGTGGACCATGTTTTACGTGGAAGATCAAAACCTGGTGGCTTGTGGGTAATGCAGGGCATGTTATTTTGCCATGCGTTCCATTCTTGGGACCATGCATTCGTGATGTTGAACTCCTCATGTATCATTCTTGCCGTTTTTATTGGTGGTTTTCTAGAGCGGAGACGGGTATTTCGTGCATCTTCGGTATCTTGGTGGATCGGCAGATTTATATTGTTCATGATCTTTTTGTATTCACGTGTAAGTGCGTCAACTCGTCGTAAATGTGGAGGTGGGATGTGACTTGACTTAATACTGGAAGCCATTGGGTGGGAGTTGATTTAATTGTACCAGCTATCATCCTCATAGTACTGTGCAGCTGAGTGTCGACCTTTTTTACGTGTGGGCTGTGTAGCCAAACTGGAGCACAATATTCAGCGGTCGAGAAAACAAGGGCTAAGGCAATAGAGCGGAGAGTGGAAGCCGATGCTCCCCAGGTGGCACCGCAGAGTTTCTGTATGATGTTATTTCTTGTACTCAACTTTTGGGCAGTTTTTGTTAAATGCTCTTTAAATGATAGCGTTCTGTCTAGTGTTACGCCCAGGTACTTCGGTGTTTTGTTGTGGATAAGTGGTATTTTCAAACCTTATGTTGAGTTCCTTTCCAGCAAGTTTATTGTTCAGGTGAAAGCAACTAACTTCTGTTTTGGATGCATTTGGTTGAAGTCGCCACTTGCGAAAATATTTGCCCAATATACTGCCCAATTCAGTCTGTCGTCAGAACTTCTTCAGACGTTTCTAGTGTTCTGCATCGTGTAGTGAGGGCCCAGTCATCGGCGTATCCAAACTTTCTTGATTGTGTTTCCGGCATATCTGCTATGTATAAGCTAAATAGTAGTGGAGAGAGCACTGACCCCTGTGGTAAGCCATTCTTAAGTTTCATTGGTGGGCTGATATCTGTGCCCATCACTACTTGAAACATTCGGTCGTTGAGCATGCTATCTATTAGGCGTGCTATTGGTTTACAGGGGATTGCACGGAGAATTTTGTAAATAAGGCCCTCTCTTCATACTGTATCGTAAGCTGCCGAGAGATCAATAAATGCCGCTGAAGTTTCAAGTCTTCTTTGGAAATCCGCTTCGATGTAGGTGGTGAGTGACATTACCTGGTCCGCGCAGCTTCGTTCTGGACGAAAACCTGCTTGTTCGACTGGGATCACCTGGAACAGTTCTGTGTTGATTCTATTATATATAAGCCTCTCTAATAGTTTGTAGATGGCAGAGAGAAGCGCAATTGGTCTGTAATTTTTTAGGTTGTCGGCGGGTTTGCCTGGCTTTAGTATGGCTATTATCTTAGAGCGCTTTAGTTCTTGTGGAATATTTCCAGTTTCCATGATGTCTGTGAAAAATCGAGCCAGCCAAACTTTTGTATACTTGCCACAATTTATTAGGAATTCAGGGTGAATATTATCAAATCCTGGTGCTTTTGCTGGCTTAACGTCTTTAAGAGCCTCTGATATGTCTTCGCTGGTGAAGGGGAGGGAATGCTCCGTTTCTGTGGCTACATGTTTTAAAGTTTTAAATTCTCTCTTTACGTAGATGGTGTGTGCTTTATCCTTTGGTGCCCTGGATGTTTTTACTATATGTGATGCTACGGCATCTGGCTTTACGGCTGCCTCTCGGCGTTTCGTACGGACACCAACTCCCTAATTTTCTTAACAATGACCATGCCTGTCTGCTTGATTTCTGGAAGTTTAGACTTTCTACTGTTTCGGTCCACTTTTGGCTTCTAGCGGCGTCTAGGCGGTAAAGTAGTTCATCCGCTATTTCTTTTTCGCTAGTTTCAAGAAAGCTCTGATATAATTCCTTCGCTAACCTCTTGGTATGTGTTTTTTGGCCACACTTAGCACGGCACCAACAAATCTGTGGTTTTTTCAAGAACCTGCCTCACTGTAAAGATTTGGTCCATTGGTGATTTATAAGGTCGGAAGGCGCACTAATATGTTCCCACTATTCGTTCGACGTACGGGAGAATTCTTTTATACAATACGTTGGAGAGTACTTTATATGATTTATTGAGTAGAGTGATACCTTTATACTGATCACATACCAACATGAACCTCTTTTGTGAAGTGGACACGGCATGCCTAATTTCCAGTCTCAGGGTGTTTAATGTAACCAATTACGAATAACCGATATATGATACCAGTTTAGAAAGAGTTTTAATACCAATTTTTAGGAAAACAAATAATACGTTATCAATATAATTAATTTGCATAATTGTATCTAATGATAATTTATAACGATTTAGATTTTTTATAATTTTTATTATCAATAATTATAAATATTGTTTTTAAAAAAATCTTTATCTATCCCATAAAACATTTTAGCACATGTTATGTTATATTCGTTTAAAACTAGATTAAAATGATCACTAAATGACGCAATTCTAGTACAACACTAATTATATAATTTTATTTCTTATAATTTAGTATAAAAAAATTAAAAGTAAATTCTTGTAAAAAATTTAAAAGCGTACTTTACACAATTACTATTAATTAAACATTTAAATTTCATAAACGCATTTGTGGTTTTCCTAATTATCTTTTTTTTTTCTCTGTATTTATACACTTAAAAATAATAAAAAGTCAACTATCTTCCGTACTATAGACGCGGCCAGCATGCGCGGCACATAATAACCACGTTTATTTCATGTCCAGCCTTCAGGTAAACTTGCATCTCCGGACAACTGGTTAATTTTTGGGGTCCGGACTACAAGCGTTTATAGCCTATGCCAATGCCTAACTGTACGCGTACGCGATACGAATGGATATTACTTTATTAGGATTTTATTTTAATATATAGAATAAAATCATAAATGGTGCTTTTAAAGTTTTAATGAAAAACTTCTACATGACAAATTAATATACAGTGAGCACGTAAAGGTTGGAATAAATTCATTTTCTCGAGAACGGACGATTTTGGAAAAAAATCCCGAAACAGGTCAATTTTTATTTTTAAATTACGACTTTTTCGCATATATATCATATTAGTGACGTCACCCATCTGGGCGTGATGATGTCATTGATGATTTTTTTAAATGAGAATAGGGGCCGTGTGATAGCTCATTTGAAAGGCAATTCAACTCTCTATTCAGTAGTGTAAACATTTACATAATTATTTATACAGGGTGTCCAAAAAATTTTTTTTTGGATTAAATTTATTGACAGAAAGTATGTAATTTATTTAATTCAAAATACATTTTACTGCTCTCAGAAAACAGAAAAAAAATGTTAATTTAACAAATAAATATTGTTTTTTGCTTAAATTCAATATTAATGCAGCCACCCACCTTCCTCTTGACAGTTTGAACATTATTTTTAAGCGAAAAGCGATGATTATTTTTCAAATAAATATTGTTTTCTCTTTTCTGAGAGCATTAAAACGTATTTTGAATTAAATAAATTACATACATTCTTCTTTTTATGTCAATAAATTTAATTCAGAAAAAAAATTTTTGGACACCCTGTATAATTAATTATGTTGATGTTTATACTACTGAGTAGAGAATTGAATTACCTTTCAAATGAGCTATCACACGACCCCTATTCTTATTTGAAAAAATCATCGATGACGTCATCACTCCCAGATAGATGACGTCACTAGTATGATATACATGCCAAAAGTCGTAATTTAAAAATAAAAATTGACCTGTTTCAAGATTCTTTTCCAAAATCGTCCGTTCTCGAGAAAATGAATTTATTCCAACCTTTACGTGCTCACTGTATAATTAACTAACTACTGTCAGACACAGTGTACATGAACTTAAAACTATGCTTAAACTTACAGTTTACATATCAATAATAACTATTTTTTTCTACGAGCGTGCAAAAATGTCTACTTTCGCGCACGCATTTTAGTTTAGAAAGTTTCACTTTTCCGCACGCGTGTTACTTTTCCGCACGCGTGTTACTTTTCCGCACGCGGTTTTTACTTTTCCGCACGCGTGTTAATTTAGGTATGTTAATATGGCCTTAAAGTAATTATAATACATGCAATAAACTAATATTTAGATATTATTTACTAATTTATTTCAAATATATCTTATTGTGTTCCTGTTTTAATGAAATTAACGCGACAATTCGATGAAATAAAATTATTTTAACATAATATTTTAAAGTCAAATCGGTAGACAATAACAGTCGTTTTGAATCATCGTCATGGAAACCAAGATCGTCGTCATGCTAACTAATTATATTGAAAGTTTGGTTTTGACAACCTTGTCAAAGAATTAATTTGTGTAGGTATTTTCATATTAATTAAATTAATTGATTAAGATTTGGTAATTTTTTAAAGACTCTTAGAAAAAATATTGTTTCTAAGTCTTGCAGAAAGTCTCTTTTCCGCACTCGACTGCTTGCCGAACTCCCGCTTCGCGTCGTTCGGCAAACTGCAGTCGCGTGCGGAAAAGAATGACTTTCTGCATTTGTTAGGAAAATAACTATTTCCAACACTCTCCCTTAAACTGTAAAGTGAGAAAATTAAGAAATTAAACATATTGAATTGAATATAAGCAATTTAGACAAGTCGAAAACGGCGGGTTCGTTGGGAAAAATATTCCCATGAGATTTTTTGCATAATTACATTCGTGAGACATCCCAGAATAAGGTTCAAGAAGTCGCCCAAGTGAAAAGTGGGCCAACTTTTTTTAAAAAAATTTTTTTATTCAAATTGCAAAAAATCAATATTTTTGGCCCGGACAATTTTTTTTAGGTTTTTTGGATCATTCTGGATAAAAAAGGTCTGTTATAATTTTTCTCTAAAGTTGATCGTTTTCGAGTTATAAGCAATTTAAAATTGAAAAAAACGAAAAATGGCGATTTTCAAGGCTTAATAACTCGGTTAAAAGTTATTATTATGAAAGTCAGAAAGTGACTAAATCAAAGTTTAATGCCCCCCTACAAGATCCCGAAGAAATTTTTGTAATTAATTTATTATTAAGCTGTTATTTTTAAGTAATAATATTGAGCGCCATGCACGTGGTAGGCGGCTGTAAATGTGAGTGCAAGTAAGATGCACAATTGGACTGCCGGAGTGGCATCTCTCTCGCACTCGGCATTTACGGCCGGCTACCACGTGCATGGCGCTCAATATTATTACTTAAAAATAACAGCTTAGTAATAGAATAATGACAAAAATTTCTTCGTGATCTTGTAGGGGTGGTATTAAACTTTGATTTAGTCACTTTCTGACTTTCATAATAATAACTTTTAACCGAGTTATTAAGCCTTGAAAATCGCCATTTTTCGTTTTTTTCAATTTTAAATTGCTTATAACTCGAAAACGATCAACTTTAGAGAAAAATTATAAGATACCTTTTTTATCCAGAATGGTCCAGAAAACCTACAAAAAAATTGCCGGGCCAAAAATATTGATTTTTGCAATTTGATTAAAAAAAATTGTTAAAAAAAATTTGGCCCACTTTTTACGTGGGCGACTTCTTGAACCTTATTCTGGGATGTTTCACGAATGTAATTATGCAAAAAAATCTCATGGGAATATTTTTCCCAACGAACCCGCCGTTTTCGCCTTGTCTAATTGAACTACATACACATTAAATCCATATTTTCCAATATATAAAAAATATGACTAAACCAATTCTTTAGTCTCTGATGAACAACAGGTTCGTCATTAGAACTAACTAACTGTTAGGTAACATAATCTGTTAAACAATCGGGTGGACGTCTTTCCCCGAATGGCCTTTTCCTATTCTCCGATTTATGAGTAAAATCTACATTCGAATCAGAGAAAGGTGTAACATCAATTGACTTCTGATTTTCAGTATCAATTGAATAATCATGTTTGATAGTAAACGATTCATCAATTACAGACTCATCACCAACATTTTGACTAAATTCTTCAAAACAGTTGAGTCCGCGAATCTTTACCCGTGCGTCATCATTTAAAGCATACGAAATAAGTCGGAAATTTACTAAACGCAACGGCAAATGGATATTATTCCGATCACGGGTTATTATAAAATTTGACGTTATCAAATAAATCGAATGTCAAATTTAAGTTTTGCTTTAAAATTTTGGTGAATAATTACAGCTACATTTGAAGTAGCTTAATAAATTATTTTATTATCATTGATTAATAAATAAATAAACAATTTATAAAAAAAATAAATAACATGTTTTCTTTTTTTTTATTTTATTCACTTTGGCGGAACCTTAAACACAAGAATTCAACTGTGTCAACAATGAGGTTAGCTTTGTACGTCGTCAAAATTTATCTTAAAATAACATAAACTTATCACAAAATTTCTAACTCCAATATAAAATTAGTTGTGGAAACAACTGTTTGTATACTATAAAAAACTTCAAAATGCAAAAATTCGACAGCAAAAAATTCAACAAACTGACAACCACAAAAGTAAACAAACCAAAACGTCAGAAATTGTACTTAAAATATGTGAAGACATCCCCAATCATCTTTCTTTGTACCTATCTCTTTTCAATACACTGAGTCTAAATCGTTCATAAAAATAACATGTGTTTTTACTTAATTAACAGGCGGCAGCTGGTTTGTCATTAATTTCATGTGTGGAAGAGAATGATGCTAAATAAAAAGTATGTGTTTTATCTCACCAGGTATTAATAACGCACGGGTAAAGACTCGCGGACTCAACTGTAAGAGTTGTTGATTCTATTATAACCTCAGGTTGAGTTGAAAGAGAATTCTTTCCATACATTACGTGTTCAAAAAATACAACATCTCTGCATTTTTCTACTTTTCCTCTACAATTGGGGTCAGCTAATCTATAGCCTTTAGTATGTTCGCAATACCCTACCATAATCATGGGTTTAGATTTAACATCAAATTTACCTCTAAAATTCTTAGGTATATGAGCATAAGCTTTACATCCAAATACTCTTAAGTGACTCAAATCAACCTTGGAACCAGTCCATAATTCTTCAGGAAGTGTACTATTAACAGCTGTAGTAGGGCTACGATTTTTCAAATATATTGCAGTAGCCACTGCTTCTCCCCAATAAGCTTTAGGTAAACCAGAATCAGTGAGCAAAGCCCTAGCTTTTTCTACGACCATGCGATTGGCACGCTCCTGTACACCATTTTGTTCAGGAGTGTATGGCACTGTAGTTTCATGTATTATTCCTGAATCCTTAAATAGAGCTCTAAACTTAGCATTACAAAGTTCTAAACCGTTATCGCTCCTGTAGCGTTTTATTTTAAGCCCCGTTTGATTTTCAACGAGTCTTTTAAATTCTTGAAAGTTTCACTCTTAGACTTGAGTAAATATCCAAAAGTTTTACGAGTATAATCATCAGTCAACATAAAAACAAATCTTGCCCCTCCCCAGCTTTTTTCTGACATGGGACCTACCAAGTCTCCATGCACTAACTCTAGCTTGGAGATAGCACGTCTAGCTTGACCTTTTGGAAAACTCTTTCTGGTCTGCTTTGCTTCTATACATGTAGTACAGGGAAGCATTTCAGTATTTTGGTAATCAATACCACTAGCCATACTAGTTAACAAATTCAGACTCTTTGTGCACAAGTGCCCTAAATGCTTATGCCACAAAGAAACATTATTATTCTTATTACTAACAGACATTAAATTAACTTCAACAATATTGTTACAAGTATTAACTGTTTCTTTAGATGTACTAGGGAAATTCTCATTTTCAGACTTTTCTGTATCAGAAATAGTGTCCAACTTATAAATTCCCCTAAATTCAGAACCTGTAAATTTTACAGTTCCCTTAAGGTGATACAGTAGCGATAAACAGGTAGCCAAAACGCGTTCCAAGATTGCGGCTGTAATTTTGAATATTTTTTCGAGATATTTGGCACACGTATTCGTAATATAATAAAGAATGGCGGTACAGAGTTCAATTTGAAAAATATATTAATATGTGGAAATTACTCTGTAATTAAATACAATATTAAAAAAACGAGCCTGTACCGCCATTAAGAAGAACAAAAAAATACACTTTCTTCAAATAAACTTTTTTATCCGATGCCTAGATTTTGTGTCATTTTGGAACTACTAATGAAATAAAAAATTTTAGTGCAGGGAGGAGTAATAATTCAAATTTACCGCGTTGTAATGCTTGTTTGTAATTGGTCCAACCTCAGGCAAGTTTACTCCAGTGTTATGAAATTTTGACATTAATGACATTTATAAAATTTTGACACTATTGGCATTTCATAGGTTAATTAAATCATATCAGCGACTTTTTGTATTTTCTGCGTTAAGGGCCCAATTCACATGCGTATTTATCGTTGTTAGCTATATACAGGCAAATGTGTCTCCAGACAAATTCGTTGGTGCTACACATTCACAGACAAATCTCGCAGTTGTACTGGTTCCCGCGTTGTGTGTTTGTGTTTACCTGTTTTCCACTGTGCTATGAATAATAAAAAGCAACTATAGTTTATTTTTTAACCAGGAGGAGTAAACTAAAAAGACAGATTCACACCCAGGAAAGTCACTAGAAAAATAACCAAATAGATCTTCTTTTTTGGTTGATCATGTTGGCCCTCAACGGTAATCCATAAATATTTATTATATTAACACGTCGCTGAAGAGTTCTAAAAACAAATATGCTTTGTATATCAAATCAGACTTAAAATCTAAAAATTAAAGAAATAACACAGAAAACACAAAAAATCGCCGATATAACTGAATTAACCTATGAAATGTCAAAAGTGTCAAAACTTGATAAATGTCATTAGTGTCAAAATTTTATAACAGTGGAGTAAACTTGCCTGCGGTTGGACCAATTACAAACAATCATTACAGCGCGGTAAATTTGAATCACTCCTCTTGGTTAAAAAGCAAACAATAGCAATAAATGGTGGATATATAGTTTTACTTGATGATAGAAAATGCAGATTTCTTGGCATTTTTCCACCAATTCTTCATATGCGTTGTTTCGCAGTTGCCTGTTAGAATATTCTTTACTTTTTACATTCCACAAGCATGGCTTCAACTTATATAACAAAATAAAACTTTCCCAAAATACTTTATTATCCGCAAATGCCATTTTAATGTAATATAAATACACGCTTACTACCGTGGTTAGAATGAAAATTTATACAAATTTAACAGATACTTCAAAAATGAATAACCATTTTCAATTTCGTTGCAAAACGAAAATACAGCCGCACCATATTCTAGTCCAATCAGAGAGTGCAGCAAGCACCTCTACCGGTTTCGAAACTTATTAGTCTCTCATCAGGAGGCACTTATGCTGCTCTCTCTGATCCAACCAAAACAAACCTCGGCGTGCATTTCCGGATTGCAACGAACGAAATGGCATAGATGCCCTAGCGGCAACTGCTAGCAAAAGACTAAGTTTTCACTCTAATGGCATATAAATAGAATAGAATAGAATAGAAATATGCTTTATTGCCATGAAAAATTTTACAATTTTATCGACAAAGCTTATAAATAGTAAAAAAAAACAAAACAGTAACAATCCAATTTACTAAAATTACATAAATCGTCAATAAGTTAAATAAAATAAATAAATAAATCGAAGTTAAAACAGAAATAATCAATTGCAAAAATTTAAATAAATTGCAAATCCATAGTCTACCTAATAATTAATAAAAAAGGTTTAAAAGTTAAAAAGTTAAGCTGCTGCATATGACACCCAAATATAAATAAAAAAATAATAAAAATACTACTTGTGCAAAGGGTACTGTAATTTCTTAGTTATTGACTAAAATAATCTTCTACTGAATAATATGGTCTTTCAGACAGGTAGGCTTTTGTCAGTTTACGGAATTTGGGAAAAGATGGTGCAGATTTTAGTTGTAGGGGGAGATGGTTGTACATTTTTTTTGCGGAATATAATATCGATTTCTTTACTAACTCCGAGGACGGGGTCGGCAAATAGACGTCAAACGTAGAATTTCTCGTGAAGTAGTGATGATTAGGTCTTGGTGGAAAGACATGTAGATGTTTACGAATTAAGCAAACAGTTTCTAAAATATACAAAGATGGAAGGGTTAAAATTCCGTGATGTTTGAAGTAACTTCTGCAGTGTGTTGTTCTTCTGAGGCCAAACAGATATCTTATAGCTCTTTTTTGTAATTTGAAAATAACATCGAATTGGGCAGCTGTACCAGAACCCCAAAAAGGAAGACCATAACGAAGATGTGACTCGAACAAAGAAAAATATGTTATTTTGGAAGATGCTAAATTGAGTTCATTCGAAACAGATCTTATAGCATAGCAGGCTGACGAGAGTTTCTTCCAACATAAAACAACATAATGTTACTCTACATCCCACCAGACTGAAAACAATGGGAAACTTCTCTGGTTACACCTCCGAGGCTTCTACAATTTGCAAGCCATACGGACGCTGAGACTAAGGAAGATGAGGGAATTTTACAATTTATAATTCACGTCCCATCTGCTCAGCGCGGTAAAGTTCCAACGAGTCTTTTGCTAGCAGTTGCCGCTAGGGCATCTATGCCATTTCGTTCGTTGCAATCCAGGACTGCACGCCGGGGTTTGTTTTGGTTGGATCAGAGAGAGCAGCATATGTGCCTCCTGATGAGAGACTAATAAGTTTCGAAACCGGTAGAGGTGCTTGCTGCACTCTCTGATTGGACTAGAATATGGTGAGGGTGTATTTTCGTTTTGCAACGAAATTGAAAATGGTTATTCATTTTTGATTTACATGTTTACTCTGATTGGAGTACGAAGGGAACCACTCTCGTTGGAACTTTACCGCGCTGAGCAAATGGGACGTGAATTATAAATTGTAAAATTCCCTCATCTTCCTTAGTCTCAGCATCCGTATGGCTTGCAAATTGTAGAAGCCTCGGAGATGTAACCAGAGAAGGTTCCCATTGTTTTCAGTCTGGTGGGATGTAGAGTAACATTATGTTGTTTTATATGCCATTACAGTGAAAACTTATTCTTTTAACAGATACTCTTCGTCCGGCGAACAAATCCTTGAAACTATTCACACACATGCGTATATGTCTGGCTCGCTGTCTGTGCTCGTCGTCTTGAACCACAGATGGCGAGCAAGACACATAGGCCTTCGCATGGATACACACATGCGGATCTGTCCGGAGTATCTGTCCGTCGGACATATCCTCCAAACAGATACGCATGTGACCGCTTTATTCCTTAAATTTTTAGATTATTAGTCTGCTTTTGTATAAAAAAGAGTTGTTTTTAGAACTCTTTAGTGACGTATTAGTATAAAATATAATATGTATGGATTACCGTCGATGATCAACCAAAAAAGAAGATGTATTTGGTAATTTTTCTAGTGACTTTCTTGGGTGTGAATCTGCCTTTTTAATTTACTCCCCCTAGTTTAAAAACAAAGCTTAATTTCATCTAAAATACATCAAAATTTTAATTAAAAATATGTTATAAAGTTCCATTTTAATCTTTAATTACGTTTTTTTCTAAAACCAGATTATAATAATTTTTTTTGCAAAAGAAATTTTTAATAAAAAATCAACATGAACGTAAAATATAGTTTAAAATTTAAAATATAATATATCTACAAAACGAAACATGCTACGTACGTACAACTTTATACCGAAAGAAATGTTTATTATGGTACTATTTTGTAAATATAGCAAACGAAATACAGAATACAGGGTGTTCCATTAAAAGAAAAATGAGAACATTTTGTGTTTGCAAATATGTAGTAATCATACTGCCTACTTGCTGTGAGCCGATGAGTAGAGGGGATTGAATAGTTCTCGCCAGCGCTTTTAGTCGCAGTTTTATGTATTGAACTTGAAAAATTTTACAACAAAAGTTTTCAAACCGCGAGAGAGTACTAAAGTCATTTTACCCTATGACGGCCGATATGCAATATGCAATTAAGAGATGATCAGTGGGTCTCAAAAGTGGGGCGTTAATATTTAATTCTGATCGCTTGAAAAGTAAAAATATTTAATTTCCTGTATTTTATGTTCAGTAAGAATATTTGATTTTACTCTATCAAAGGCAAATAAAATGAATATAATAATGTATATACAGGGCGTGTTAAAAGAAGTGGGACGGAATATTTCGAATACTCGAAATTACTTGTCGACATCAAATGTTCATTAAGATCTCTATTTTGCGTAGAACGAAAATTATACGAATGGTTTTGCATGCAGTAAAATTGGAAAATACTTGACAAGTTGCTGGTATGTCCAAATTTGAATAAAATACATCCAGGAGTTTACTTTCTACAGACACGGTATTAAATATAACCTTGAAACAAACTGGCACTAAATCACTTCCTAGTTTTCAACAAAACAAAAGGTTTAAACAAGTGTAGTGATTGCAAAAATGGTTTGCATGTTTAAATAAGATTTTTGCTGATTACGTATTTTGCTAAAATGTTAAATAACACCAATACAATTCACAACCATCATTAATTGAATTTTTAACGATATCTAAACACAAGTGTAATATGATAACAAGTTTGAATTTGATCGACTTTGTCGATAACAGTGTCGTTAATAGATATTTTTAAATACCATGAATCATTTTCCAATGATTGGGTGGATTTAAGAAATACATATTTACTAAACAATTTTTTTACGTGTATAAAGGAGATTATAATAATTATGACACATGGTACTCCTTATATTTTTTAAATAATATGGTTTTGTAAAGGCATAACTTTGATTATTGGCTAAACCACCATTATACGATACGTCACAAGAAATTTAAAAAAATTAACATTTAAGCTCACTGTTTAAATAAGATACAGTGCGCTGGAATAAGTGTTACCCCCCTTAATAACCTATTTATTTCTAGCACATAAGCAAAACACTCGGATAGGTCGATTTTTAAAATAATGAAAGTATATTACAACATCAATGTTTCGAACTTTACGCGATCCCTCTTCAGGTGACAGGCAAAACTTTTATTTTTTTAAATGGGAAACTACATCATGTGATAGCTCATTTAAAAGTGTTTGAAATACTGATTACAAAAATGTATAATACTTTAATCCTTTTTAAGAGCATAGCTGAAAACTAATAAGTATTTTTGAAAAATTTAAACGCAGAATAAAAGATTACATTATTACCGAGGGCTGAAAGTTCCTTAGAATAAACAAAAATTTCTTTTGAATGATATATTTGAAATAAAAAATCCGACTAAATTTTCTTTTTTTTTTCACTCCTGTGACTTATTAAAATAATCATTATAGAAGTTCTCAGGGACTTTTGACTCTCGATAATATTGTAACATTTCATTCTGCGTTTAAATTTTTCAAAAATACTTATTAGTTTTCTCAGAATTCGAAACATATTCAAATATTTTACAATATTTCGACCGAAATTTTGCGCCTGTCTCAAAAACGATTAAAGTATTATACATTTTTGTAATCAGACTTTCAAAAGCTTTTAAATGAGGTGTCGCATGATGTACTTTCCCATTAAAAAAAAATCAAAGTTATCACTGTCACCTGAAGAGGGACCGCGTAAAGCTCGAAACATTTATGCTATAATATACTATGATTATTTTAAAAATCGTCCTGTCCGAGTGATGTGCTAAAAATTAATAAGTTATTAAAGGGAGTAACACTTACTCCAGCGCACTGTATATTCCGTACTATTGCAATAAAATATTAAAACGAATAAACGAAAACTTGTTGAGTAGTGCTTATTGACACAACAGACCAGTAAAATGTTATTCATACAGCTAGTGTAAAATATATCGCCGCTTATCTGGTCCGCTAGTAATAAAGTTATCAGCATTTAATTGCAAAGCGGTCTTCTTAGGTGGAAAATACTTTACCGGCGAAACTCACAGTGAATTGTATGGCTATATGCACGATTCTTAGACATTTACAACGGTTGCCTACTCCGGTTAACCAATTAACGTTAAGCCTGCGATTACGTCACGAGAGTAGAGTAATTTGAATCGTAATATGATTAAACGGTATTTTTTATATCTTTGATGTATGGAAAATAGTCGTGAAGATAGTTGTGAACTAAAGATGTTTAGTGGTTTTAATACCTAATTATGGAAAACTGTTGATATTTGGGTGGTTTGGTACTTAAAATTAATCAGAACCGGTTGTTCACGTTTATCCAACGGTTAATGCAAGATTTACGGAAATCTAGGACTTCCATCTCCATTCTACACTGAAAATTTGTCGCTTATACTGAATTTCCATCAATACTGCATTAACGATTGAATACATACCGTCCTTAGAGGGCAGCTAAGATTATGTGAATTAAAATTACTTGCACAATTTGTTGTAAGAATTTAAATAATAGGTAATAAATTTGGCCACACTACAGCCTGTACCTGGCAATCTAAAATTTCATCAACATTATTATTACGTTAATACATAATGAAATTTTAACGGTATAACCTACCTTTTAAATATATATTCTTATTTAAGCTCCTACAATAGGTACGATGTACAACTATAATAAATAACTTTTCATGGTTAATTCAAAATAAGTTTTTACGGGAAACAGCACAAAAATATAAAGTAAACTAGGATATTATATAAGATACCCAAATAAGATAACACAAATAATACACACATACACAATAGTACAAATTCAAAGATCGAAGATCATTAACGCAACAAATTTAAAAATGGGCTTGTGTACTTTTGTGATGTAAGTCAAACATACACATAGTTTCAAAAGTTATGCATCACCCCTCGTATTCACGATGTTTACGCTTTTATAAATCCGTATCTTTATTACATATTTAATGGGCCTTTTTTATAAAAAATATACCATTTTTGGTTTTTTATTTTATTTGAATAGGTACCCATTTAATTAACCTGGTTTTACCAAGGTGTAAACATTTGAAAAATTTATTCTGGTGAAATTTTTGAAAACGTGATTAAAAATGAATCGTACTTTAATTTCTGAGTTGGACCGTATAAGAATTATCGATTTAGTTGAAGAAGGCCATTCACAGCAGTTCGTGGAGGAAAGAGTGGGTGTTTCTCAGAGTGATGTCTCACGGATATGGAATAGGTTCCTGGAGACAAAGTCGATACGGAATAGAGCTCGGTCTAGTAGACCCCGAGTTACCAATGATCGACAGAATAGATATATCAGAATTTCCATCTGTGGAAATTCTTCTATGTCTGTACCAGACCTCCAAAGAGAATTCAGGCATGCTACAGGAGTCAGAGTATCGTTGGCTACAATAAGAAGAAGAATTTTAGACTCAGGTTTGAGGAGTCGTCGACCAATAAGAGTTCCTCAGCTACAATCTAGACATGTTTTGGACCGCCTCCAGTGGGCTCAAGAACACATACAGCTCCCCCAACAGTTTTGGAATTTTGTGCTTTTTTCAGACGAGACCAGAATCTGCTTAAATAGTGATAACCGGCGAATTCGTGTGTGGCTAGTTGTGCAGTTCTTGTTGGCTCTCGCCACATACGAATTCGCCGGTTATAACTATTTAAACAGATTCTGGTCTCGTCTGAAAAAAGCACAAAATTCCAAAACTGTTGGGAAGCTGTATGTGTTCTTGAGCCCACTGGAGGCGGTCCAAAACATATCTAGGTTGTAGCTGAGGAACTCTTATTGGTCGGCGTCTCCTCAAACCTGAGTCTAAAATTCTTCTTCTTATTGTAGACAACGATACTCTAACTCCTGTAGCATGCCTGAATTCTCTTTGGAGGGCTGGTACAGACATAAAAGAATTTCTACGGTTGGAAATTCTGATATATCTATTCTGTCGATCATTGGTAACTCGGGGTCTACCAGACCTACTCTATTCCGTATCGAGTTTGTCTTCAGGAACCTATTCCATATCCGTGAGACATCACTCTGAGAAACACCCACTCTTTCCTCCACGAACTGCTGTGAATGGCCTTCTTCAACTAAATCGATAATTCTTATACGGTCCAACTCAGAAATTAAAGTACGATTCATTTTTAATCACGTTTTCAAAAATTTCACCAGAATAAATTTTTCAAATGTTTACACCTTGGTAAAACCAGGTCAATTAAATGGGTACCTATTCAAATAAAATAAAAAACCAAAAAAGGTATATTTTTTATAAAAAAAGGCTCATTAAATATGTGAGAAAGATACGGATTTATAAAAGCGTAGATAAACATCGTGAATACGAGGGGTGATGCATAACTTTTGAAACTATGTGTATTAATTATTAATCCATTCGTCTCACATTCAGCTTGGAAGCTGTACATATAACGCTCGCTGGCATCGGCTATAAATGCTTGTAGTCAGAACCCCAAAAATAAAATCAGTTGTCCGGAGATGCAAGTTTCAGGTAAACTCTCAACGGTCACCGACTGCGCGCAAAGCTTTGAAATTTTGAGGAGCTTTCGCTGATGCAATATCGCCTAAAATTGGCGAACGAAATCGGGTGGGAGGTGGTAGTAGGAGGAAAAACAATTTCCCTGAATTCGCTTTTCGTGTATTATTCTCGTTAATTACGATGAATTGTAGGAAAAGCCTTATTGCAATTTTGTAATTTGTGTGAGTAATAAGATAAATGGATATTAAAAGTCTATTCATTAGGATACACTGACCCGCAAAAGTGACCGGACACTAAGTTTATTTTAAGTAAAGTAAACAGTATTAGAACAATTTTAATTTCAATATAGCTATTTTCCTAACTAGTGCGGAAAGTCATACTTTTCCGCACACGATTGCAGTTTGCCGAACGATGCGAAGCGGAGTTCGGCAAGCAGTCGAGTGCGGAAAAGAGACTTTCCGCAAGAGTCAGGAACAATATTTTTTCTACGAGCGTTTAAAAAATGACCAAATCTGAATCAATTAATTAAATTAAAAAATACCGCTAATAAGTCATAATAATCCCGAATTAAAGTCAATGCGGTGCCTAAATACCTGTTATGCAGTAGGTAATAATGGTGTGTGTAAATCAATACAGGTTTAAATATTTTAAAGTCATAGCAACGATGTCAAACAAAGCAATTATTGTCAAAAAGCACGTCACACACTTTAAAATTTCCACGCATCTTTACTTACGAATTTTGAAATAATTCAGTGATTTAGATGGCATCATGTGACGAAGAACTACCCCATCTATTCTCGACGTGTCAATAATCTTGATCTGTTACCGGAAAAATCAGTAAACAGGTGCAAGAAAGAATACAACATTTTTATGAGTTGATTATATGCATTTATTACATTTTTATAATATGTATGTACATTCAGTGCGGAAAAGTAAAACTTTCCAAACTAAAACGCGTGCGGAAAAGTAGACTTTTTTGCACGCTCGTAGAAAAACAACTTTCTATGGATGCTATACAATGTGCAACTTCTCTCACTACTTACATACATTCAAAACGAACAATTTCTCAGGCTGTGAGAAAAGTCGGCCATTGCAGTGAGAAATGTTTTTTCTCACGGGTTCCATACGTAGAATCGCGGTTTCCATGGTAACATGCACAATACAAACACAAATATTTTTGTCAAATAAAATGTGTCAAATCAAAACTTACCAGGAATTACCTTTCAAAACTGTTCAAATATAACTGGTAAGTAACCAGTGGCGGCTCGTGATTTTTACAATAGGGGAGGCTATACCTAACTGTAAAATATCTAGACAAATTTGCACTAGCAAAAAAATGCGCCAAAAAATGTAATTTAAGGCCCCATCTTTTGACCATTTTTTATTTACATTTCATAATATCATCCTAATTCATAATTTCATGATATCATTTTAAAAATAGTTAGTGTAATAGTAAAAGTTTAATACCAAAGTTTGTGTCGTTTATTTGTTAACAATTCCATCTATTTGTAAATAGATACCTATGCATATCAAAATAAATACAGATTTGAAGTTTTGCAGTCCATACATAATGAAGCTTCAAATTTTTTAAGATACCTACTCAACTGAATTTTTTTAATTCTAAACGCGGCCTACTGCGAATTCAAAAACACGATAAATTACCGATATTTTGCTTAGAGTTAGAGATATCGGAAAAAGTTATTTGAGCAAGTTGTTCCAAATATTATTATAACCCCACATACCAAATTTCATAACAAAATTCGCACTTTTAGATTTTTCATTATTTTTAGCCAGGACCCTAAAATTCGTTGTCCCGAGACGCACCCAACCACCCAACGGAGCTGAGAATCTACTCTGCCTCCCTTGGTATATCTCCGGGCAGCGTGTGATGGCGCCGTAGATGCCACTGTTAGGAGACCGGGCCTCCTTACACGCCTGCTGCGCTGCACGGAGCATTAGCAAGGGAGAATGCTGAGCTTCTCGGCTCCGTTCGTGCATCTCGGGATAACCCAGGGTCCTGCCTACAATAATAATGTAATAAAACTGAGACGCGATCATGCGTTCTAATGCTAATGCGTAATGCTCCGTACGTATGGATAAATTAGTGATAATATGGAATTTACACGTTGTATAATAGTGAGAGTAATTGTTGTTTTCGCGATTCATGATAAACAAAACATTATAGAGTGTGTAAAAAATTTATGGGGAGGCTGAGCCTCCCTTGCCTCCTCTGACGAGCCGCCACTGTAAGTAACTATAGTTTTAAACAAATAAAAGTATATAAATATTAAGAATATTAAATACCTACATATGTGTATATGTATTTTATTTCAATTTTGGCACATAATCTACATAATAGCACCTAAATTATTTAATTTTGAAGATTGAACTATTGACAAAAACGCATCCATAGAAAAAGTACAGTGTACAACACGTGAGAAAACGACATATTTCTCCCTCGCTTGATTTGCGGCACTCGCCTCGTACCTTGGCTCGTAACAAACTTCTGCGTTCGTGAGAAATATGTCTTTTTTCTCTCTTGTTGTACAATATACTATTATCTACTCTATGTCATATTATGTATAAGTTTTTAGTTTGTGAAAACTCTCATTATATACCAGGGCATTTAGCACTAAAAACACCCGAATAAATAATTTTTTAAATACAGCACCTAGAGACCTGCAGGTTTTTGCATTGCGTTCAGGATGACGCCAGGAAAAAGTCTACTATTCAAAAATGGGTGGAAATGCATAATGGCACTGTAAAGTACATAAAATGCATCCAAAATTGCATAAATACAAAAATAAAGTCAAAATCAGTATACTAAAGAACAAAATTTATTATTTGGGGGGTTTTTGGGGTCACTGAATACGATTACGCCATCAGAACTGACCTCCGGATCACCTGGTGCCCAAGGCCACTGTAAGAGACGTCATCTTCTGGAGTTTCGATGGTTTTTGGCATTAAATCGATGCAAACGCGTTACTCGCCAGTTTTAGGGGTCGCTAAGTACGAATATGCCATCAGAATTGACCTCCGGAGTACCTGGTGCCCAGAGTCGCTACTAAGGCACGTCATCTTCTGGGGTTTCAAGGGATTTCGGCACTATATTGATGCAACTGGACTATTCGGGGGTTTTTAAGGTGGTTAAACACGAATCTTCCATCAGAACAGACCACTGGATCACCTGGTGCCCAAGGTCACGGCAAGGGACGTCATCTTCTGGGGTTTCGAGGATTTTCGGTATCAAATTGGTGCAAACGGATTACTCGGGGGGTTTTTGAGGCGCTAAACACGAATATACCATAAGAATAGACCACCGGATTACCTGGTGCGCAATGTCACTGCAAGGGACGTCATCTTCTGGAGTTTCGAGGGCTTTCGGTATTAAATTAATGCAAATGGATTAGCTACGGGTTTTTGGGGTCGCTAAACACGATTATGCGATCAGAATTGAACTCCGGAGAACCTGGTGCCCAAGATCGCTACTAAGGCAAGTAATCTTTTGGAGTTTCGAGTGTTTGCGGCAATAAATTTATGTAAACGGATTGGATTACTCACTGGTTTTTTGGGGTCGGTAACCTCGAATATGTCATCAAAACTGAGCTCCGGAGTACCTGGTGCCGAGGATCGTTACTAGGATACGCCATCTTCTGGGATTTCGAAGATTTTCGGCAGTTAATTGATGCAAATGGATTACTGGAGGGTTTTTGAGGTTGCTAAACACGAATATGCCATCAGAATCGACACCTTGTGCACCTGGTGCCCAAGGTCACTGCAAGAGACGTCATCTTCTGAAGTTTTGAGGGATATCGGCATTAAATTGATGAAAATGGATTACTCGGGGTTTTTTAAAGTCGTTAAACATGAACATGCGATCAAAACAGACCATCGTAGCACCTGGTACCCGCGGTCACTGCAAGGGGCGTCATCCTCTGGGCGAGGTTTTTCGGTACTGTATTGACACAAACCGATTACTTATAGGTTTTTGGGGTTGCTGAACACGAATATGCGATCAGAACAGACACCGGACCAGCTGGTACCTAGGGCACGCCATCTTCTTGAGTTTCGAAAGTTTTCGCTACTAAATGAATTCAAACGGATTTCTAATGGCTTTTTGGGGTTGCTGGGTTTGGGTTAGAACACACACTGGAGCACCCGGTGCCCAAGGCACGTTATCTTCTGAAGTTGCGTGAGTTTTCGGTACCAAACTCATACAAACAAATTACTTTTGGGTTTTTGGGGTTGGTGAACACAAGTATGACTTAGATGAAGGATTCTGGAATATATAGTGATTATGATGATCAATAATAACGCCAACGCATAATAACAGTGTCATAATAGAATATAGTAAATCGATCTGGAAATAAATAAAGAAAAAAATATTGTCAGATATAAATAAAGTTTATATAAATTTTATATATACATAAGTAAGAAAATTGAATAGCACAGTCAGTCCCTTGCAGTGATCTTGATCACCAGGTGCCCCATGGGTCTGTTCTAATGGCATATTCGTGTTTGGTGACCTCAATAACCCCCCGAGTAAATCATTTGCATCCATTTTAAGCCGAAAACCCTCGAAAATCCAGAAGATGACGTCCATTGTTGCAGTGACCTTGAGCACCAGGTGATCCGGTGGTCTGTTATGATGGTATATTCGTATTTAACAACTCAAAAACCCCCCGAGTAATCCATTTTTACCAATTTAATGCCGAAATCTCTCAAACTCTAGAAGAGGACGCCCCTTGCGGTGAACTTGAGCTCCAGGTGCACAGGGAGTCGGTTTTGATGGCATATTCGTGTTTAACGACCTCAAAAACCCGTAAGTAATCCGGTTGCATCAATTTGATACCGAAAACCCTCGAAACTCCAGAAGATGACGTCCCTTGCAGTGACCTTGGGCACCAGGTGATCAAGAGGTCTGTTATGATGGCATATTCGTGTTTAACCACCTCAAAAACCCCCTGAATAGTCCAGTTGCATCAATTTAGAGCCGAAATCCCTCGAAACTCCAGAAGATGACGTTCCTTAGTAGCGACCCTGGGCACTAGGTACTCCGGAGGTCAATTCTGATCGCATATTCGTATTAAGCGACCCCTAAAACCCGTGAGTATTCCGTTTGCATTGATTTAATGCCGAAAATCATCGAAACTCAAGAGGATGACGTCTCTTGCCATGACCTTGAGCACCAGGTGATCCAGAGGTCAGTTCTGATGGCGTAATCGTATTCAGTGACCCCAAAAACCCCCCAGATAATAAATTTTGTTCCTTAGTATACTGATTTTGACTTTATTTTTATATTTATGCAATTTTGGATGAATTTTATGCACTTTACAGTGCAGTTATGCATTTCCACCCATTTTTGAATAGTAGACTTTTTTCCTGACGTCATCCTGAACATAATGCAAAAAACTGCAAGTCTCTAGGTGCTGTATTTAAAAAATTATTTATTTTGTGCTAAATGCCCTGGTCTATTATAGATAGCAGTGCGTGAAGGGTTTAAAGTGTGCGTGAAATAACAATGTATTTTAAATGGGATTTACTTTTTCCCACACTTTCAATGGGTTTTTTGCCACACTTTCATATAATCAAATATCCTTAACTTTCGCGTTGTCATAGTGATGATAATATGAGCAATGACTTACAACAAAATTTTTGACAGTTTTGTGGTTTGAAAGTAGTTAGGATTTTTAAATGTCAAAGTTCTAAAAATTGTAGAATAGAAATGAATTCCAGTGACGAAGAGTTACAGTTTTTTATTTGTTTATCGTAGATAAAATATTGTATGAAACTGTGCGTGAAGTACTTTTTGCGAACTCACGCGACGTATAGCACTCGCTCCGTTGTCGCTCGTGCTCTAAACATCGCGTTTGCTTTGCAAAAAGCATACTTCACGAACTGTTTCATAAATAACTATTTTGTTGTATGTTCAATAAAAAACCATAAAATAAAAAATAAATTTTAAAATATTGACTAATCTACATAACAAACAACAAAAAGGAGTAGGTAAGCAATATCTAGATTGCGTTAGGAGAAAATTTTCACCTATAATAAAGTACATATAAGGTAGGTAACACATGTTCTTCCAGGCATTCTATAATATATGGAAAAAGACTGTATGACTTGTACACACTTCTAAGTAGGTCAAACCGGAAAACAGGTGTATGTTCTCAAAAAAATTTATAGTGTGTAAAAAAATTCTATAATATACATATTAGCATTAAGGCCACTTGCCCCTAACATAACAAGATACGTATGTGCTTCCAAAGAAACACCGCACCATACCATCATGCTTTCGTCAATAAACTGTACTCCAGGAGCTAAGCAACATATGGCACAGCGTTCTCCAGGCCTTTTCTACACTCTTTGGCAGACATCAGGTAAATATCTAGTAAAACGAGATTGGTTTGTAACAAAAAGTCTCTCCAATCTTCCTATTTAAAGTCGCAGATTAAGGATGTACCAGAAAGAACTTTCAAAACGAATAGTCTCAGATTTAAATAACTATTTACCATTTTTGGTGGATTCTGCATCTGAGACTCTTCAATTTGTTAAGAGACGTCGCTGTATCGCGTCCTAATGGGGATTTTGAATTATCTTTCAGATTCCCTTTAAATTGATGGTCCAGCTATTTTTCGATTCAGAGGAGTGCACGCTAACGAACGCTGCTGATGACGCCTGCAATGGTAGAAACAGCCTGTCCAGCGGGTGTGCATCCCTCTGAATCGAAAACAAGCAAAACCATCATTTATTATTTTTCTATCTTTACTCGGATTTGAGTACTGAAAGTTCCTCTTCTGTCCTTTTTTTCCTAGACGAATGAAAGCGGAATGTGATCGTTTCCTTTTCGTTTTCTATATTCGTCGTCTGCGGTCTTATTAATTGGAAAAGTCGCAGATTAAGGATGTACCAGAAAGAACTTTCAAAACGAATAGTCTCAGATTTAAATAACTATTTACCATTTTTGGTGGATTCTGCATCTGAGACTCTTCAATATGATAAATTTTGTTCGCTTAATCTTCGACGTACCTACGATGCCAGGTGAAACCATAGTACCTACCGATCTTCCACAGCATTTGGAGACGGGAGACCTTGGTCTTCTTTGTAGAGGTCTTCTTTAGTAAGAACCAGTTTCTACAGATCTTTGTAAAGCATCGGATATTGTACTTCGCGGAACGCCAAGTATAGGTACCTTCGATATATCGAATGGAATGGAACGCCCGCTGATCTGGCCTCATTACAAATTATTTTTCCACCTACCTCTACCGAAAGTATACTTTTCCGGACCTGATTGTAGGGAGCAAAGTTGTACTTTTCCTCCCTAGGGAGGAAAATATTTTTCCTCCCTAGGGAGGAAAAGTAAAAGTGACGTCATAATATTTCATTCATGAAATATAACTTATTGACGCCCTGTATAATATCTATTTTCTATTACGGAGTATCTATACATTTTAACGTTTATTTATAAAACATCCTGTATTTTGCAGAATGGTAAAAAACAGTAAATTGTTATTTTTATTTAACAATGTTTACATTAATAATTTGACTTATATTTGACAGCTGACAGTTATATTGTACCTACTTGTTGTTTTAGTTCTAATAAATTTTGTTGGTTAGTTACATAAATAAATTAAGTAAAAATGACAAAATGACTTGTTATTTGAGGAAGGTGGAAAAACCATATGTATAACATGGGAGTAAAGTGCCTTTTCCTCCCTTGAATGATTACTGCCCTCCGCTACGCGTCGGGCAGTAAACTTCATTCTCGGGAGGAAAAGTTACACTTTCCTCCCTTGTTATACAAATAGCTATTTTATTACCTATTAAAAATACTTTTCTTTCTGAAAAAAGCAGCCAACAAACACCAAAAGGAAATACAATCAAATTAACAAGAATTATTTTAAGTAAACATTCGATTTATCGAGGAACCTTAAGGGGATGGGTACGAACTTTCGGCTTCAATGCCTTTTAAATGGGATTCATTTTTTTCGAATTCTGAGAAAACTAATAAGTATTTTTGAAAAATTTAAACGCTGAATGAAAGATTATGTTATTACCGAGGGCCGAAAGTCCCTGAAAACTTCTATAATGTTTATTTTAATAAGTTACAGGGGCGAAAAACTAAGAGAAAATTTAGTGTGATTTTTAATTTCAAATATCTCATTCAAAAGAAACTTTTTATTCATTCTAAGGGACTTTTGGCCCTCGGTAATAAAGTAATCTTTCATTCTGCGTTTAAATTTTTCAAAAATACTTATTAGTTTTCTCAGGATTCGAAAAAAAATATTACATTTAAAATACATTGAAAATTTTGGCAGGCGTCAAAATTTTGCATTTTGTTCTTTTCCCCTTAACAAAAACATTTTCATCCACAAAAGTAATAACCTTTTTAAAACTGTTTAAAATAACAAACGAATTAGTCGAGGAAATGAAGCATTTTGGCTCGCAATTTTTTCGTCCAGCATGGATTTACTTGAAATTTTCATAGAAAGTAGGGAATAGTCCAAGGATCATTTTCTATATCATGCCGCTATACGCTAAAACCTTGGGGGTGGTTGCCACCCCATATCGGGGGTGGGAATTTTTTATTAAATTTTAACCATGTAAATCGATGTAAAACGTGATTCTAAGAAAAAAATGTATTTTACATTTTTTTCGTAAAACTAATATTTTTCGAGTTATTCGCGGTTGAAAGTAACAGTTTTTCTAATAAATTACTTTTAATGGGAAATAAGCCACAATTTTACCAAAAAAAATGATTTTATTAACGTTTCGAAGCCCAAATCGGGTTTCGTTGTCAAAATACAAAATACTACTAAAATAAACAAAAATGTTGTTGCTAAGTAAAAAAATTCTTCTAATAATTTATTTAATCTGACTCATTTATATTGGCAATTCAGACGTATATTATACATTTTATATGATATATTTATGAGTTACGTTCCTGGCACGACTTTACTAAAATATAGTTCATTCGATTACATGAAATCAATCCCAACTCAAGAATATCTGTCACAAAAAAATCATAGCATGTGATCTGTCTTCTAAAAAGACAACCAAATGCAATGATGACAGTAAAATTCTCGCGTTAGAGATTCCATAGTAAATCACGAGGGAAAAACCAGGAAAAAACCTTGTGATACTATCCCGACATCGTAAGTATTTGGTCTTACATTTAATTTACTTTCAAAAAACTAATACCAAATTCTGACTTTAATATGTTTAAATTATAAATAATATTAATAATACTAGATATACAATAAGTAATACTAAAATATAAAATTTGTACTAACTCGATATGTTATTGACTTACTAATCGTGATATTTTCTTTCTATTGACTTCCTCTTTCAGTATGGGTAACCACATCTTACTGCATTCTACCGAGGAATTTGCGACACAATTGGTTTCATTTAGCATAATTAGAGCCGCTTCTTTGATTTTTCTCTTTTTACTATCTGATTCTTTCAGGACTATACTTGAATCTCTCCACTGAACTCTATGTTCATTATCCCATGCATGTTGACATATTTGAGATCTATCAAATTCTCTATTTTTAATATAAGACTGATGTTCACTTATTCTAACGTTTAATGGTCTTGATATATAATAAGATATATAATAAGTCAATAACATATCGAGTTAGTACAAATTTTATATTTTAGTATTACTTATTGTATATCTAGTATTATTAATATTATTTATAATTTAAACATATTAAAGTCAGAATTTGGTATTAGTTTTTTGAAAGTAAATTAAATGTAAGACCAAATACTTACGATGTCGGGATAGTATCACGAGGTTTTTTCCTGGTTTTTCCCTCGTGATTTACTATGGAATCTCTAACGCGAGAAATTTACTGTCATCGTTGCATTTGGTTGTCTTTTTAAAGACAGATCACATGCTATGATTTTTTTGTGACAGATATTCTTGAGTTGGAACTGATTTCATGTAATCGAATGAACTATCTTTTAGTAAAGTCGTCCCAGGAACGCAACTCATAAATATTGGCGATATCATTTTAAAGTCTTCTACTTTAAAATGTATAATATACGTCTGAATTGCCAATATAAATGAGTCAGATTAAATAAATTATTAGAAGAATTTTTTTACTTAACAACAACATTTTTGTTTATTTTAGTAGTATTTTGTATTTTGACAACGAAACCCGATTTGGACTTCGAAACGTTAATAAAATCATTTTTTTGGTAAAATTGTGGCTTATTTCCCATTTTAAAGTAATTTATTATAAAAATTCCACAAGAAAATAGCTTCAGAACAACATTAACAGTTTTTCGACGAAAAAACCACTTTTTTAGAGAGTATTTTGAGAATAACTCGAAAAATATGCATTTAATCAAAAAAACTGTAGCTATCGAAATTGTGTCTTTTAGTAACACAAACTAAATTCTTTTTCTATAATATTTTTCCGACCAATACAAACCGAGATACGGCATGTTAAAGGTTAGCTTTTTTCGTCAAATGTATAATTTGAAATATTCAAAGCCAAATAACGGGAAAACTTTGCATTTTTCGAGGAAAACTTACATAATCTTTTTTTAAGGATATAATTACCTAGACCTTTCAAAATAAAAAAACAAAAAGTTTCTAGCATAAAAATTAAGTGACTTATGATCAAAAAAAAGGTCGGTACCTGCTTTTCTTTATGAAAAAATCAGTGAAAACAACCCCCTAACTACCCTCCTTAATAAAAATTGGTCTTCACCTTTCTGAAATTCCTTTTATATTTATACTATCAATACACCCAAGAAGTTTTACCTAACTAAGAAGGCCTAATTCTAGAAAAATTGGAGTTTAAAAAAAATTGATTTTTTGCAATTTCGTATTTTTCACCATTTTCTTCAAAATATCTCCGAAAATACTAGAGATACGAAAAAAATGATAGACTACTAAATTGTAGCTTTCTTCATAACTAAAATTTGCAAGTGAATAGATTTACATTGAACAGTGAGCGAGATATAGCTGTTTGAAACCTCTATTTACGAGCAAACACCCCTTATTGAGCCCTTTAAACCCACCCCAATTAAAAACTAAGGGAACTAACGGAATTTCATTTACATAGTCTTAAAGCTCTTCAAAAATCCTACAAAATCGTTTTTGAAAAAACTTTTTATCGCCAAAAATAAAGTAGCTATGTTTATAAAACAAATTTTTTTTTTGAAAAATTCGAATAGTCCGCTTATAGAGCATTTTCAATGTTATGTTACGGACAATGACGTAAATCCGGCCAATAACGTTATTTTCCGGCCAATATCGACAATGGCCGGTTGAATTGGTCATTGTCGACAATGGCCGGATATTAACGTTATTGTCCATAGAAACTGGACATTTATGATAATTTTAAATTCTTGAAAACATCTCTATCATTGCCCGGCCAATGTCGACAATGCCCGTTGTTAATCGGTCAATGTTGAAATTTTGACTAAAAGATAGGTTATGTGTAGGTTTAATATTGTTTACTTCATGTCAGTGGCGGCTCGTGGCCTTAGAGACAGGGTCGGCAAGGTTTTTTTGTCTCTTCATATAGGTATACCATCAAACTAAAAGGCTTAAATCATCATAGGAGATTTTGTTCTTTTTTGTTTTTTTTGTTTATTTGATGTACTTGACATTCTCTCTTGTTTCATGGTGTTTCGACAATACGTGTTGATTCTTTTGAGACAAGATAAATCCCGTTTATTTGAGGCAGAAATTGGTGGTAATAGGAAAATTGATGAACAGTTTGTTGTAATGAATTGCAGTACCTACTTACTACATAGAATTATACCTACATACATATTTTGTACCTTATCCCACTTTCTGAAAATATTTGGATCGGCATAATTTTTAAGTACTTAACTTGTAATAATAAATATCTTGGAAATTCTTTGGCGAATGTAACTTTTAAATTTTGAATCGTCAAAGAGGTCAAAAATTTGCAAATCTTCAAAATTCGAAAAAGGAGTATCTATTTGCGTATAATAAGTTAGTCCAGAAAGCCACTGCGCATCCGCTAGGAAAAATATTCTAATTCGGATTTTTTGCACAATCTTACTCAAAAAGGACTCCTTTTAACAAATTTCCATGTTGCCAGGACCAAAAGGTGGTCAAAAATTTTTTAAACGTTTTTTTTTTGTTTTTTTCTTAAAATTATTTTTATTGCATGGAAAAAAGTTTTTTTAGGTTTCTTGGATCATTCCAAACAGAAAAGGTCTTTAGTGACTTTTTTATAAAAATGATAGTTTTTGACATATAAGCGATTAAAAATTGAAAAATTGCGAAATCGGCCATTTTTAACCCTCAAAGACTATGTGAAAAACTGAAAATTTGAATGTTGCCAAGGTAGGTAGATATTCTTTAAACATCGATTGATGAAATCCCGAAGAGTTTTTTGCAATACAATATTCAAAACTCCTTTGTTTTTTAATTGGGAATCAAGCGTGCGCGACACTCTTTTCCACCGACAGTATGGTGCAAATGAAAGGAATAAATTCGTTATTTCGAAAATCGGCGACTTTAATGAAAAATCCCGAAACAGGTCGATTTTTATTTTTAAGTTATGATATTGTGGCATATATGGTATACTAGTGACGTCATCCGTCTGGGCGTGATGACGTAATCGATGATTTTTTTAAATGAGAATAGGGGTCGTGTGGTAGCTCGTTTGAAAGGTTCTTTAATTTTCCATTAAGTAATGTAAACATTTACATAATTTTTTATACAGGGTGTCCTTCTACTTCTTTTTTTGTCAAATAATTTAATTTAATAAAAAATTTTTGGACACCCTGTATAAATAATTATGTAAATGTTTATATTACTGAATAGAGAATTGAAGAACCTTTCAAATGAGATAGCACACGACCCCTATTCTCATTTAAAAAAATCATCGATTACGTCATCACGTCCAGATGGATGACGTCACTAGTATACCATATATGCCACAATATCATATTTTAAAATTAAAAATCGACCTGTTTCGGGATTTTTCCTTATAGTCGCCGGTTTACGAAATAACGAATTTATTCCTTTCATTTGCACCATACTGTTGGTGGAAAATAGTGTCGTGCACGCTTGATTAGCAATTAAAAAACAAATGAGTTTTAAATATTGTATTGCAAAAAATCGATGTTTAAAGAATATCTACCTACCTTGGCAACATTCAAATTTTCAGCTTTTCACATAGTTTTTGAGGGTTAAAAATGGCCGATTTCGTAATTTTTCAATTTTTAATCGCTTAATATGTCAAAAACTATCATTTTTAGAGAAAAGTCACTAAAGACCTTTTCTCTTTGGAATGATCCAAAAGACCTAAAAAAACTTTTTTCCGTGCAAAAAAAATAATTTTAGGAAAAAACAAAAAAAAAACGTTTAAAAAATTTTTGACCACTTTTTGGTCCTGGCAACATGCAAATTTGTTAAAAGGAGTCCTTTTTGAGTAAGATGTGCAAATAATCCGAATTAGAATATTTTTCCTAGCGGATGCGCAGTGGCTTTCTGGACTAAGTAGGTATCCCAAATTTCAAGATATACCTACTATGTATCATGTCGTTGTCTTTTTTGAGATGGTTCGGAAATATCAAGCGAATCCAAAAGTCACTGCGTATATATTGGAAACTACTATCATTACGAAAATCTCTGAGATTTTGCACCAGCTTTCTTATTCTATTTTTGGAATAAATAATGTCAGTTGACTGATTTTGAACAACAATGAATATCTTGGGCAAACTCTGTCTTAAAAATATTTAAAAGAATATTAAAGTATTTATTAAAGTTTTCAAACCGATTGCTTCACGGATCGAGGTATCGCCACTTTCAAAATCGTCGCCTTCGATAATAAAATCAAAAACTTCCAAAAACTGTTCACGAAAATCTGCTACAGATACTAAAACTACCAGAGATAAGCTGCTTAGATGAAACTAACCGAGATTTAAAATTTGATCGCGTCTGACAAACTGTTTACTTTTTTTTCGAAACAAATTTGTTCTAAAGCAGTAGTCCATTTAGGTGAGCTAAACGGGCAAGAAAATACGATTTTCTTTATTTTTTTACACGTACCATGCAAAACTAAATTCATTATATGCGCATAATAGTGAGTAAATAAAGCTTGTGATGCAATAGTTTTAACTTTTGCCTGGAGACCATTCAATTCACCACACATCACAGCAACGCCGTCATAAGATTGCCCAGTTGCCCTACCAATGTATTTTTGATATAAAAAAATTTTAATCTGTTCTTTAAAACACCAAAAATATATTCTGCCTTATTGCTTTTACTCACGTCTCTAAAACCTAAAAACCTCTCATAAATATTACCACGTAACGCGTATCGAACAACAATTAATTGATAATTGTAAATGACATGATAATCAGAAGTTTCATCTACTTCCAGCGAAAAGCAAATGGTTTTCTAAATCTCAGATTCAATAACGTTATTCAAAATGTAACTATTTGATTATATGTATTAGTTCATTCTGTATTACGACTACACTTCGAATCAGAAAGTAAATATTTCTAAAACAATTTTATTAATTCTCTATAATTACTTTGATTTTTAACAAATTTGCTTCGATCCATCGTGTCCACTAAATGATAATTCCTGACAACTTAAAAAAATTACAATATCAATTAAACGACGTAAAACGGAGTGATCATTTTTGACAATTTCTGCCGATGCTTCCAAATGAAACACCGACCGGCAGATTTAAATGTGCTGTACCTGCCGCTTAATGCATACGGAGAGAATAACATACATTGTATGTTTGCTTGCTCATCGACTTGTTATTTCGTTGAGTTTTACGTGTAAATCGTCAAGCTACGGATGAGTTGGGGTCGGCTAGCCGAAAAGTCAGATGAATGGCTCGGATCATTCATTTTTTGAGAAGTCTGTTATGCGCAGGGATTACTTAACGCTCGGATTAATCAAATCCTTTTAAAAACCATGAATAAAATTTAGTCTGTATTATCTGACAGATTTTTTTTACTTCACAGATACAAATATTAAAAAAATCTATATCTATAAATGTGTGGGTCGGCACTGCCAACCCCTGCCGACCCTGACCGGCCGCCACTGCTTCATGTGTGTATATTGTGTATTGTTTTCGTGCTGAAATTACTCGTAAATTGATTTAATAAGTGTTATCATGGATATCAACGATGTGCGCACTCTTTTTAATAATTATATAAACTGAATAGTCAAGTCAAAACGTGATGACAATAAATCATTTTTAAACTGTGACGAATGCAATAGCCGAATAAGTGAAATTAAAGAAGCGAAAAATATTTTGAGAACACGAATAAAGACGTTTTATTTGTATTTAATGCAACTACTTTCAGAAACATCTTAGTATCTCATTTTAAACACTTATTGACTTACACCGATTGGCTTCTGAGGCATCGATTTATCAACATTGGCCATTTGCTTCTGGCCACTGTCATTATTGACCGGTTATTGATGAAAAATCTAATTTTACGTTAAGTTTTTACATTGGCCAATATTTAAGGTTATTGTCGTTAATGGCCGAGCATTGTCGTTAATAACCAAGGAAAATGGACATTCACGACAATGCCCGGCCATTAACGTCAATGCCCAATTTACATCATTGACCGTAACGTATAAATATAATACCACAGAACTAGTTCGTTTACTGGAAGATGATTAAAAAACTATTTGTATTTTTTGTATTTGTACATATTTGTAAATTCGTATTTTTGTGTAAATAAATGTTTTTGTAATTCTTTAATTCTACTTTTTTTCTGTATAGATTTATTAAATTATATACTTATAAAAATTGCAATGTTATTAAGGGTAGTTTTTAAGGGTTGAAATATGATATTATATTCTTTAGCATAAAACAATCCTTATTTAACCAATCAAAACCAAATTCTACCCATATTAAAGTTTACAATGTTTGTATATAATTTTTGACAATAATGGGTAGTTTACACCCCTAAAAATAATCAACGCCCTTCAACGTGAAATAGAATATGAAGTACAGGGTGAGCTGATCCTAATCTCAAATTTTCATGTAAATCGATGCAAGCCGAAATTATTCTTTACGAATAAGTTAATTTTTTATATATAGCTCCAATAAGGGTGGTTGTAAGGGTTGAAATATTATGATATTATATCTTAAAGCATAAAAAATCATTATGTATCTAATAAGAATGAAATGTTGACAATATTAAAGTTTAAAATGTTATTTTATAATTTTTTACAATTAGGGGTAGTTTTCACCCTTAAAAAACCAAAAGCGTACAACAGCTCAATATAGAAAATGAACTAGAGGGTGAAATGAGCCTAGTCCCAAATTTTTGTACAAATCGATGCTGGACGAAAAAATTACGAGGTTTTGCTATTTTTTCAGTTTCATTTCCTCGACTAAGTGGATAAAAGCAGCTTATATTTTGATAAATATATTTAATTATTATACAGGGCAATTCAACAAAACTAAAAGAAGAAAATTATGCAATTTCAAATTGTCCGGTTACTTTTGCGGGTCAGTCTAAGTTATATAAAAATCTGATCTATATTCACTTTTCAACGTTAATATCACAAGAGAATGAGAATCTGACACAGAAGAAGAGGAAGATATGCAAATCCATAATTATTTATAAGTAAATCAGCAAGTCTTTAATTTATGAATATTGCTTAAATGTTAAATTATATCAATACCAGAGGCGTGCGGTCCATGGAAGCCGGGGAAGCGCCGCTTCCCTATTATATACTTCGATATAACAAAATATATTATTAACTAATATTTAATTATCAAAAATTTTCCCCAATCCCAGTAATCTACATATTATTACCTAGGCAATAGGCATTGAAAAATATTAAAAATTAATCGCATAGGAAGGAACTCAATATGCACTATGCACACAATTCAACTAAGTACTCGGTCCACCCCTGACAGAAGCGCATCTCAAAATCGCCGCTTGTCATGCAGTTGTCCCGTATAAAAATTGGTCAGGGTTCAATGACGGCACCCACTAGTCGCGCGAATTTTGGTACCCTGCAGAAGCGATCGTTCGATCGCCTTCCAAGAGTGGGATGCTCTGACTGTTACTGCTTCTAAGGGGTGCTTAGGTACAGACATTCGCTTAAAGAATATTTCGATTTAAATTTTTTGCAGAGATTTTTCCTTTTACTGATCTTTTATTTGACATTTTACAGATGAAGTCAATTGACATTACATTTTGTATAAGACAAATTGATGACTTTATTAATACGATAATTAAAAAACGAGAGCAGTTTAAAAATATTTGGGATAAAACTGAAAATATGGGGTTTGAACATGAAAGAAAAAGAATGAAGATTGATAATGTCGACAACATTTTGATGACATTCTACAAAAAATGAATTTTCGCTTTCAAAATTTTAACGAATTAAAATTTGTAGAATTATATAATGTATTCTTATTTAATTTTTCTAATTATAATTCATCAAAATTTCCCACAGAGGAATTTATTTCACTAGGATTAAATAATGAAAATATTTTGATATGCCAGCTTTGCATTATAAGTTAAGTGTTGTTTATGAAACAACTCACATTAGTGATAAAGATACTCAGAAATCTGGGTATTTCTTATAACTACTGGTATAAAAAAGTCCCTGTGTGAAGTGTCCAAGTTGTGTGAATTACTACAAACTATCCCAGTCACAAGTACATCAGTTGAACGAAGTTTTTCAGTATCAAAATGCATTAAAAGTTTTACAAGAAATTCAACAAGCGAAGACAGACATTACAAGTCCATTGAAAAAGACCGAATTCAACAATTATCAGAAGTTGATAGGAGAATAGAGCTCAAGTATAAATAAGTGTCATATTGTTGAAAGTTGTGTGTTGTGGAAAATGCCTCGGAATTAAAAAAAAAAACATTTAAATAGATCTCTTCTTTAGGAAACGAAGCCCGGAGCGAGGACTTAAGGCCCGAGCAAGCAATACAGGGTGTCGGCCGGTATGCGCTCGACCGTTTTGCGCCCTTACCTGAAATCGGCCGGTTTGCGCTCTAACACTTTCTTAATGGAGATGTATAGCTAATTATTTTCTTATGTCGACCGTTTTGCGCTCTCTTGTAATCGACGTTTAATTTTATTCTACCATAACGATCAGGTAACGGTTAGGCTAGTAAAATTAGTTTTAAAAAATCATAAAACTATAAAAAAATGGATATAGTCTAGATGATGTGCACAGCAATTGGAAGGTGGAAACACAAAAAAGCCGGAAATACCCGAAAGTTAAGTTAGGACCGAAGGGTTGGGTCTTCCTCTTTCCCTTCTTAGAAGGGCTTTCTAAGTTCTTTCTGACTCAACTTTCACGGTGGAAACACAAAAAAAGCCGGAAATACCCGAAAGTTAAGTTAGGACCGAAGGGTTGGGTTTTCCTCCTTCCCTTCTTAGAAGGGCTTTCTAAGTTCTTTCTGACTCAACTTTCACGGTGGAAACACAAAAAAAGCCGGAAATACCCGAAAGTTAAGTTAGGACCGAAGGGTTGGGTCTTCCTCCTTCCCTTCTTAGAAGGGCTTTCTAAGTTCTTTCCGACTCAACTTTCACGGTGGAAACACAAAAAAAGCCGGAAATACCCGAAAGTTAAGTTAGGACCGAAGGGTTGGGTCTTCCTCCTTCCCTTCTTAGAAGGGCTTTCTAAGTTCTTTCTGACTCAAGTTTCACGGGGTGCAGTTGTCTCAGTCGTGTGTCTTAGTGATTCCAAGTGAAGCCAAGAAAATGGCGTCGTGTACCGCGTGTGAAATATAACGTTCTTGGATGGTATTGTTATGGCAGCAGATAGGGAGAAAATTCTCGCCTTTTTATATTCACTTGGGGTATTAAAAAATACTAGGAAATGTTGTGGCTTTACTGTATCGGCAAGGAAGAGGACTTATTTTGAGTCAGGTAGGTTCACCAGACTATTATTGTAGAATGAAATTAAAATTATATTGCAAGAGAGCGTAAATCGGCCGATTAAGGAAACTATAGTAGTTAGATATTTCTATTATGAAAATTGCAAAGCGCAAACCGGTCGATTTCAGGTAAGAGCGCAAAACGGTCGAGCGCAAACCGGCCATATTCGCAATACAGATAAATGATAGGTCACTATAGTCACTAGAAATAGCGGCAATAGAGTGCCTCACGCATTGATCGGGGTAGGATTTAGTGTGTGACTCCTTATAAGCACTTTGCTGATAGAGAGCCCCTATAGCGCATCAGAGTGTTATCAGGTGGGAAGTGGTTCGACCCTCGACCCTTAAGAAAATATTTTTATATCCTTATTGAATCGCTTCCCCTTTAGAAAAAGTCACCGCACGCCACTCATCAATACGATGTATCCGCTTTAACATTAATTTTATTTAACATACAAATCTGTCCTTTTTTGATTCTCCAACACTAACCCATGATTTTCATACTTTACACATTAATGAAGATTTGCATTATTTGTAATTATTAGCTACCGGTTGCAAACAGATAGAATGTAGTTGTGTGAATTTTTTAGGTAGCAAAAAAGGTTTTGTTTAGGTAGGTATGGAAGAAAATTTTCTCAAAGTCTAAGTCTAAATATGTAGAAACTTATTCATTATAGAAGATACTCAACAAATTTGAAGTAACATCTCCAATACATATTAAAACATACACAAATTCCAGAGATATTCATAAGCGAAATTTATTTTAATGTAAAAGGTGTTCAAAATGTTGCCGGAAAAACTTGCTAAAATACAGTTGGAGGAAAATGATTGCTCATCCATTTAGTTTTTGAGGGAAGTATGCGTGTAACTTTCCCAAAATAACCTGGATTTTCTTCAAGCCGGTATACATTATGCCGACGAACGTTACCAATCAAAAGATATTGTTTCGTCATTAAAACAAACGTTTTGAAGGTAATCAGGATTCTGTGCAATATTATTTGTCATTGTTTCGTAATATTCCATCCGTCTATCTGGATCATCGTATATCAATGCTTGAACTATTTTTGTTTTGAAGGATTGAAATTTATTTTTCTTCAGAACTTTTAAAACTGTTTGTTTTCCGACTTGCTTAATAAAAATGTGCTCGCATTTCAGTAGAAGTACTGCCAGTCCCAAAAACTCGGACTGGGACGTTTCGCCGTCGCCGTTTCGCCGTCGAGCCACTTTGCCGTCGAGCCAGTTCGCCGTCGGCTGTTTCGCCGTCGCCATCCCGGCATTGGTTAAGTTTACAAGAACGTGATGTGATAACACTAACTTTTTGTATACTAAATGTCGCAAGAACGTGATAACATACTAACTTTTTTTTTTATACTAAATGTCAGTGTAAATAAAATGCTAATGTTGCTAGTAAAACCAAGTTATATTTTCGTATTCAACTATACATTGTTTTCATCTGAAAAATAAAATATTTACAGTACATATTAAAAATATTTAAAAAGTTACATTTCATAATTATGGGCAAGTCCTCTAAGATATTCTAAAATATCTCCATCGGCATTGAAGTTTCGGACTAATCTTAAAATTTGCTCATCCGCGTCCCTATATTTTTTCTTTTTCAAGGGTGGCAGATTCCCAGCAACTAATTATTCATAGTGAACGTCCCTACCCCTTCTGCACCTTACGGAGGCTGTCGATAAATTTCCATATTGTAGGGTGGTCGACTCCTAATTCTGTTTGAAGCCTTCTGTGCTGCCTCCGCGTAATTGTTGGTTCGATCCTCCCTATTCCTTTGATAGAGATTCCACATCTCCTGGGGAAATAATGGAGGGCGTCTACCATCTCCTCGTCTATCAATAATTAATAAAATGATATACAGATTTTGGAATTTCTGAAGAAGTACACTTTATAGTTACCTGTTCATACGTCCTGCGTAATTGTCTTCGAATCAATCCAACAGTGGTTGAAGCGCAACAGGTAAAGCGTTTCCCAACACATCAATGGCCTGATCTAAATGATGAACTGGAACGAATGCCAAGGATGTCACCATCTTACAATTTAAGGCAAATTGGGCGTCGTTATTGTATTCTGTAAGATGGCCTAACTGTGCCACATGCTTCTTCATGTTTTGTGCTAAGTGGAAGAAGCATCCGTTGATATTTACTCCTGGGAAGCAATCTTCCATCACTGCGAATGCTGCCTGCTCAAAGTCGCAATGGATCGCAGTAGGGCTCAGATTTGGCTTCAAATTCTTTATTAGATCGAACATACGGCTATAAGTAGCTCGTGATTTGTTTGGCAAAAGGGCATAAAATATAGTGTGGACCCCATTATTTTTAGTTGCCTTCACGGTGTACACTTGGGAAAAAAGCGGCGGTGCTATTGAAAATGTACCATCGGCAAACTATATGGGCGAAGTTTGCCAATGCTGTAGCCAGCTGTCTCTCCCGAAAATCAATATTCTGTTGGGCCCTTCTCCATTGTCCGCCAAAAGGAAATTTTCTTCCACGTCATCCGACACTTCATAAATCCTGTAATGTTCCGGAATCCGCAATATTCTGTTGGGCCCTTCTCCATTGTCCGCCAAAAGGAAATTTTCTTCCACGCCATCCGACACTTCATAAATCCTGTAATGTTCCGGTATCCGCAATTCTTCCAAATTAACAGGGTTTGGCGGTGCAGCTTGAATTTCGTTGCGTTTTCGTCTGATGGTCTTCCTCAGTGCGCAACTATTTGGAAGTCAAGCTTGAGAAGCCTGACTGGTATTATTCAAACATTCGTTGACTACCTAAAATAAAAAAATGAATCAATCAATGAAAATTTCAAAGTAAAATATTGTTGGAAATAAGAAAATTTATTAGAATAAATTGAAAATTACCTGAATTGTTCCTTCCATTGTATCTTCTGCTCATCTTTTAATGGTTGTTACTATTTGGGCAACCTCTACATCCACAGCCGAGGCGTCATGAGAGTGCAGGTTAACCTTTTTTTTTATTATTTCACCATTTTTAGTGTGAATTCTTGCCTTACACATGTCTCTTCTCTCACATCTCCAAAATCTAATTTCATCGTCATTTTTGCTAAGTGCATCAAAAACATAAATAAAACCATCTGAGCTAAATTTTGGCTTTCCTCTAGTAGATAGAATTTGTCGGTCCATAATTAAGCAATTATCGCAAACACTTTCAAGATACGACTGAACTCTTCAGATGAATTCTGCGCTTATATAGTAAATCAAAAGAGAGAAATGAGGAAAAGGGACATAATCTGTTAATGGTACCTGATGTACCTGCCAACCTTTAATAGTCACCTATTTTTTGTAATTTTAAGTTTAACCTATTATTTCTAGGAAATTAAGGACAATAAACAAGAGTATAATTAGAATACATCATTAAATAGATAAATATGAGTATTATCCGATTCCCGGAAATAAACAATATTGAGAAAAGGGATTTCAATTTCAATTGTTTTTACTGTATCAAAAATAAAAAACTTCATTATGCAAAAGTGATAGTATGTAATCGTTCGAAAACCATTCAAAACTTATATACAAGTAATGATCATCCCGAAATTATAAGTACGAATGCTAACAACGAAATGACGACGGCGAAATGGCTCGACGGCGAAACGGCGACGGCGAAATGTCCTAGACCCCCAAAAACTTGCTAACAACCGATTTAAAATAGTGCCTGTCTGTTGCTTGATCAGGGTAAGACAATTTCAAAGATCTGCATAATAATTACCACCATTTCGCATTTTATTTTAAATTACTTCTCAGACAAATTTGCAGCAGCGTGAGATCTTTTCGCAGAGGACTGTCAAAGTTTCTTCCAGACGTATTACCACTTTTAGCACATAACACAGCATTATTAAAAACTAAGTGGTAGAAGATTGATTCACCATCCGCTCGAATGACCAGCAAAAATGGAAAATTTGTTCAACGAAAATGTACAAAGAACAATACATTAGGATGGCGATCTTACTACCATTTAGAGCAGTGATGGGCAAAGTACGGCTCGCGGCAAACTCTGGCCCGCGAAAGTATTTGATTCGGCCCGCCAAGGATCTATCAACATGGATAGCATATTGAAAACATACTTCTGAGAAATATATAGCACATCCTTGGAATATTCTTCCCATATACTAAAAATATCAGTGGCGTAACAAACTCCGTCGGGGCCCCCCTGCAGAATTGGAAATGGGGCCCCCTTTAAAAAATTACTAAATGAAACGTATGTAACAAATACCTATATGTGTTACAGTCCAGCAAATGAACGTAACATATGACGACACCGTGTAATTTTCAGTGTCACTACCGAAGTGGTCAACACAAGACTTTTCGAGTTATTTATGAGTAAAAATGTTTATTGTTCAACAAAAAACCACGTTGTTAGGCGATTTTTCGCAAATAGTTCAAAGAGTAAATATTTGATCGAACAGAATATTGTTAGCAAAAATGTATCTAGCTTATAAAAAAAAATGAAACAAAAATGAAATCTATCTACCCAGTAAAACAAAAGTTGTAGCTCATGAAAAGTTTTTCTTATTCGTCAAATTCCAAATCGAATATTTTAACGTGAAATAACCAAAAAATGAAATACTTTTCGGGGAAACTCATTAGAACTTTTTTAAAGTGTTTAAAAGAAGCTTTATTTTTTACAAAAGTTTCTAGCATCAAAACTAAGCCAGTTACGCTTAAAATACAGTTAATCCCATTTTTTGGTAAAAAAATTGTAAAAATCTCCCTCTATTTAGCACCTAAAACAAAACAAATCATTATCGCCTTACAAATTACTTAACTTTTTTACATGGCCTGTAAGTTTCACCGGTTCAAAGTGCTTATATTTAAAAGGATTCTAGTTGAAAGGGCTTGAACGAGTTACTAATCACGAGTATATGCAAATTTTAAACAGCCATATCTTAACCAATTTTTGTCTTACAGAAAAGCAAAATAAAGAAAAAATATTTATAAAAGCAAGACCTACATTTCTTTACTTTTTGAGATTTTTCGTATCACTAATACTTACTTTTTAAGTTATTTTTAAAAAAGGCATTTTTCCAAAGTAAAAAAACTTTTTTTAATATGAAACCAAATTTTTTCAAAGATAAGAACTTCGAAATGATCAAACTTACAGATCATATAAACAATAAATATTTAAAGTAAATGGTAAAGCGCTAACGATAAATTTTTTTTGGGTCGATAGGGGCCGATTTTCTTGGTTTTTTTTTACCAAAAATGCGGTCAACTTTATTTGAGCGTAACTCGTATAGTTTTGGTGCTAGAAACTTTAATAAAAAATAAAAATAAAGCTTTTTTTGAAACATTTAAAAAAAGGTTTAATTAGTTTTTCCCGAAAAGTGCTTCATGTTTGGTTATTCCAGGTTGAAATATTCGATTTGGAATTGGACGAATAAGAATAATTTTTCATGAGCTTCAACTGTGCTTTTACTGTGTCGACAGACTTCATGAATAAGTACACCATTTTTTTGTATCTTATAACTACATTTTTGCTACAAATATTTCTTCGATATCTAATATTTAATTCGATAAATACTTATTTTTGAGTTATTTGCGAAAAACCCGTCTGAATACGTTGTTTTTTTTGTTAAAAAATAAACATTTTCATTCGCAAATGACTTTAAAAATATTAACATAGATAATGAAACTCTATGGAACATTGCTGATCAATTTATACATTTCCGGACTAAACGTACCTATGTTTTTCCAACTTAGGATGTTGTAGGTCCAACTTTGAAGTGGAGTGTAGTAGAACCTAAATCCAAATTGTCAAGCAAATACGTCCGTCGTGACGTTGATAATTTCACTCCAAAACTGTCATTTACTGAAACTTCATTTTCAATACTGCACTGCTTAAAAAACGTATGTATGCAAATAATATAACAACACATTTTTACATATATTAGACGGCAAGATGGGGCCCTTGACATATTGGGGCCCCCATAAGCTTGGTAAGCTTAAGGCGTGGGGGCCTCTGTTACGCCTCTGGATAATTGTATCGAAATACTAAACGTAGGTAAAGATTAAAGAGAAAACCCATTTCTAGATTTAGAAATATTGTTATAAAATTCGGCAAATTCCAATTCTCAAATCTTTCAATAGTCACGTACAAAGCATTATAGTTTATTGTCGTCAACATAAAATTTCGTAAGACCGGAAAGGAGTAAATTTCTAGATATGAGATGATTCACTTGCGAATTTAGAAATTTACGTTTTTAAATTCAAACACACAAAGTAAAATCATATACCTATAACCGATTTTTACATAATATCAGACGACAAGATGGGGCCCCTGATCTATTGCGGCCCCCCCGCAAGCTTCACGCTGCGGGGGCCTCTGTTACGCCCCTGAAAAATATGTGCGATAGTACATTCTAAGTATATAAATAGAAGGTATATAGCACTTCCTTGGAATATCCGAATATTCTTCCCATATACTAAAAATATGTGCGATAGTACATTCTATAGAATAGAGAATAGAAATATGCTTTATTTTCACTGAAAATTTTTACAATTTTATGGACAAAGCTTACATACAGTCAAAAGAAAAAAATAATATCAACAACAAATAACAAATAACAACTACAATTTACTAAAATTAGATAAATCGTCAATATACAGTAAATATGATATAAAACCAAAGACAGAAACAATTATTGCAAAATTTATATAAATTGCAAATTGAACATATGTACATACTTACAACAAATAAAATACAACATTAGGAATTGACAGTTTAAGCTACTGCGTATGAAACCCAATTTTCTTAGTTATTCATTAAGAAATTCTTCTATTGAATAATATGGGCTTTTAGATAGATAGGCTTTGGTCATTTTACGGAACTTTGGGAAAGATGTTGCAGATTTAAGTTGTAAAGTTTTTTTGCGGAATATAATATAGATTTCTTTACTGACTCAGTGGATGGGATCGGTAAATAAATATCAAAGATTGAATTTTTGGTAGAGTAAATATGATTGGGCCTTGCTGGAAAGACATGAAGGTGTTTACGAATTAAACAAACCGTTTCTAGAATATATAAAGATGGAAGTGTTAGAATTTCGTGATTTCTGAAGTAACTTCTGCAATGTGTACATCTTCTGAGGCCAAACAGATATCTTATTGCTCTTTTTTGCAATTTGAAAATAACATCAAATTGAGCAGCTGTACTAGAACCCCAAAAAGGAAGACCATATCGAAGATGAGATTCGAACAACGAAAAATATGTTATTTTAGAAGATGCTAAATTGAGTTCCCTTGAGACACATCTTATTGCATAGCAAGCTGAGGCGAGTTTCTTACTTAACGAATCGATATGAAGGGACCAATTTGAGGTTGCTGTCTAAAAAATACCAAGAAATTTTACAGAATCAACGGTACTGATCTGGCTGTTATTAAGAGGCAAAGGTTGAAGAGCTCCTTTATAGGATAATGCTACTGTTTTGTCTATATTAAAGGAGAGTAAATTAGAGTCAGACCAGGTCTTTATCGTCAGTAGATCCGAAGTTATAGTTTCATGAAGAGATGCAATAGTTGAGTTGCATTTATAAAGATAAGGAACAGAAGAGGACCCAATACTGAACCTTGCGGTACTCCACATACAATGTTTTTGAGACTAGAGTCAGTATCATTTGCTCTAACTAGTTGTTTCCTATTATTCAAGTAGGATTGGAACCAATTCAAAGAAATACCTCTAATTCCATATACCTCGTCCAATTTACTTACCGTTGCACGTCATCCGCGCCATAGCCTGTGACACGATACCAACACGAAATATTTAGGCGGTGGGTGTGTTCTTTTTTAGAATCAAAACGATTCTAAAGGGGAACACACCTACCGTCTAGATATTTCGTGTTGGTATCGTGTCACAGGCTATGGCGCGGATGACGTGCAACGGTAAGTAAATTGGACGAGGTATAGAAATTTAGTTTTTTAATCAAGATGTCGTGATTTACACAATCAAAAGCTTTGGTATAGTCACAGAAAACAGTGGCAGTATAAAGATTATTGTTTAGTGCTTGATAAACCTCATGTAGTACAGAAAACATGGCATCAGTGATACATTTATTAGTTAAAAAGCCGAACTGATTTTGAGATAAAATGTTGTTATCAACGATAAAGGACATATGTCGAGTTTTAATGAGTCTCTCAATAATTTTGGAGAGTGCCGGTAGTAAGGCAATAGGTCTAAAGTTGCAGGCATTAGATTTTTCACCACCCTTATGAAGAGGAATAATAACGGCTAATTCTAAGTATATAACTAGCACTTTCTTGGAATATTCGTCCCACATACTAAAAAGATTGCGATAGTACATTCTAAGTATATAACTAGAAGGTATATAGCACTTCCTTGGAATATTCTTCCCATATACTAAAAAATATGTGCGATAGTACATTCTAAGTATACAGGGTGTCCAGAAACTCTACCGACAAACGAGGACAGGAGATTCCTCAGATAATTTTAAGACAATTTAATCCAATTCACCTAGTCCGAAACTGCTTCCTAAGGGAGCTAGAGCTCTTTGAAGATGGCGTCATGTAATTAGTTTTTCTTAAATACCTCCAGAACACTTTTATTTAGAAAAACGAAAATTGGTATACATATTTACTTTGAAGAAATGAATCGATTTCATCTATTGCGAATTTCTAGTACAGGTCATAGGCGTCCGTTTTGGGTAGGAAAATGGTTATTTTATCGCCTAACTTTTTTGTCTTTAATTTTTAAGCATTTTTGACTCTGAATTATTAAATTGTGAGTTATTCTAGTACTAAAAGGTACTCTTAGTTTAAGTCGATAGGATACACCGTTTTCTAGAAAAATCGATTTGAAAATTTTTCGTTCCTTGAATTAAAAAAAAATATTAAAAAAAAAACTATTTAGAAAGATGAAAACTGGTACATTTATTTATATTCCAGAGATTAATCGATTTCATTAATGGCGAATTTCTAGTACCGGTCATAGGCGTCCGTTCTGGGTAGGTCAATAGTTATTTTATAGCATAACTTTATTGTCTTTAATTTTTAAGTATTTTTGACACTAGATTATTCAATTATGAGATATTCGAGTACTTAAAGTTACTCTTGCTTTAAGTTGGTAAAATACATCGTTTTTTTTTTAAATTTTTTTTAACTTTTTTTTTTCAAATTCCCAAAACTAAAAACTTTCAAATCGATTTTTCTAGAAAACGGTGTATCCTACCGACTTAAAGTAAGAGTACCTTTTAGTACTAGAATACCTCACAATTTAATAATCCAGTATCAAAAATGCTTAAAATTTGAAGACAAAAAAGTTATGCGATAAAATAACCGTTGCCCTACCCAAAACGGACGCCTATGACCGGTACTAGAAATTCGCAATGGATGGAATCGATTCATTTCAGGAAAGTAAATACGTATACAAATTTTAGTTTTTCTAAATAGAAGCATTCTGGAGATATTTAAGAAAAACTAATTACATGGCGCCATCTTCAAAGAGCTCTAGCTCCCTTAGGAAGCATTTTCGGACTAGGTGAATTGGGTTAAATTGTCTTAAAATTATCTGAGGAATCTCCTGTCTTCGTTTGTCGGTAGAGTTTCTGGACACCCTGTATAAATAGAAGGTTTATAGCACCTCCTTAGAACCTTCTAAAAAGTATGTTCTTGGTATATACTAAAAAGAAGTGCGGTAGTTCATTCTAAATATACAGTGTGTCAATTTAAAAACTCACAATGGCTATATCTCACGAACAAAAGCTGATATCAAAAATGATTGAAACCGTTTCTAGGATAGTAAGGGGGAACTAAAATGACATGAAAGAGAACTCACCCCCATCAACCCCCTAGGCCCCCCCATCACAACCAAAAAAGTTTAAAGTGCAAACCCCTACTTGTGATACATCATTGATAAAAATTGCTATCCAATGGTATAAATAATAATTATACAGGGTGAAGCAATAATTGTGAAACTTTGGCTTAAATGAAAAATTTACTAAGGTTTTGTTGAATTGCAAATTGATTAAAAATGTCAATTAAGTAAATATTTAATGTGAATTCCGTTGTTTGGTAAACAATAATAAAGCCTATTTTCAAATTCTGCACGAAATTTGGTAAATGTTCTAGTAATAGGGCGACATGGTCCAAGAGCTGTGAGACATTTTTGAGTAGGTATTTTAGGCAAGCTGAAAATTTTTCAGGTGACTCTTCCATAATAGCCTAATACAAAAATGCCGGTCTGGCTGGAGGGTAGCGGTTATTTTCCCCAAAAATCCCCCCCAAAGTTAAAAAAAGGGTAAAAATTGTTATTACAAAAAATATCATTGACGTGACTTTAAAGTAAATTTAAATATTCAAATATTAGGAAAATAAACAAGCCAGGCGATTTGAGGGCGATTTTAGCTCTGCAAGATACTTGCATGGGCGTCCCAGGATTATTTTCAGGGGATGCATATTAACTTCAGAAGATTTTATCTGAATCTGTACATACTATTAACAAGTATAAAATATACAACTATACATGCATAGCTATGTATATTCCTTCTGGACAGGGAGGTACAATTGTTATTTTGACAGGGTATTTTTTAATATTAAAAATAAATATTCTAAAAAAGGCAGCTTTTTGGTGAAATTTTCCAACTGCCATGTGATCAAACAAATTACGGGTTCATATAAATGAAAAGCGCTATAGGTAAGCAGCAGTGTGAGAAAGAGCGTATACCGATAGCTGTTTGCGTCCTCTGTTCTAGCGAAGTGAGTCCGTTCGCTCGAGAAAAATCACGTGACCTGGTGATACCCATGTTGTTGTGCCTCGAAACGTTAGAGTAATTGTTATATATTATAGTTTTTTAAGTAACTTTTCCTTAATTAAAGGAAAATAATACGTACTATACAATAGATTTTGCAAATATGATAGGAAATGACAAATTTATTATTATAAATATATAGGTAGAAAATTATAAAACTATAAACTAAATAAATTCTGTGTCCGAATCTTGTACTTCTTCTTCAAACTCCTCATCTGAGCTTAAATATTCATTCTTTTCTTCTTCGTCAGACTCCCCTCGAGACTCAGATTCTTCTTCTACATGAACTGTAGATAGTTGTAATATGCATTTAGAATTTATTAAAAATTAATTACTGATTAATTAATTGATTTGCTACGTATTCTCTGTCATTTTGTACGGAGTCGAAGCCTGCACAACCACGGGCGCATCTGAAGAAAGACTTGCCATTGTTGAGATGTGGTGTTATCGAATAATGTAAAAAAATAATGTACACAACACGTAACAAACGCGGAAACATTAAGAAAGATGAAAATTAGACAAGAAATACTCAACACTATGAAGGAAAAAAATGAGCTACTTTGGTCATATACTAAGAAATAAAAAACCTGATGTGATTGGTTATATAAGGAAAAGTATTAAGTATTGGTTTTAAAAGAAAGAATACGTAGCAACTCAATTAATTAATCACTAATAATCTTTTAATTAACTCTAAATACATATTATAACTATTTACAGATTAGGTAGAAGACGAATCTGAGTCTTGAGGGGAGTCTAACAAAGAAAAAGAGAATGAATATTTAAGCTCAGATGAGGAGTTTGAAGAAGAAGTACAAGACACAGAATTAATTTAGTCTATAGTTTAATACTTTTCTACCTATATATTTATAATAATACATTTGTTTTTTTTTTCTATCATATTTGCAAAATCTACAGTGATGAGCGCGCTAATAACCGGCAAAACAGCTCAAAAGATGGAAAACATAATACATCTCGAAACAAAAAGAGATGAAACTCTTTTTGTTTCGCAATGTGTTATGTTTTCAACCTTTTGAGCTATTTTGCCGGTTATTAGCTTGCTCATCACTGTATTGTATAGTACGTATTATTTTCCTTTAATTAAGAAAAAGTTACAACAACATGGTTATCGCTAGGTCACGTGATTTTTCTCGAGCGAACGGACTCGCTCAGTTAGAACAGAGGACGCAAACAGCTATCGGTATACGCTCTTTCTCACACTGGTGCTTACCTATAGCGCTTTTCATTTATATGCACCCGTAATTTGTTTGATCACATGGCAGTTGGAAAATTTCACCAAAAAAAACCTGTCTTTTTTAGAATATTTATTTTTAATATTAAAAAATACCCTGTCAAAATAACAATTGCACCTCCCTGCCCGGAAGGAGTGTACATAGCTATGCATGTATAGTTGTATATTTTATACTCGTTAATAGTATGTACAGATTCAGATGAAATCTTGTGAAGTTCAGATGCATCCCCTGAAAATAATCCTGGGACGCCCATGCAAGTATCTTGCAGAGTTAAAATCGCCCTCAAATCGCCTGGTCTGTTTATTTTCTTTATATTTGAATATTTAAATTTACTTTAAAGTCACGTCAATGGTATTTTTTGTAATATCAATTTTTGCCCTTTTTTTAACTTTGGGGGGGATTTTTGGGGAAAATAACCGCTACCCTCCAGCCAGACCGGCATTTTTGTATTAGGCTATCATAGAAAAGTCACCTGAAAAATTTTCAGGTTGCCTAAAATACCTACTCAAAAATGTCTCACAGCTCTTATACTAACATGTTTGAGTAATTCTTTCTCGCAATTCCCCAAGTGATGCAAGTTGAGTTTTATAAACAACTGATTTAAGGTAACCTCATAGAAAAAAGTAATATACTATCCTACTATAAAAAGTACTATCCAATGGTATAAATAATAATTATGCAGGGTGTTAATATCAGCTGGCTTACTATGACTTTTGTATTTGTAATGCTATCTCCCGGACTATTATTTTAAATGGTAAATGTCCGCTCGAACTTTTTTTTGTTGAATTAAACCTTAATTTGCTATTTTTGCCTTAAATCAGTTGTTTATAAAACTTAACTTGCGTCACTTGGGAAATTGCGAGAAATAATTACTCAAGCATGTCGCCCTATTACTAGAAAAACATTTGCCAAATTTCGTGCAAAATTTGAAAATAGACTGTATTATTGTTTACAAAACAACGGAACCCACTTTGCACATTTACTTAATTGACATTTTTATCAAATTTGCAGTTCAACAAAACCTCATTAAATTTTTCATTTAAGCCAAAGTTTCACAATTATTGCTTCACCCTGTATAATTATTGTTTATACCATTGGATAGCATTTTTTATAGCCTTTTCAATGATGTATCACAAGTAGGGGTTTGCAATTTAAACTTTTTTGTTTGTGGTGGGTGGGGCCTAGGGGGTTGATGGGGGTGAGTTCTCTTTCATGTCATTTTAGTTCCCCCTTACTATCCTAGAAACGGTTTCAAGCATTTTTCGTTTTCAGCTTTTATTCGTGAGATATAGCCATTGTAAGTTTTAAAATTGACACACTGTACATACATAGAACGTTTAAGTACTGTAATGTAGTATATACTTAGTATCTTCTCTGCACATTCGCAATGGTAATTACGCATATTCTCAGTATATACTTTTTCTGAAAAGTATGTTCTATGAATCTACTAAGAACATGAAATTGTTATGTGGGATGTTAACTAACTTTCGAAAAATATGCAAAAAACTGTCTCAATTTGGGTCCTTTTGTGTAATAAACGAAAAGTACGCTATACGATTTCTCTATTATAATAGAATGAATCGGGTCTCTTTCTACCATAAACGATGTTTTTACCATCATAGGGAATGAATCCACTTTTAACAAAAAAATAACAAAAACTGAATCAGGTTCCTTTCTGAAATAAGCTGTTCTTGTAGATCCGCGTTTTGTTAATTGTTATACGCTCAGAAAATCTTACAGGCAGAAACGCATTAGAGAGTCGTGGACGCGACTCATCGCGAACAAGACAGTTATTATTATTATTATTTTATCTCATTAAAAATTGAATCAAGTCCTCGTCGCATCCGCGACTTTCAAATGCGTTCATGAAGATTAAACCAACATAAAGAATCTGAGCTAGACTAGTCCGCGACTCTCTAATGCGTTTCAGCCTTGTTATGTTCGTGTAAAACTCCCTTAACCATGAATGTAGGTTGGTACTACTGTCATCTGAACGACAGCTGTCACATACTTAATACTGCGATAGAAAATGGAAACCATGTGCATAATTCTTTAAAATAAAGTATTTTACATCGAGTATTATTTCATTACAAATACTTACGTCCTTTAAGTACAAAGGACTTGACATTTGGCGACGAGGATAATGGATACAAATATTACAGACACTACATCAACTACAACGTTCCAACTACAGCCGGTACAAACACGAGTTCCTCGACTACAACTGCGATAGTTGCACCTGCTACAGCTCCAGTAATGTCTACACAAGTTTCTACATTCCAGTTTTCCGTTGAACCTTTTAACCAGACAGCTACAAAATGGTCCAGGTGGGTAAAACGGCTGGAAGGAGCATACAAAGTTTTTAAAATTCCAGAGGAAATGAAATTGCCCTATTTACTACATTACATGGGGTCGGAAGCATACGATACACTGTGCGATAAACTAGCTCCAGAGGTCCCTGAAGACAAGTCATATGAGGATACAGTTAAGTTAATGGATAATTTTTACAACCCTGCACCACTTGAAATTGCTGAAATATTTAGGTTTCAATCAAAAAGACAAGCAGAAGGCGAAAGTATACAAGAATACCTACATTCTCTACAGAAACTTGCCATAAACTGCAACTTTTCCACATATTTAAAAAGTGCTATACGAAATCAGTTTGTTTTTGGTTTACAGTCAAAGAGGATTCAAGCCAGACTATTAGAAACAAAGGGATTGGACTTGGACCGAGCCGTAGAAATTGCAGCAAGCATGGAAACTTCAGAAAAGGATAGTAATCAATTTTCTCACAACAATAATTACAATCAGGCTAGTATAAATGTTTTAAATGCGAAAGCAAAAAGTTTTCATAAAAATACAAACACTAGTAAATTTAATGATAATAATACAGTAAATAATCATAGTAGCTCTCCTAATAATACTTTTACAATGTCAAATAACCGTAATAGGGCTTGTTATAGATGCGGAGACACCTCGCATTTAGCCGATAAATGTAATAAAAAGCATTTAATCTGTAACTTTTGTAAAAACGTCGGACACATTCAAAAAGTTTGTTTAAAGGCACAACAAAATTCACACAGGCAAGTAAATTCAGTAAACTCTGCTCAAGAGGTCTTAGAAGTAAATGCTGGAAATTGCAAAGATAAATTTTTTATAAATTTAAAAGTGAATGGTAATATTTTAAATTTTGAGATTGATTCTGGCGCTGCTGTTACAATCATAAATAAAAATATATTTGAAAAATATTTTCCTGCATTACAATTACAAAAATCGGATGTTAAATTAACTACATACTGCAAAAATAATTTGAATGTTTTAGGTTTAGTTTCAGTGGAGGTTGAGCACCAGGAATTAAAGCACACTCTAAAGTTGTATGTGGTGGATGGTGATGGCTACTCACTGGTTGGTCGAGAGTGGATACATGCTCTGGAAATCAATTTACATCAGGTAAATACAATTCTACATGAAAATTTTGAAATTGCAACTTTGTTAGATAAATATAAACATTTATTTGAAAAGTCAGTTGGTGAAATAAAAGGGTTAGAGGCTGAAATTTATCTAAAACCTGGTACTAAAGCAAAATTTTGTAAGGCCCGTCCTGTAGCTTTTGCATTACGCCCTAAAGTTGAGGCAGAATTAGAGTCCTTAGTAAATCAGGGAGTCTTAAAGAAAGTAGCATTTTCGGACTGGGCAACTCCTATTGTTCCTGTAGTTAAACAAAATGGGGACATACGCATTTGTGGTGATTTTAAAATCACATTAAACCCTTGCATTGAAGTGGATGAATACCCTTTACCTACACCAGATGACCTACTTTCCCAATTAGCAGGTGGGGACAAATATACAAAAATAGATATTACGAAAGCTTACTTACACTTGCCAATAAAAGATGAAATGAAACATTTACTTACATTAAACACCCATAAAGGTTTATTTCAACCAAATCGATTAATGTTTGGAATTGCTAGTGCTCCTGCCAAATGGCAACGTTTAATGGAGCAAATGCTACAAGGAATAGATGGTATTTCAATATTTCAGGATGATATAAGAATTACAGCTCCAAATAATACCTTACATTTACAAAGACTTGAACAAGTTTTAAAGAAATTATCTGAACATAATTTACATATAAATTTGGATAAAAGCGAATTTTTCAAAGACGAGATTGACTACTGTGGATATAAGATGAGTAAAACGGGTGTGTCTACTAGTGCAGATAAGGTAACTGCAATTGCAAATGCTCCAATACCTACAAACAGAACTCAAGTTCGGAGTTTCTGTGGCCTAATTAATTATTACAGACGTTTTTTAAAAGATACTTCTACAATTTTACAACCATTAAATAATTTACTTAAAAAGAATGTCAATTTTAAATGGTCGAATACTTGTCAAACTGCGTTTGACAAAGCAAAAAAACTCATTTGTTCTAGAAATGTTTTATGTCACTATGACCCAAATTTACCATTAGTCCTAGCAACTGATGCATCACCCTATGGGGTAGGTGCAGTACTTTCACATATCTTTTCAGATGGTACAGAGAGACCCTTACAGTTTGCTTCTCAAACTCTTACTACTACACAGCAAAGGTACTCACAAATAGACAAAGAAGCTTACAGCATAATTTTTGGAGTAAAAAAATTTTACAATTATTTATGTGCTAGGAAATTTACTTTGCTCACTGATCATAAACCGTTAGTTCAAATTTTTGCACCTGATAAAAGCCTACCAGTTTTAAGTGCAACAAGAATGCAACATTATGCAATTTTCTTACAAGGTTTGAATTATGACATTCGTTACAAAAATACAGATTCTCATCTCAATGCTGACGCACTTTCACGTCTACCTATAAAATCAGAACAAAATTTCACACATGATGAGCCAGATATTTTTGAAATAAATCAAATTGAAACTTTGCCTACAAATATTAGAGATCTAGCTTTTCATACAAAAAATGATCATACCTTAAAAAAATTACTTGTTGGGTTAAAAACAGGAAAACCTGTTGATAAACGATTTAGCTTCAATATAAATCAAGCTGAATTTTCATTACAATCTGATGTTATTATGAGAGGACAAAGAGTAGTTATACCTACTAAATTGAGAAATAAAATTTTGACAGAATTACATACTGCACATTTTGGAATAGTTAGAATGAAATCTTTAGCTCGTAGTTATTGCTGGTGGCCTCACATAGACCAGGATATTGAGTCACTTTGTAAAAATTGTTTAGAGTGCAATAAGCACAAGAACAACCCAATTAAAGATAATTCTCATATATGGGAGCCACCAAAATTTTGTTTTGAACGAGTGCATGCTGATTACGCTGGACCTTTCAATGGAGGTTATTATTTTATATTGGTAGATTCCTTCAGTAAATGGCCTGAAATTCATTTTACAAAAAATATTACTACAAAAACTACTATTGAAATTTGCCGAAAAATTTTTACAACTTTTGGTATTCCTAAAGTTTTTGTTACAGACAATGGTAGACAATTTGACTCTCATGAGTTTAGAACTTTTATGAAAGATAATGGAATTACACAAAAATTTACTGCACCCTACCATCCTGCAACTAATGGACAGGGAGAGAGATATGTCCAAATACTAAAAAAATGTTTAAGGGCTATGCGAAGTGAGGGAAATGACAGGGAGTTTGAATTATGTAAGCTACTTATGCAATACCGCAGAAGCCCACATACAGTTACAGGTAAAAGTCCCTCAGAACTTATGTTAGGAAGACAAATAAGGAATAGATTAGATTTACTTAAACCTTCATGTAGTGATAGAGTTACCTATACTGATATGAGTCTAAGAAACTTTGATATAGGAACTAGGGTTTCCGTGAGGGATTATTTTCATTCTAAATGGCAATTTGGCATTATTGTACTCAGATTAGGGTTATTGCATTATTTAATTCAGTTAGATGATGGTAGAACATGGAAACGTCATGTAGACCAAATACGGCAAATTGGGGAATATACTCCATCTCAAAATAATCCAACATGTTACATTCCGGATACCATTACTCACAATTTGATTCCGAGGGAGGCATCAATTCCAGAGCACAGTGTCTCACCACCACCTACCGAAGTGATTACTGATGAATCCGAAATTTCAAACAATATGGAAAGTTCGAATAGTGTACCTGGGGCTCAAACTGAAACTGAGGAACCCATTTTAAGGCGTTCCACTAGAGTAAGGAAACCTGTTACCAGACTGAATTTGTAAGTACTTTTACTTCTAGTTAACTTTTGTAATTCATGGTCAAGGGAGGAGGTGTTATGTTCGTGTAAAACTCCCTTAACCATGAATGTAGGTTGGTACTACTGTCATCTGAACGACAGCTGTCACATACTTAATACTGCGATAGAAAATGGAAACCATGTGCATAATTCTTTAAAATAAAGTATTTTACATCGAGTATTATTTCATTACAAATACTTACGTCCTTTAAGTACAAAGGACTTGACAAGCCTGAAAAGGCCGAAACGCATTAGAGGCCTTTTAAGGCTGAAAAACATTAGAGAGTCGCGGACTAGTCTAGCTCAGATTCTTTACGTTGTTTTTAATCTTCATGAACGCATTTGTAAGCAAGGGCGGATCCAGGACCGATTTTCGGGAGGGGCCATGAACTTTTTGTTCATGTTGTTAGGAATCGCCACATCAATGAGGGTTGTGTGTCTCGTTAATTTATTGACTAATACGAGATCTGGTCTATTATGCGCCACTGTTTGGTCTGTGAGCACAGTGCGGTCCCAGTATAGCTTGTAGTTGCCATCCTCAAGCATACTCTCAGGGACGTATTGATAATATGGGAGATGGTCGGTTTGGAGAAGTCCCAGCTTGATAGCTATCTCCTGATGAAGGATTTTTCCCACTGCGTCATGCCGTTCCTTGTACTCAGTTGTAGCAAATGCCTGGCAGCCCCCTGTAATATGTTGGATGGTTTCTTGGGCTTGACATCCATATCGGCATCTGTCGCTTTGAACATGAGGGTCTTTGATGATATATTTCAGGTAATTTCTGGTTGGTATAACCTGATCCTGAATGGCCAGTAATGAACCCTCCGTTTCAGGGAACATCTTTCCTGATGTAAACTAGTAGTTCGACGCTATATTGTCGACATAATCTTGGCTGACCTCATTGGGATGTCGCCCGTGCAGAGGTTTACCCATCCAGGCGCGCACTTTTTCGTTCTTAGTAAGGTGGTTTATGCGCAGTTCCGCTTCCCTCAGTTTTATCGGTGATATCCCTCAGTTTTATCGGTATTATTATTATTATCCAGATTTATCCATACGGCTCACACTCCCTCTAAGGGGAAAATTGAGTCATCCCAGATACCTACGGTATCAAAAGGATTGAGCTCTGGTGGGACTCTTTCCGTGTTATCGAGCCCTAGGTGACTTGGTATGCAGGTGTATCTCCCAAAAATTTTCGTACACATCTGGCCGTTGCGAGTAGTACAGCTTTCTGCATGGTCTTGTAAAGATGTTCATTTAGACCCAGCCTTTTTATGCTTTCGAGGAGGTTCTTCGGAATGACTCCAGTAGTAGACATAACAATAGGTATCGTCTGGGTACTTTGCATTCTCCATTGCCTTCGTACTTGAATTTCTAGATCTCTGTACTTGGCGATCTTTTCAGTGAATTTACTACGTAGATTATTGTTGTTAGGTATCGCCACATCAATTAGTGTTGTTTGTCTTGTTAATTTATTAACTAGTACGAGATCTGGTCTATTATGTGCCACTGTTTGGTCTGTGAGCACAGTGCGGTCCCAGTATAGCTTGTAGTTGCCATCCTCAAGTATACTCTCAGGGACGTATTGATAATACGGGAGATGGTCCGTTTGGAGAAGTCCCAGCTTGATAGCTATCTCTTGATGAAGGATTTTTCCCACTGCGTCATGCCGTTCCTTGTATTCAGTTGCAGCAAATGCCTGGCAGCCCCCTGTAAGATGTTGGATGGTTTCTTGGGCTTGACATCCATATCGGCATCTGTCGTTTTGAACCTGAGGGTCTTTGATGATATATTTCAGGTAGTTTCGGGTTGGTATAACCTGATCCTGAATGGCCAGTAATGAACCCTCCGTTTCAGGGAACATCTTTCCTGATGTCAACCAGTAGTTCGACGCTATATTGTCGACATAATCTTGGCTGACCTCATTGGGATGTCGCCCGTGCAAAGGTTTACCCATCCAGGCACGCACTTTTTCGTCCTTAGTAAGGTGGTTTATGCGCAGTTCTGCTTCCCTCAGTTTGATCGGTGTTGTGTCATCTACTGCGCAGATAGCGCGATGTAGAGTAGATGTCTCAGCCTGCATCTGAAAATAAGTTCTTAAATTAGCAATTTGTTTATCTAATTGCTCACCTATATCCATAAGTCCTCTTCCTCCTAAATACCGGGGTAATGTCGTTCGTTCTACTGCACTTTTAGGGTGGTGTTTTTGTGCCTTTGTGAGGTGTGTTCGTACTTTTCGCTGAAGATTTTCTATATCCGTTTTTGTCCACTTAACAATACCAAATGAATAGCTAAGCGCGGAACAAGCGTAGGTGTTAAGTGCCTTAAACAAATTTTTACTGTTAAGCTGTGAACGAAGCAGCTGTTTTACCCTTCTTATAAACTCAGTAGTTATCTCAGTTTTCATTTGCTTATGGTCAATTTTCCGCGCCTGCTTTACTCCAAGATATTTGTACATATCGTTGTCGCCCATGGCCTCGATGTTCTGGCCATTTTGCATATCGAATCCACCGGGCTGTACCTTTCCTCTGACTATATTCAAAACACGGCACTTGTCTAGACCGAACTGCATACTAATATCATTAGAAAATGTTTCTACAGTCTTTAGCATCTCTTCTAGGTGTTCTCGAGTGGAAGCCATTAATTTCAAATCATCCATATACAACAGATGATTGAGTTTCGCTACCACAGTATTATTGCTTTTAATGCTAAAACCTGAGTCAGTGGAGTTTAATAGCTGGGAAAGGGGGTTCAAAGCTAAACAGAACCACAATGGACTCAACGAGTCTCCTTGAAATAGGCCCCGGTTGATTGCGATATTTTCGGTTTCGATATTGTTTTCACCAGGTATTTGGAGGTGAATTTTAGTCTTCCAATCTCTCATTATATACCTTAAAAAGGTCACTATGTTATCATCTACTTTGTATATTTTCAATATATCTATTAGCCATTCATGCGGTTCTGAATCAAAGGCCTTTTTATAGTCAATAAAAGCAGTAAAAAGGTTCCTTTTTTTAATGAATGCCTGGTTAGAAATGACTGAGTCGATGATAAGCTGTTCTTTGCAACCCATGGAACCCTTAGCGCATCCTTTCTGTTGAGGCTCTATGATATTGTTTAGAGCACAGTGTTGGTAGATACGCCGGGTTACACAGGATGTGACCAATTTATACAAAGTTGGAAGACAAGTAATTGGGCGGTACTTGGATGGATCTTGGGTGTTATTTTGATCCTTGGGTATTAAATAAGTAGTTCCCTGAGTTAGAAATGATGGTAATTCCTGCGGATTAGAAATAACATGATTAATTAATGTTGATAAGCACTCATGAATACTCCAAAACTTTTTAAGCCAGAAGTTCTGAACTCCGTCTGGTCCAGGAGATTTCCAGTTATGAAGCTCTTTGATGACATTTGAGATTTCTTCAGTCGTGAATGGTTCGTAGTTAGCAGTGACGTAGTGGTGACAGTTGTGTGTCGTATCTTCTATCCAGGCAGCATTGTTGTTAAAAGCAGCTGGTGTGGAAAGTTGATTTCCCCAAAACTCATGAATTTCTTCTTGGCTTGGGTAAGACTTGTCGACACTCTCTACGGTGGAATTGAGTTTTCGGTAGAACGCCTTCTCAGAGTTCTCAAAAAGTGTATTGTCACATTTTCGGTTGTTACTAACTTTATACCTTCTTAATCGTCCTGAATAGACGGAGAGTTTTTGTTTTAATGTATCCAGACACTGTTGGGCTGTGTTATTTTCTGGATCGTATCTCGAGTGTCTTGCAGTGCTCCGCATTATTTCTTCAGCTCTTTTAATGACTTTTCTACTTGTTACACCTCTTATATATTCTGTGACTTGACCAATATCCCTACGCAGTAATTCAATTTTTCCGAGAAGTCTTTTTTCCCAGGGTGCAATTCTGTTACCAGTCCTTCCGTTATTAGTACCCCGTCGTGTTCTGATCTTAACGCCCATCACATTGGCAATTGCTGTAGCTGCAAAGTAGATTAGCATATGCAGATATTCCAATGTGTGGGCTTCTACGACATAATTGGGTAGGACTTCAGTATTCACAATTTGTAACAGGGCACCTAGTTTCTTACAAGAGTTTATTCGTGGTAGCGGTGGTCTGCTAAGTGGATTTGTTCCATTAAACTCTTGTACGGCACGAGCCATTTCGTTTTCTAGACTATCGCGCAACTCGTTGTTTTCCTGCTGTGTATTATCAGGTTGAGTTTCTGGTATGGGAATCTCAGGAATCTGCTCATCAAGGATTTCATTAGGGACTTGATCTAAAACTAGCTCTTGGTTATTAATCTCCCGTTCGACTTCGCTTTTGATCGTATTGCGTCTAGTCTCTGGGATAAGGTTGTTTCTTACGATTACCCGGTATTGATCTGATACTCTTTGCTCCGATACTTGAATATCTGGGTACTCCCTGCAAAATTCGGCATACAGCTGTTGTCTGTAGCCGATCGTTTCTTGACCGAGGCTTGTCACCTTATAATAGAAGCGCAAAATGCTTTCGTTAATGGACACAGTCCATTTCATGCGCTGCCTCGGTCGTCCCGCTTGAGTGAGCGCCGGCTGATGTTCCGGCGCAGCACCTTCAGCGAGTGGAGCTCTTGCTGTTGTTTGGCTCGCTTGTGGTTGTTGTTCTTGTTGTTGGGCTGTAGTTGTTTGTGTGACAGGGGCCCGCCTCCTCAACACCCTGCCACCGACGTCCCGCATGCTGTCACGTCCAGCGTCGGCTCCAGACGTGCCCTGGCGATCCCCAGGCAGCGGCCCTAAACATAAACTATTAGTCTCCATTCTCATGGGTGTGCATTTTATACCTACTGCCAGGTGTCAGTTTTTGTTCCACGGCAAGTATTCCTGCTACTCTCTGGGTATTGGCGCTACGAATACCCAGAAAGCATCCCCCATTCGCAGGGGGCCGCGCCTGATAGAAGAACTGACATAAAACTCCCACAGGTTATTATTATTATTATTATTATTATTATTTTATTTAGCTAATGCCTCGACAACTAATGGCCATTGGCATGGTAGGTACGGTGAATTTTTGCAGTTAGGTACCTAGTGTCATGTGTAGTGTGTGTTAAGTAAGTGTCTTGTTACTTTGCAAAGTCGACGTCATTGTCTTTGCAAAGAGACGCTAATTGTATCCGAACGTTGACCGGTGAGTACCGATCCCACAAGGACAGAAACTATTTTCATTTATTAATTTATTAATTTATAATAAACGAAAAATTTCTGACCCTGGTGAGATTCGAACTCAAGACCATTCGGAACTTTCGATCCAAAGGTAGGCAATCTTACCACTGAGCCACAGAGGAGGTTATAATTATTATTGATTCAGTGATAATAGCCAGTTTTTTTATGATTACAGGTAATAACAGGTATTAAAACAAAATACAAACAAAAATGTTGTGTAAGTAAACGATTCTGAGATTAAAAATATCACAAGTGATTTGTAAATAATTATTTCATCGGAGAAGCAGATTTTAACATACAAATAAGAAAAAATACAAATCATCATCCTTTTATATTTTGAGAGTCATTGATAACACACTTACTTACATAAAAAACTCCAATAATTTAATTAATATTTTTTGCTATTACAAGTCATCGTTCAAGAATCCAATGTAATACCTACATTTTATATACATAGTAATCATCAGATCATTAAGTAGAGCTGGTTAGATATAATATTGTCGTATCGCCGAAACTACTTGAAATTCTGCCTATAAGTACATATAAAGGGTGATTCATTTAGAGGTACTTTTTAAAAAAGAAGAAACAATGAAAAAAATTAATCTTATTTGAAAATCTTTATTGTCATACAAAAGAATCATTCTTTACAATTACCTCTTAAAGATAATTTCTTTCAAATGTTGACTGTGACTGCGATGACTCGTTTGAGCATTTATATAGATTGGTATTTGACCAATGACTCGAGTAATATTATTAGTCTCCGATGCCTCAATCTTAGCCGGTTTATTCATGTAGACTTTGAACTTTACGTAGCCCCAAAGGAAAACGTCTAGAGGTGTGATGTCACAGAATATAGGCGGCCAATTAACTGGTCTGAAGCATGAAATAAATTGCTCACCGAATCGTTTTCGCACCAAAGTCATACTTCTATGAGCTGTATGGCAATTGGTGCCATATTTTTGAAACCAAATGTCATTGAAACTACGAGCTTCAATTTCTGACATCAAATAGTTCGTTATCATGGCGCGATTTAACGGGCTCCATTCGCAGTTTAACAATGAACATAAAGAAGACAAAATTTATGGAAATATCTAAAACTCAAAGAAATAACGAGAATCTCCTCATAAACGGAACCAACGTCGAACAAGTAGACCAATATGCATATCTTGGAACAATGATCAACTCCACAAATGATTACTTCCAGGAGATTAAAATTAGAATAGAAAAGGCTAGAGCGAATTTTAACAAAATGAGAAAAGTGCTCTGCACAAGAGATCTAAGGTTAGAGCTAAGAATAATGTTGGCTAGGTGCTACGTTTTCTCGACTCTGTTTTACGGAATGGAAGCTTGATCCTTGAATGCGGCATCAATGAAAAAACTGGAATCATTCGAGATGTGGGTATATAGAAAAATTCTAAAAATATCATGGAGAGAACACGTCACAAACAAAGAGGTTCTGATAAATATGAATAAAGAAATGGAAGTCTTAAATACAATTACAACCAGAAAATTGGAATATCTCGGACATATTACACGTGGAGAGAGATACAACTTGCTCCAACTCATTATGCAGGGAAAGATTCAAGGAAAAAGAAGCATAGGGAGACGCAGCATATCGTGGCTGCGCAACCTGAGAGAATGGTACGGATGTACATCAAACGAACTTTTCAGAGCAGCCGTCTCCAAGGTCCGAATAGCTATGATGATTGCCGACCTCCGTCGCGGAGATGGCACTTGAAGAAGAAGATTCACAGTAACATTCAGGCCGGCCTTTGCGTTAAAGACAAATGGACCGACGATTCAACCGGCCCATAAATCACAAGAAACAGTTATTTTTTTAAAGTAATGGCAACTCTTGAACCTTTTCGGGTTGCTCATTAATATTCTTCTTCTTCTTCTTCTTCTTCTTTTTGTATAGACATGACTGTCTGTTTTTTCAATGTGCCTCCAGTAAGTTGACGTTCCATCGTTCTCGTAGTCTTCTCACTGATCGTCTTCCTATTGGGGAACCATCTCTCGCTGTCCTGACTACCCCATTTTTGTTGTCATTCAGCTTATGTGGTCATTCCATTCTATTCTTCTGTTTCTTACCCAGTTATTAATGTTATCCACCTTGCATCTCCGTCGTATATCTGTACTTCTAGCTCTGTCCCACATAGTCTTACCATCGATTTTTCGAAGGGTTTTCATCTCCGCTGTTTCGAGCAATCTTTTTGGTAACCCAAATATGGGTATTTTGTTTATTCACGTTCCCATTAAGTCAAAAATGGACCTCATCGGAAAACAATTTTCTTTTTTTCGATAACAGTGGATCTTCTGCAAACTTATCAAGAGCGCTTCAACTGAAACTGTGACGACTCAGAAGGTCGATCAGCCTCAGATCTTGCAATAATTGAATTTTGTGGACTTTTAAACCGAGGGAATCACGATACACAGAGAACAGATATGCCGATTGTCGTCGCTAAATTTGGTTCGGCCGCGCAGCACGTCACGTGGGAACCTAACAGATATTTTGCTTATTGTTTGGGTGCATTATTTCGTATGTGGTGGCGTTGAAAGTGAATAGATTGAGGCGGTTTTAAAATATTAAGCTGTTAACGATTGAAGTACATTCTATATTATTTTAGTTACAAATTGTTGTTTATTAGCATAACTGTGTATTTTTAAAACCATTATAATATAACTATTAGTTTTATAGTAATTTATTAAAACCGAGACTATACCCTATTCCACAAACATACGCCTGTTTTGGATTACTTCGACAACGAATATTTTACTGTGCAAAATAAGAAGAACGAAAGTAAATTGCAAATTACATTGTTGCTTATTGGAATAATTATTAGCGCCATTTACTTTCGTACTTCTTATGTTGCACAGTAAAATATTCGTTGTCGAAGTAATCCAAAACAGGCGTATGTTCGTGGAATGGCCCATATAATGCTATTTGAGGTGATATGCATGTGCAGAACACGAACATATACAGGGTGTAACAAAAATACAGGTCATAAATCACATATTCTGGGACCAAAAATAGTTCGAATGAACCTGACTTATCTTAGTACAAATATGCACACAAAAAAAGTTACAGCCCTTTGAAGTTACAAAATGAAAATCGATTTTTTCGAATATATCGACAACTATTAGAGATTTTTTATTGAAAATGGACATGTGGCATTCTTATGACAGGAACATCTTAAAGAAAAAATATGGTGAAATTTGTGCACCCCATAAAAATTTTATGGGGGTTTTGTTCCCTTAAACCCCCCAAACTTTTGTGTACGTCTCAATTAAATTTTTATTGTGGTACCATTAGTTAAATTCAGTATTATTAAAACTGTTTTGCCTCTTAGTATTTTTTCGATAAGGCAGTTTTTATCGAGTTGTGGCTTATTTTTTAATATGTTTACATAAAAATTTTATGGTGATTTTGTTCTTTTAAACCCCCCGAATGTTTGTGTACGTTCCAATTAAAATATTACTGCAGTACCGTTAGTTAAACACAGTGTTTTTAAATCTTTTTTGCCTCTGTGTTTTTTCGAGAAGGCACCTTTTATCGAGATGTGGCTTCCTTTTTAATATGGTTCAAAATATACCTAAAATGTAAATCCTACATAGATTTTCATATTATTACAAAGTCTCCATAATCGTACTTAACCATATACAAAATATGTGGTGGATTTGACAAATATTCAAAATATCTCCATAAAAACTGAGTTTTCGAAAAAGTACTAGGAGCCAAAAAAGTTTTAAAAGCAGTGTGTTTAACTGATGGTACTACAATAATAATTTAATTGGAACGTACATAAAAGTTTGGGGGGGGGGGGTTTAAGGGAACAAAACACCCATCAAATTTTTATGGGGTGTCAAAATTTCACTATAATTTTTTCTTAAGATGCTACTGCCATAAGAATGCCACATGTCCATTTTTAATAAAAAATCTCTAATAGTTTCCGATATATTGGAAAAAATCGATTTTCATTTTGTAACTTCAAAGAGTTGTAACTTTTTTTATATGCACATTTGTACTAAGGTAAGTTAGGTTAAATCAAACTATTTTTGGGCCCAGAATGTGTGATTTAATTTATGACCTGTATTTTTGTTATACCCTGTATATTAGAATGAGGGATATTAACAGAAAAATAAGTTTTAAAAACTGCCAGAGAGCACTTGACAAAAGATATCTAAATTTTCTAATTCTAAAAAATGTTTTTAATTATAGATACTAATTCTAATATTATTAATAAAACTTTTCTAGTAAATTTGTTTTTTTTATTAATATACATAATATGTAAGTATTATGCATAATATTATACATAATATGTATTAAGAGGATCGGTACGTATTTTCGGCTGCAATGCTATTCAAATGGGGATTCATTTTTTTCGAATCCTGAGAAAACTAATAAGTATTTTTGAAAAATTTAAACGCAGAATGAAATATTACGTTATTAGCGAGGGCCGAAAGTCCCTGAGAACTTCTATAATGTTTATTTTAATAAGTTACAGGGGTGAAAAACTAAGAGAAAATTTAGTGTGATTTTTAATTTCAAATATATCATTCAAAATAACATTTTTATTTATTCTAAGGGACTTTCGGCCCTCGGTAATAATTTAGTCTTTCATTCTGCGTTTAAATTTTTCAAAAATATTTATTGGTTTTTTCAGGATTCGAAAAAAATGAACACAATGCCCTGGTAATATTTTCCAAATCTATCTTTGTCTTACAACGCACTCAGCCGAATATAGTATTGTCAGCATATATTGTCAATCAGACACTGACAATCAGTGACAATTTTAAATATTTGACATTGCATCGGGAATATGTTGAGTTATTGATTAAATATTATTGATATATAGTGTATTTGATAAATAATTGATTTAAGACGTGAACTTAATAAAAAGTTATTTATTGTGTATTATTTGTGAAAGATCCAAGCAGAGAATACATCAGGATAATATATTCTGTGATCCAAGTATTTTGTTGTTAAAGATGTTCAAAATTGTAAGCGTTCCATAACAATATATTTTTAAAAAATCACTTTAACACTTTTCCTCTTTTCTCGATTGAGTATTAGTCTTTGTTGTGCAAATAAATTATTACAATCACTGGATACATAGTTAGTGAAAAAATTATCACATTTATTAACTGAATTAATAATTTGTAATTATAAAAATAACAGTTATCCAAGAACATTCAAAACCCATATCTTTAAATTAATGATGACATTTTCAAGTAGAATGACATTCTAGTAATGTTTACATATCCATACCAGTGTGAATTTTACTAAACGTAATTTGCCGTGTATAGACAGAAAAAGTAGGGATACACGTAAAATATTTGCGAATTATGTACCCATAGCCTTAATATACATAATCTATTTAAAGTGATCAAGTTATTGGTTCTAAGTACTTTATCTAAAACTTAAAATTTCTTAATTGATTTGTGGTAAGTTTTTATTTTTAGTCAAATATTTTTCAACAATTTAGAATTAATAACAGTAAGTAGACACAATTTTATGTGAAACATTTTTACAGACCCAGAAGTAAAGTGAATGTTTATATTATTTCTGTTTTATTTTTTTAATATACTATGGTAAATGTATATTGGGCAACAGATACCTATAAAATATTTATTTTTCAATGGAAATTCATGTTTAAATTAAATGCATATTGGGAAATGACAGTAAAAAGAATATAAAATACAATTTCTTATTAAAAAAGCGATTATAGGTACATCATTTTAAAACTCGAACATTATTACCGCTTCATTTAGCATTTCCGGATGAAAATTAAGGTTCCCATATGACGTCACGCGTTCGCCTTCCATGCGTGCGAACATACCGGTTCCCTGTGTACCGTGGTGGGAATGAGAAGACGGGGTAGACCAAAGATGAGGTGGATGGACGGGGTAACACAAGATGCCGAGAAGATCGGAGTCGGCAACTGGAAAATGCAAGCAAGGGACAGAACAGAATGGCGTAGAAAGCTTGAGAAGGTCGAGGCCCTCGACCAAAAAGGCTGTAGCACCAAGATGATGATGATGATGAAGACTTTTAAACCAAGATCGTTACGTAATATACGTCAAGTTGTTGCATACGACAAGCCAAGCTTTTGGGAACGGCGACTAATCGATTCTTCGTTATTTTCGCATACATCATCTGCTACTGCCGCTAGGTTTTCTTCAGGTACGTGCTGAATGTGGTCTATTTGGTCATGTTTATCCAATAACAAAAACTGGGTTTCAAAATTACTGATGGTATAGCGAATTGTGCGTTCGGTAGGCTAATTATCTGGACCATAAGTTACTCTAAGCGTACGAAACACATTCTTCATTGAATACTCCAGGGAAATAAGCTAGAAATAGACCATGTTCGGGACACTCAAAGATCCAGGTAACTGACTACTTTTTTAGTTATTGTAGACCTATAGGAAGAAAACCTATCTGTTTCCTTCCTAGAGTTCGCGTCCGTTTCTTAATTATTAATAATTTAGTGCAAAAATCGCGATTTTTTCGATATTTTGCACCCCATTCACAAGCTTAAAGGTTGACATAAAACTACAAAATTTAATTTTTTAGAACATTGAAAAACCTTCAAAATGCCGATTTTTGAAAGTGAAAAAGTTAATTTGTTGCTACACAAACTGCTAAATAAGTGAAAATCGTTATTTGTTAATAACTTTTACTAAAACTAGGGGAAGGGGGGGTATGATGGGGTAGCTAAGGAAAATAAAAAAAATACAACATAATTACTGCGTTTATTACTATTACTAATTGATGGCACGTTACGTCATTAATCTAACCATGATTTGGTACAATCTTTGGAAAATCAACCTATCACATTTTTCAACAATTAGCCATTAATAAGAACATTATGAAAAACCATCTTGCCCCATACTATGGGGTATGATGGGGTAATGGAATTTTGGCATGATGGTGATGCTAATTAATTCTCACAAAACAAACAAAAATGTGTATTTGCTCCAGATCTTCATTGTCCACCCTAGCACAAGCATTGTGAGCTCAACATCCACAGATCTGGCAGTCTACCCAGGGTTCTGACGATGTCACTTTATCTATGGCTGTTTTCATAGCATCTCTCGACTACTCTCCTTTTTTTGTTTTTTTCTTTTAAGTACGTACCATGGTATTATCTAAAATAATAATCCAATGTTATTTATTAAGAAATTTAAATTAACCCAGACTTACCAACAATGTCCCATCATACCCCGCACCCAATACCCCATCTTGCCTCAAAAGGTAACTTTGAACAAAAAAAAAATTCACTAATTAAATGTTTAACGTATTCACACAAACAATATGCCATTATCAAAATAAGAATACTAGTAAACAACGATAAAAAAGACATTAATGAGGTGATCATAATTACCTTATAATAACGATGGTTGTCCCTGCAAAAAATTAGATCAACGGATCGCTAAAACAGTTTTCCGTTTGTAAACAAAAAACGCGTGCACTCTCATTCACGGTTTCTCTTGCAGGGACCGTTAGTCGAATGACTCTTCCTATTGAGTTACTGCATGCTATTCACCAACGTGTAGTTTCTTGTTTGTCTGCGGTACCCCGTCTTACCTCGAGACCCCGTCATGCCCCCCATTCCCCTACTTTAGAACTTTAGTGTTTCACCCAAAGTTGTACATTGGGGTACTTAACAAACCCTCAAAATTTGAGACTGATCCATTAATTAGTTTAAAAGTTATTCTATTTGTTTATCCCAGAGACCTTTATTTTGCAATAACATAAGACAGAAAATAATGATGATAAGGCAATTCTGCGTATGTCAAATGAAAGTAGAAAAGTGATACTATCAAAATGTACTAAAAAAGATAAAAAAATTATCTAATATAGTCAAAAATACTAATGCCAAATTTTTGAAATTTTATAGTTTATAAACATTTAGAACAACTTTAAAAATATTGTCCGTAGAAAAAATCATTTTACATATTCTAAAAGTTGGTATTTTACACGAATTTTTAAAAATGTTGTTCAGTTGGTGACTAGTCGTGGTAAGTGAAGGGGGAGCTGGGAGCCGACAAATGCACGAGTTCAAAAACTAAAAAAGGCAACTTAAAACTACTATCATTTTCTATATCTCGGGATCTACTGAATATATTTTGATCTTTCTTTTTTTTAAATTGTATGTAATTTTTCTGTACATTACAAATATGAAATTTGTCTATTTGCAGGTTGACATTTATTAATTAAAAAAAATTTAATTTGTTTAAACAATTTTTGAAAAAATAATTTTTCCCAAAAATCCATGTTTTTAATCAGACTATCATTATTAATCATACAAAAAGTTAAGGTATACTTTAATAAATAAATTATCTTCAATAAATTATTATCTAATAAAAATAATTTATTTATTAAAGTGAACTTTATCTTTTTGTATGATCATTAATGATACTATGGGTCGGTTGTTCGAACGCTAATCAAAAATGATCATTATCAAATATTTAATTACTGTCACAACTGTCAATGTCAACTTTGATTGGGTTGCTGAAAACATAATTATTGATTACAATTATGAAATTTTTTAATCAATTATGTTAATAATTGTTATGTTAATTAATTAACTAATCTCATAATTATAATCAATTATGTTTTCAGCAACCCAACCAAAGTTGACATTGACAGTTGGGACAGTAATTAAATATTTGATAGTGATCATTGTTGATTAGCGATCGAACAACCGGCCCTTAGATTAAAAAAATTTATTTTTGTAAAAAATATTTTTTCAATAATTGTTTAAACAAAATACTAAATTAGACTGATTATTAATTAATAAATTTACAAACAAATTGCATATTTGTAATGTACGTAGAAATTACATACAAATTAAAAAAAAAAGATGAAAATTCATTAAGTTGATCCTGAGATACAGAAAATTGTATTAGTTTGAAATTGCTTTTTCGGTATTTTAACTCAGTGGATTCGTAGGTTCCCCCTAGTAACCGTTTGAACTACAATTTTAAAAAATCGTAGAGGGTGCTGTGAAGATACAATGTTTATGAAAATTTTTTAACAAAAAATACAAATCCCATTATTTAAAATGGCATCAATGAAGTTCCTTAAATATTATAAACAAATTAGATGTGAATTAAAAAAAATACATGGCTAACTCTGTCCCTAATGAACTCAGGCTATTTTTTTTATTTGAAAATTTGTAGAATATATAAAAATAAATTTCAAAAATTTAGCATTAGGATTTTTGATTATATTGGTTAATTTTTTTATCTTTTTTAATACATTTTGATACTATCACTCTTCTACTTTCATTTGGCATACTCACAATTGCCCTATCTTCATTATTTTCTGTCTTATGTTATTGCAAAATTAAATTCTCTGAAATAAACAAATAGAATAACTCTTAAACTAATTAATGGATCGGTCTCAAATTTTAAAGTTTTGTTAAGTACCCCAATACCCGATTTTGGGTGGAACACTAAAGATATAAGGTAGTTGTAGTAATAGTTATTAACAAATAACCATTTTCACTTATTTTGCAGTTTGCGTAGCAACAAATTAACTTTTTAACTTTAAAAAATCGTCATTTTGAAGGTTTTTCAATGTTATAAAAAACTGAATTTTGTAATTTTATGTCAACTATTTAGCTTTTAAATAGGGTGCAAAAAATAGAAAAAATCGCGATTTTTGCACTAAATTGTTAATAATTAAAAATGGACGCGAACTGTAGGCAGGAAACAGGGAGGTTTTCTTCCTATAGGTCTGCAATTACTAAAAAAGTAGTCAGCTACCTGGATCTTTGAGTGTCCCGAGAAAATCCTTATTACCCTGGACTAGAACGCCTATTTTCGAATACAGCTGAATAATTTCTCGAGCTCAGGTTGAAATGTCAAACGATAATGAATAAAAACGCAACGTCAGGTGATCAGTGGCGTAGCTGACAGACCCGCAGGGCCCGCAAGGCGGGGGGCCCCGACGCTAGGAGGGGCCCCTTAAGCCTTCAAGCTTAATACTTCTACTTTCTTTAAATTGGGGACCAAAACATATTTTCCTAATAAGTATCAAAATAGGAAATTTGGACGGAAGTAATTAAGCGGGTAATTGAGGCAACTCTTACTCTTTCTGGGTGCAATTTAGCGTTTCGTGGACATGTTGGTAGTTTAGATGAAAGTGAATCCCAAAAAGGTAATTTTTTGTCCATGGTTATTTTACTAGCTAAATATGATCCTGTTTTAACTAAATTAATCGATATAAACAACAACAATAACTTAAACATTACTTGAGTCCCCAAATACAAAACAAAGTTATAAATTTGCTGGCTTAAGAAACTGAAAACAAAGTGAATAATTTAATTAAAAAAAGTTATTTTTATTTAATAATTCTTGATACCACTCAATATATTTCCAAAGACGATCAGCTTAGTTTTATTTTCCGGTATGTAAAAATAACTCGCGATGAAAATAATTTACACTCCAAGCAGAAGTTGTTTTTGGAATTTATTTGTATATTAGACCAAAGTACAGAAGGTCCTGTAAATGAAATTTTAAAATTTATATACAAAGCACCTTTCCGTACACAACTGCAGAGGAAAGGGGTATGATGGGGCAAGCGTTATGAGTGGTGTATATTCAGGGGTACAAAGGCGCATAACTGACATTGAAAAAAAAAAAAACAGTTTCCAATGTTCATTGTGCATCCCATAATCTGAACCTAATGTTGAATGATGCCGTTGCTGGTGTAAAGATACAGGAGTTGTTTTTTGTACAATATAATGAAGAGATTATAAAATATGTCTTTTTTGTGCAAGTATTAAAAGATGGGATGCACTATGTACTATTATGACTTTGGATTCATCGCGTTTGACAACACTTAAAAAGGTTATGTGAAACCCAGTGGTCATCCAGATATGATGCTGTTATAGCTTTGCGTCGAGCTTTCCGACAAGTAATGAAATCGAAAATTTCACTGTTGTCAAAAAACTATGAAAAATTAGAAGCTAATGCATTATTAGAGCATATGAATAATTTTTAATTTGGCGTTAACATTACTATTCAATCTGAAATACTTAACTTTATTCATCTAACATCAAAATTTCTGCAATCTGAAACGGCAGAGTTACCGGTCCTTCTTTTTTGAAACTTTTTGAAAAAACTTGTGATAATCTTCGACAAATGAGAAATTCGTTTTCCGAAATTTTATCAGAAGGAGCAGGAATAGCAGAATAGTGATGATTACACCGGAATTTAAAAATAAACGGATAAAACGTATAAAAAAATTTACGAAGGGCTCAGCTGTAACGAAAAAATAACTTACCTATATAAATAAGTAGCAAAAAAAGTTTTGAAGTTAATGTTTTCAATGTAAATTTATATATAGTATTGCAACAACTTAATAATAGTTTTGTCGGATTAAGAAACATGAAGGTATACTTAAAAGGTTTTCATGTCTATTCCCAAAAAATCTATTAACACTAACTGATGAAGACTTATTAAAAAAGGCCAAATATTGTCATTTACACATATTTTAGAATTATACTCTTATTAGTTGTCGGTATGTTTATAATACGGGGGCCCACAAAAATTGTCGCGGGGGGGCCCCGCAATCTTCAGCTACGCCACTGCAGGTGATACCAATCATGCACGATCTCCCATTAAATCCCCACCAAGAAAAGTACCTCTAAACGAATCACCCTTTATGAACGATGTTTTAAAGAAGTGATTATAAAAGTGATCTGAAATATTACTAAACCAAGTCTTGTTGAGTACAGGTAGACCAAGAAAAAGATGACACGAAAAGTTTCAGGAAGATATAGGATCTACAATATATGGAAATTACAGACTGAAAAGGGTAGGCTGAACATAGGATACAGTTGAGAACCATAGTGCAGCAATTTTTATATAGGCAATAAAATTATGTAAACATTAGTATATAGTATATAGGGTGAGGCAGATAAAGGGCCTATTAGAAATATCTCGAGAACTAAAGGTAACTGAATTATGAAAATTGGAATAATGGGGTTTTGAAGACTGATCTATTTAATGAAAATATTTTCATCTACTTGGTACTTCCGGTTATACCGGAAGTTGCTTATAACTTCGTTTTTTAAATGGGATACCCTGTATATTTTGCCATTTTTGGATTCTTCTCGATTTCTTCTTTCTTAAAATATAATGTTTTGTAACATTATACAGGGTAGGTTAAAAGATATTTACGTTTTCTTATTAATTTCGTAGCAATATTCACACCCTGTAGGATTGTAGTAGTTTGACATAATAAACTCTATTTATATTCAAATGATTTTCAATATAGTCTACTATTGTTAGCAATTATTAGTATAGCTAAATTTTTAATTTTAGTATACAGGGTGGGTCTAAACTCGGAATGAGTATTTTCTGAGTTTTCTTAAATGGAACACCCTATATTTTAGTATTGTAATGAAATGATATTTCATGGTACTTTTTTATTTCTTAAGCATTCCCTACACTTAACTGCTTTAATTTGTGCTTAATTGTTAATCGCACCCACAATTGATGGTATTTTGACAGTTCAACCATTATTGGCAATTTTAAGTATCAGTCTAGATTAATATGTATTTATTTCCAAAAAATTATTTGTGATTGAATATTTTCACGGCCAACCTAATAGAATTTCACATATTTTGTGTTGCAATGAATGTTTTGCTTGAATCACCAATAACTCGCAAATAGGGCTTTTCATTCACAGTCATTTGTTTCGAGCTTCTGTCATATGTCGTATAAACCGTGCATATTAATCTTATACACGGATTATACGACATTTGACAGAAGCTCGAAACAAATGACAATCGATGAAAAGCCCTATTAAAGCAGTTAGGTATAGGGAGTGCTTAAGTAATTAAAATGTACCATAAAACAACATTTCATTACAATACTAAAATACAGGGTGTTCCATTTAAGAAAACTCAGAAAATACTCATTCCGTGTTTCGACCAACCCTGTATACTAAAAGGAAAAATTTAGCTATACTAATAATTGTTAACAATAGAAGACTATATTAAAAATCATTTGAACATAAATAGAATTTATTATGTCAAACTACTCAAGCCTACGGGGTGTGAATGTTGCTACGAAATTAATAAGAAAACGTAATTATCTTTTAACCTACCCTATATAATATTACAAAACCTTATATTTAAAGAAAGAAGAAATCGAGGAGAGTCCAAAAATGTAAAAATATACAGGGTGTCCCATTTAAAAAAACGAAGTTACAATCAACTTCCGGTATAACCGGAAGTAGCAAAGAGACCAAAATATTTTCATTAAATAGTTCACACCTCAAAACCCCTGTATAACAATTTTCATGATTTTCTTACCTTTAGTTCTCGAGATATTTCTAATAGGCCCTTTATCTGCCTCACCCTGTATACTGTCATGTGTAATATGTAAAATTTTACAATTGTAATTGTAAAATTGCAAAGCCCTAGACATACAACGCCTGTAGAGCATATTAAATCTTCTTTTTTTCTTCTTCTTCAGCCTGTTTGCATTCACTCCTGGACAAATGTCTCCCCAAGAGCTCTCCATTCATCTCTGTTTTGTGCTATTTGGTGCCAGTTTCTCCCCAAAATGGAAAGCACTTTTTGCAAAAGAGCATATTAAATAATAAAAAAAAAATAAAACATAATTAATTTATTGTTACGACGGTCCGTAAAATTAATATAGTCATAAACATACAGAAAGTCCCTTGACGAAAAATACGAAGTATTAAACTTCGAGAACCGCAGACGTTCGGAAACAATTAGCGTCTCTTTGCAAAGACAATGACGTCGACTATGCAAAGTAACAAGACACTTACTCAACACACACACACACACTGCACATTACTCCCCTGATAAGTGATAAGTTATACAATTACGTGGCTAAAGGTTCTAGTTCTAAACCAAAGCCAGAATCAGAGAAAAAAAAAACTTCGAGAATATACGAGATGTCATCGAAAAATCATGAAATCGCAAAAAATCATGAAATTTAGAACTTCTAAACATAGGAATTTGACATTTTAGTTGGTGATATAGTCGAGGAAATGAAACTGAAAAAATGGTAAAACCTCGCAATTTTTTCGTCCAGTATCGATTTGTACAAAAATTTGGGATTAGGCTCATTTCACCCTCTAGTTCATTTTCTATATTGAGCCGTTGTACGCTTTTGGTTTTTTAAGGGTGAAAACTACCCCTAAAAAAGCTACTTGTAAAAAATTATAAAATAACATTTTAAACTTTAATATTGTTAACATTTGGTACTTATTAGGTACATAATGATTATTGTATGCTTCAAGATATACTATCATAATATTTCAACCTTTAAAACCACCCCTGTTGGAGCTATATATAAATAATTACTTATCCTAAAAGAATAATTTCGGCTTGCATCGATTTACATAAAAATTTGGGATTAGGATCATCTCACCCTGTACTTCATATTCTATAACATGCTTAAGAGCGTCGATTATTTTTAGGGGTGTAAACTACCCCTTATTGTCAACAATTATATAAAAAACATTGTAAACTTTAATATGGGTAAAATTTGGTTTTGATTCGCTAAAAATAATGATTGTTTTATGCTTTAGGATATAATATCATAATATTTCAACCCTTAAAAACTACCCTTAAGAACATTACAATTTTTATAAGTAGATAATTTAATAGATCTATACAGAAAAAAAAAGAAGAATTAAATAATTACAAAAACATTTATTTACACAAAAATACGAATTTACAAATATGTAGAAGTACAAATACAGATAGTTTTTTAGTCATCTTCCAGTATACGAACCGGTTCTGTGGTATTATACATACATTGAAAATTATCCATAATCGGACTATTCGAATATTTCGAAAAAAAAAATTCGTTTTATAAACATAGCTCCTTCATTTTTGGCAATAAAAAGTTTTTTCAAAAATGATTTTGTAGGAACTATAAGACTGTGTAAATTAAATTCCGTTAGATCACTTACTTTTTGATTGGAGTGGGTTTAAAGGGCACGAATAAGGGGGTGTTTGCTCGTAAATAGAGGATTTAAACAGCTATATCTCGCTAACTATTCACTGTAATGAAAATCTATACACAATATAATGTTATTATAAAAGCTACAATATAGTAGTCTATCATTTTTTTCGTATCTCCAGTATCTTCGGAGATATTGGGAAGTAAAAGGTGAAAAATAAGAAAGTGCAAAAAATAAATTTTTATTTAAACTCCAATTTTCTAAAATAGGTCTTTTAAATAGGTCAAACTTCTTGGGTGTATTAACAATACAAATATACAAGGAATTACAGAAAGGTTAACACCAATTTTTAATTAGGAGGGTAGTTAGGGGGTTATTTTCACTGATTTTTTCGTAGAGAAAAGCAGGTACCGACTTTTTTTTGATCATAAGTCGCTCTATTTTCATGTGCGAAATTTTTTATTATTATTTTTTGAAAGGTTTAATTGTATACTTGAAAAAAGATAATTTAAGTTTTCCTCGAAAAATGCAAAGTTTTCCCGTTATTTGGCTTTGAATATTTCAAATTATGCATTTGACGAGAAAAGCTAACCTTTAACATGCCGTATCTCGGTGTGTATTGGTTTTAAAGATATTATAGAAAAATAATTTAGTTTGTGTTACTAAAAGATACAATTTTGCTATCTGCAGTTTTTTTGATTAAATGCCTATTTTTCGAGGTATTCTCAAAAAACCCTCTAAAAAAGTCGATTTTCTCGACGAAAAACTGTTACTGCGCGAATAACTGGAAAAATATTAGTTTTACGAAGAAAATGTAAAACACATTTTTTCTTAGAATTACTTTTTACATCGATTTACATGGTTAAAATGTAATAAAAAATTCCCACCCACGAGATGGGGTGGTTAGCACCCCCCAAGGTTTTAGCGCACAGCGGCATGATATAGAAAATGATCCTTGGACTATTCCCTACCATCTGTGAAAATTTCAAGTAAATCCATGCTGGACGAAAAAATTGCGAGCAACAATGCTTCATTTCCTCTACTTCTTCTTCTTCTTCGTCTAGCCATTCACGTCCACATCTGAACATAAGCCTCTTCAAGTCTTCCTTTCCATTGTTTTTTGTTGTACGCTACTTGTAGCCAATTTTTCCCGGCAGTTCGTTTCAGATCATCTGTCCATCTCATAGGAGGTCTGCCTCTGGGTCTTTTGTGTTCGTATGGTCTCCAGGTTAGAATTGTTCTGTGCCATTTGTTAAGATCGCTCCTAGCTACATGTCCAGCGTATTCCCATTTCAATTTTAGTGATTTTTGTACCACATCGGTGACTTTGGTTTTCTGTCTTATCCATGTGTTTGTTGTTCTGTCCTTAAGTGACATGCCAAGCATTGCGCTTTCCATCGCGTGTTGAGTGACTCTGAGTATAATCATATTCTTTTTTGTGATTGTCCATGTTTGTGCCCCATACGTTAATATCGGAATAATGCATGCATCAAAAACTTTAGATCTAAGATGTAGTTGAATTTGCTGATTTCTGAGTATATAGCTCAGTTTGCCGAATGCTGCCCATGCTAACTTTCTTCTTCTTTTTATTTCTTCCGTTTGAATTTCGCTATTTAGTATTATTTTTTGTCCTAAGTATATATATTCTTCAACTTTTTCTATAACTTTGTTGTTTATTATTGTCATCGTTTCTTCGGAGTGCATGACTTTTGTTTTGTTTAAATTCATTTTCAGTCCTATTTTAGAAGATTCTGTGTGTAGTTCTGAAAGCATGGTTTGCAGTTCTTGTAGGTCAGTAGCTATCAGGATTATGTCATCCGCAAATCGTGGATTACTGAGATAGCGGCCATTGATGTTTATTCCCTTATATTTCCAATTTAGATTTTTAAAAACGTCCTCCAAAACTAAGGTGAACAGTTTGGGTGATAGAGTGTCTCCCTGTTTGACTCCCCTGTTTAATGGTACAGGGTTCGTGTATTCATTTTCATTTAGGTAGTATGTAGCTGTAGCTTGTAGCTGTAGCTGTAGCTCTCTACTAATAGAGAGATATTTTATTAATTGTGAATGGTAAATATAAGACCCACCGCATTCGATGTAGAAATGGATACGTCCGGACATCCGCATGGTTTTTGAAAATGAAAGAAGGTGAAAAGAGGTTAGACAAGAAGAGAAAAAGCTCCTAGCTATTGTAAAAGCCTTATTCCAAATATTACATGTGGCTCTTTTCATAGAAATTTTTCTAGATTAATATATTTTTATTATAAACACCTTTAATTTTACCTACAGTTTACCTATATTATATAACTCGTATCAATATTTACGTGTACTTGATTTTATTTTATCTGTAAAACATGTAGGTAGTAACATTATTCTATTTTTGGCCTACAAGCGTATTTCAAACAAACTGCATTGATAAAAAAAACATTTCGCAATATTTGTTACTTTAAGAAATCGTTATTCTCAGTCGTTATAGTGTAGTAGTGATGTTGAAAAAGTAACTATTCGTTACAAAGTACTCGTTACTTACGAATACCGAAAGTAACGATTACTATAAAGAGAGGTAAATCGTTACTTTGATTACTTTGATTACTCTGATTACTTCGTTACTTCGTACCAATCGTATCAGAGCGAGTAATGACTATTGTATCTACAATCAGCTGTGGGAGCACGCCAAATAGAATTCTATTTTAGTGACGTCACGTTGCCTAGCAACCGTCGATTCTCCCATTATGAAATTCTATTTTGTGACGTCAGCAAAATAGAATTCTATTTGGCGTACTGTGGGGCCAGTACACTTGATGACTTTCTACCATTCGTATCCCAGCGAGTAAAAACAGATCGGTGAAGGTCGTTGTTATATCGGAATACCCATGGGTCATTCCATTTCAAATCACTCAATTTTGGAGCAAAAAAAAATTTGGAACTCCGACTTGTCTGAAAATTGGTATATAGCTTCTGCGGGACGTAAAAATAAGATATCTAAGGTCAAAAAATCTTCTTCTTCTTTTTTTCTCAACATGTTATTTTATGCGATTTAACAGTGATTTCGTGTTTATTTATACAAATTTGCATTTTCTATCTATCGTAAAGTATCAATGGAAAACATAATATTTTAATAGAAGGGACTCAAAAATGTCATTATATGGCATTATAACAAGTTACTTTGATTCAAAACAAGCTTTTGATCAAATTTTATAGTGTAGAAAACGTTAAAATACCGTTTTTTACATTTTTCTCCATTCCCAAAATACATCATAATCGATTTGGCTAAAAATTTGCCCACAGATAGACAAAACATAGGACTTTAAGTGGTGAGAAGGATTTGAATTATATTACAATACCAAAAAAGTTACATGCAATATTATAGTCAAACATATAGGCGTCTACTGTAAGTACAATTTAACTCGAAAATATCGACCTCACGACAAAAATTGTTAAAAAGAAATTGTAATAATTGTAAATACGATTTATTTGGAACAATTTCAGTTCCTACCATTTTTGTCGAACAGTTAAAAATGGTGGAGATATTGAGCAAAACAGGTTCTCCTTTAAAACCAAGATGGCGGCTAACGTAACGGAGGAATTCATTCGTGATTTTAAATTTAGGCTACTATTGACTCCCCCAAAGATCAGAAAAATAAAATTTTGGGCAGCTCGGCATTCAAGGTCAAATGCTATCCCGACTGGGCTAATATATACTTTTGAGTCTGATATTACTGCATGTAACTTTTTTGGTATTGTAATATAATTCAAATCCTTCTAACCACTTAAAGTCCTATCTTTTGGCTATCTGTGGGCAAATTTTCAGCCAAATCGATGATGAAGTATTTAGGGAATGGAGGAAAATGTAAAAAACGGTGTTTTAACGTTTTTTACACTATAAAATTTGATCAAAAACTTGTTTTGATTCAAAATAACTTGTTATAATGCCATATAATGACATTTTTGAGTCCTTTCTATTAAAATATTATGTTTTTCATTGATACTTTACGACAGAAAATGCAAATTTGTATAAATAAACACGAAATCACTGTAAAATCGCATAAAATAACATTTTGGGAAAAAAAGAAGAAGAGATTTTTTGACCTTAAATATCTTATTTTTACGTCCCGCAGAAGCTATATACCAATTTTCAGACAAATCGGAGATCCAAAATTTTTTGCCTGAGTGATTTGACATGGAATGTACCCTATACAAAATACCTACCTACTGAGAAATACGATTCTCGATATGATTCTCTCTCTCTCTCTTGTCGTTTCCCCATTACTGAGGATCGTGACTTCTTCCAATATTCCTAACAATGTTTCTCCATTGGTCTCTATTTTCAGCTGCTCTAAGAGTTTAGCAGAATGAGTTTCCAGCTGAATACTTTATTTGGTCAGACCATCTAGTTGGTGATCGTCCTCTTGATCTTCTCCCCGGAACGTTTCCAGAAACAATTAATCTCTCCAAACTGTCGTCACCTCTGCGAACCATGTGACCAAAGAATTGCAGAATCCGTTGCAGACATATTGTGGCCAGCCTTTTTTTAATATTGAGTTGGTTTAGAATGGAAACGTTTGTCCTATGAGCTGTCCAAGGTATGCGCAGCATTCTTCTCCAGCACCACATCTCAAAGGTATCAATTTTTTCTCTGCTCCATATAGAAATATTGAGAATACAAGGGCATTCACCAGTCTCATCTTGATATTTTGAGAAATAGATCTGTCTTTCCAAACTTTAGTTAGGCGGCTCATCGCATTTTTTGCCATACCAATATGTCTCCGAACTTCTGCTTCACAGTTACCATCGTTAGTTATACTATACCCGAGATAGATATGATAACCGGTATACAAAAATACAAAAGTAACAAAAGTAATCATAGTAATCAAAGTAACGAATACTGTAAATGATTCATCATCATCAGTAGCTCGACAACCCTTTTTGGGTCCTGGCTTGTTCTAGGATTTTCCGCCATTCTGTTTTGTTCCTTGCTTTGTTCTTCCAGTGGGTAATCTCAAGTGTTTTCAGATCTTGTTCCACTTGTTCCATGTATCTAAGTTTGGGTCTTCCCTTTGACCTTCTCCCTACTGGTGTTTGCTTCATTATATGTTTTGGTGTTTCGGTCTCCAACATTCGTTCAACATGGCCCATCCAGCGCAGACGTCCGATCTTTATGGATGTTATGACGTCGGGTTCGTTGTATGCTGCGTATAGTTCAAAATTATATCTTCTGCGCCATACGTCATTTTCTTTCACACCCTTATATAAATATGTGTCTAAGGATTTTTCGTTCAAACGTGCCTAATAAGTTCTCATCGCTTTTCGACAGTGTTCATGTCTCTGATCCATATATAAGGACCGGTTTTAGCAGGGTTTTGTACATTTTGCATTTGGTTTTTCTAGTGATGTTGTTAGATCTTAGATGTTTAATGAGTCCATTATATCTTTTATTAGCAATATATATTCTTCTCTTAACTTCTTCGCTGACATTGTTATATGCGGTAACTAGTGAACCTAGATATGTAAAATGTTTTACGTTTTCGATGTTATAGTCTCCTATTGTCAGATTCTGTAGGTTTCTTTGGCCTGTCGATTTGCTGGCCTTCATGTATTTGGTTTTTATTTCATTGAAATTTAGGCCACTGTTTTGTGCCGCTCTTTCTATAGCATTAAATGCTTCTATCATTTCTCTTTTGGTTCTAGCTATGATATCAACATCATCTGCAAATGCCAATATTATTTGTACACTTTTTGTTATTATTGTTCCTCTGGTGTTGACTTTTGACTCTCTAATTATTTTCTCTAATGTGATGTTGAATAGAATACAGGATAGGGCCTCTCCCTGTCGTAGGCCCGTTCTAACATGGATTGTATCTGTTAGTGCGTTTTGAATGCGAACCCTGCTTTGTACTTTGTGTTTCTTTTACTATATCAATGAGATGAATTGGAATATTAAACTCTTTCAGGGCGTTGATCAGAAATTCTCGATGGATACTATCATAGGCACTCTCAAAGTCAATGAAGAGATGATGTGTTTCTATATTAAATTAACTAGTCTTTTCCAAGATTTGTCTCAAAACGAAGATCTGATCTATTGTGGACTTCTGCCTGCAGAAACCACATTGATATCACCCAACTATTTGTTCCGCATATGGTCTCAATCGCTCATACAAAATATTTGACAGTATTTTATATGCCACAGTCAGTAGCGTTATTGCCCGCTAGTTTTTAAATTGAAGCTGATCTCCCTTTTTATGTAGTGGAATGATTACTCCGGTATTCCAGTCTTGTGGTAGTTGTTTATTATTCCATATGTTCACTATAAGTTCGTGTATCGCATTAAATAGGGAGTCTCCGCCTTCTTTTATTAATTCTGCGCTAATGTTGTTCAATACAGGTGACTTGTTGTTTTTCAGTCTGGTAACTGCTTCTTGCATTTCAGCTACTGAAGGGGGGTTGTTTCTCTGGTATCCGTTTGATCCAGTATAATTTCATCGTATAGTGGATCTCTGTTTTGTTCAAACTTTTCTTTGAAGAATTCAGTCCATCTTTGCAGTATTTCACTCTGTTGAGTTACTACATCTCCTTCTTTGTCTCTGCACATCATTGTTCTTGGTTTAAATTCTTTTCTGCTTTTGTTAAGTTTTTGGTAGAATTTTCTGGTTTCTGTAGGTTTATTTAATTTTTCAATTTCTTGGAGTTCTTTTTCCATGTGTTCTCTTTTCTTTCTGCGGTGTATTTTCTTCTCTTCCCTCCTTAGCATTATATATTCCTCCTCTGCCTGTCTTGTTCTATGTCGTTGTTGTAGTCGTTGATATGCATTATTTTGTCTCTCTGTTATGTTACGACACTCTTCATCGAACCACTTCCCTTCAGTTGATTTGACCTTTTTTTGTAGACCCAAGGTCTCTTTGGCAGCGTCTTGTATAATGTTTTTATACTCTTCCCATTCTCTGTTTATATCCTCGTGCTTTTGTCTGTTTTCTAGACTTCCGTTTATATATTCTTTGTATTTGGCCCTTTTGCTATTGTCTGCTAAGTTTTTTATTTCATATTTTTCAATTTTGGATCCCTTTTCTTTTTTAATGTTTGAGATTCTGGCTCTTATTCTACTTTCCACTAGGTAGTGATCTGAGTCTGCATTTGCCCCTCGTCTGCTGCATACGTTTATTACGTCTGAGTGATGTCTAGAGTCAATAATAACATGATCGATCATGTTTACTGTAACCCCATCTGGAGATCTCCACGTTCCCTTATGAATATTTTTTCGCTGGAAGCATGTGCTGGCAATGACCATGTTAAGGGAAGTTGCTAGATTTATTAGTCTGATGCCATTGTCATTGGATACTTCATGGAGGCTGTGCTTACCTATCGTTGGTAGGTATTGTGGCTCTTTTCCTAATTTTGCGTTGAGATCACCATAAATAATTTTAATGTCATTATTTGGGCATGAATGGTACGCAGCTTCTAGATTTTCATAGAATTTTTCTTTGACATCGTCTTCTTTTTCCTCTGTAGGGGCATGCACATTTAAAATGCTATAGTTAAAAAAAGTTCCCCTTAGTCTCAGGATTCACACATTCTAGGGTTCATAGCACGAAAGTCTCTTACGAGGTGTTTAACCTTTTTATTTACAATAAAACCAGTACCTAGTGCGTGGTCTTTAGAGTCGCAACTATAGAATATAATGTGGTGTCTTTTGTCGATGGTGCCAATCCCGGTCCATCTCATTTCCTGTAGAGCTGTTATATCTATGTTATATCTATTCAGTTCACCGAGCAGATTTTGGAGGGCTCCCGGTCTGTATAGGGATCGGATGTTCCATGTCGCAATTCTTAAATAGTGTACCTTTTTCTCGCGCAGTCGTCGTCGTTTGATCAGTCCGGTTTTCTTTCCTTGAACGTTCGTAACATGTGTGTTTTCTAGGATAGGGTTGTTAGCCCTACGCCCAACCCCCTTTTCGGAGGGCCATTTCTCCCTTCCTCGTCGGCCCTGACCCTACTTTCCACTGGGGTTGGTTACCCAATCTCCGGTAGGGTTGCTCAGGTTTACCAGGGGCCACCCGTGTGATTAAGTCACACTTCTTGGAGGTGAGGATAGGAATTGAGTAGGAGTGGCTAGAGGTGTCATCAGCAAGCGACACCTTGTATTGCGCATCACTACTCCTTTGAACCCCCCTGTAAATGATTACTTTATACAAAAGTAACGATCTGTAACGAATACTCAACAGTAACTATAATCAGCAAATCAAGATCACTAATCACTATAGTGTAGCATAACAAGAAAATATACACTGCGCGTCTGAAATCTGCTCCTTATAGTTCAGTCAATTTATACTCTACGAGCCCCCTAGTGGGAAAATTTTGGTATAGTTCTGATTTCATTCATTATATAATAATATGTATTTTGGGCTACTGAATCCGAATATGAGGTTTGCGGACAAAATTTCATGACGGAACATTGAGTAAATCGCGAAAAAAGCGGAACATTTCTGCTTTTTCCTGCTTTTTTACTTCAAATTTTGAAAATTATTAACTTTTAGTAAATGATCTGTTAACAGAAATTAATGTACTTAAAATTCCCTACAAATATCACTATTTACATTTTTGTTCAGACGAACCGTTTGGTCTAAAGTGCAAGTTGAAAATTGCCAATTTTTAACTGTCTCTGCAAAATCCCATTTTTTTACATTTCAAAACTTTATTTTTTCAAAAATGAATAACCATTTTTATTTTCGTTGCAACACGAAACTACAGCCGCATCATATTCTAGTTCAAGCAGAGAGTGCTGTAAGCACCTCTACCGGTTTCGAAACTTATTAGTCTCTCATCAGGAGGCACATATTCTGCTCTCTCTGACCCAACCAGGACAAACCCCGGCGTGCAGTTACGAATTGCAACGAGCGAAATGGCATGGATGCCCTAGCGGCAACAGTTAGCAAAAGACTAAGTTTTCAATCTAATAGCACATAAAACCAGCGGCAGCTCGTGGTCTAAAAAGTGGTGAAGATGAGGAAAGTCTGCCGGACCTAAAAGAAATTTCGATGTACTTATACCTATGACGCGCCCAAATCTCATTAAAAATTCTTTAAAAAATGTTTAGAGTTTAGGGTCCTAACAACTTGAAAACTTTTTTATGGCACTTATATTAGAGACGAGGATGAAGAGATACTTAAGCAAATAAGCAGTATGTATTAGATAGATTAATAAACCTGACTTAATTAATTTTTATAAATCTAGTCGAGTCTTTGATCGTTTATGGAAACAAATCTATCAATGTGCAATTGCATTTTCGAGTGATGTGTGATAGCGAGTAGACGTGCTTTGCCCGTGCTCCCAACAATTTAACAGTGAAATCAGTTGAAGTCATATTAGTATTACAGTTTGGTCATTTGTAAATCATCGAATTTAATTTCTATATAAAATGGTTGTAACTAGAGAAATGAAAGAAGAAATTGAAAAAGCAGTTCACGCAGCAGTAATTAGTGCTTTCAAATCTGAATCATTTTTAAAAATTATTACTACAAATGTGACCGAGGCAACCAAAAAAACGATAAATGAGCTTGAAAAAACTGTAAACAGCTTAAGTGATAAGATAAAAATAATGGAAAGTGAACATCAAAATTCTATAAAGCACGTTAACCAAGAGTTATCGGATATGACAACGGATAATCATAATTTGAAAGGAAAAATTAATATATTGGATCAAGCAAATAGAAAATTTAATCTCAGAATCTTTAATTTAAAAGAAAAATCAAATGAGAAGGTAGAAGACGAAATTATTAAGCTTTTAAAATCAAAAATAAATATCGATATAACTAATTATATTGAAGTATGCTACAGTGTTGGACAAAAACAACAGAATAAGGATAGAGGAATTTTCCTCAAGTTAACAACGTATGAAATGAAAAAGAGAATTTATGCAGGAAAAAAGTATTTAAGGGTACCGGCATCGTTGTTAGAGAAGATCTAAGTGCTACGAACATGCAATTATTAAACCAGGCAATAAATAAAGTGGGCGCAAAAAACGTTTGGACTATGGATGGAAAAATATACATACAAAAAGATAATAAAATTATTAGTTTAAAAGACTGTACTCATCTGGAAAAAGTATTTACGTAGTAATTGTTGTTGAGTTTGTTATGATGGTTCACTAGAAGTTATTTAATTTATGTTAAAGAGTAATATTTGCTTTAGGTTTTTAGTTACAATATAATATATTCTGAATAATTAAGGCTTCTTGTCTAAATTCATTATAGGTTGGCCGAGCTGGAGGTAATTAAGCATGCCATCAAAACAAATTCTATGATTGAATTCCTTAATCTACTAGATAACAATTTAACAATTGATACAAATATTATTAGTAATATGGAACAGTTTGTTGGTGAGAGAGACACGGACAATCTATCAGGTATGGGTATTGTTCATTTTAATATTCGTGGGCTCAGAAAACATCTTGATGAATTAACCATATATGTAGCTACTATGGAAAAATATTTTGATTTAATTGTTCTCTCTGAAACGAGAAATCTTTTTGAGGTAAGCAATTACAATATTCCTGGATATAATCTGTTTTATAATGATTCTAAAAAAAATATATGTGATGGTGTTGCCATCTACATAAAAAATTCAATTAATGCAGACGTTAAAGTAATATCAATAAATGATAACAAATTTCTTAGAGTTACATATTTATTAAATTCTACTTATTCTAAGTATTCATTTGGTGTAACAGCTTCATACCGATCACCTTCTAGTAAAATTGATACTTATATTAATGATTTAGAATCATATTTCTCGCAAATTCAAATGATGGATATTGAAATACATCTAGGTGATATCAATATTGACTTACAAAATCAAAACTCTCACGAAACAGTTATATATTTAAATATGCTAAATATGTTTGGCTATACTTCTTATATTAATAAACCTACAAGAGTAACTAAAAAATCAAGTACTACGTTAGACCATATATTTATTAGACAGAATAGCGCAATACAAAATTCGTTTAGAATTGATCCTGTAATTTTTACTACTGATATGACAGATCATTATACACCGTTTGTATATTTTAATACTGAAAGTGATAAACCGCTGTCCAATTTAAACGATACCGCCCAGATAATAGATTATAAAAAATTAAACGTAAAATTGTCCGGTGAATCATGGAATGACTTATATTCAAGTAATACAACGCAAATTGTTTATGATGAGTTTATAAATAAGTTAAATAATTTCATCATAAACTCAACAAAAACTATAAAAAGAAAAAATAAAGAACAATGTAAAAAAATTAAACCCTGGATTAGTTCTGGTTTAATATTGTCTATTAAAACTAGAGACAATCTAAAGCGAAAACTATTAAAAAACTACTCTATTGAACTAGACAAAGAATATAAAACTTATCGAAATCACTTAAGTAATCTAATTAAAAAGACAAAAAATGATTTTTATAAAGCTAAAATTAATGAAACAAACGGTGACTATAAAAAAATGTGGTCTATTATAAATGAAATTTCAGGTTGCAAAAGAAAACAAAACAATCAACTTGAAAATATTCCGTTGATTAATACACAAGGAACTCAAATAACTAATAATATTGAGAAATCAAATATGTTTAACAATTATTTTACAAGTTGTTCTGAAGCTATTTTCTTGTGGCATTTTTATAATCAAGTATATTCAAATGGGAAATAAGCCACAATTTTACCTAAAAATGATTTTATTAACGTTTCGACGCCCAAGTCGGGTGTCGTTGTCAAAATACAAAATAATTATTTTGTATTTTGACAACGACACCCGACTTGGGCGTCGAAACGTTAATAAAATCATTTTTAGGTAAAATTGTGGCTTATTTCCCATTTAAATATACTTGATTATAAAAATGCCACAATTTTACCTAAAAATGATTTTATTAACGTTTCGACGCCCAAGTCGGGTGTCGTTGTCAAAATACAAAATAATTATTTTGTATTTTGACAACGACACCCGACTTGGGCGTCGAAACGTTAATAAAATCATTTTTAGGTAAAATTGTGGCTTATTTCCCATTTGAATATACTTGATTATTTTACAAGTATTGGTCAAAAAATGGCTGATAGTATTACAAAAACTACATTACCACCGGGTTTTGAAAGAGACTTAGAATTACAATCATCAATTTTCTTGGAACCTGTAAATATAAATGAAATTATTTTACTAATATCTAACTTAAAAAATAATAGTGCGCCAGGACCAGACGGAATTACTTCGAAATTAGTTAAAAATATTCATGTGCACATTGCTTCTCCATTAGTTCATATCATTAATCTCTGTTATACAACAGGTAAAATCCCAACACAATGGAAAGAATCACTTGTAACACCTGTTTTCAAAGCCGGTAATCAAAAACAAGTCGACAATTACCGTCCTATATCAGTCATTAATAGTTTTTCGAAAATTTTTGAACAATCTCTCAAAAAGAGACTAATTACATTCTTTGATAAATATAAAATTATAACCGAAAGGCAATTTGGATTTGTGAAAAAAGCTAACACAGAGAAAGCTATAATCGATCTTGTTGATCAAACAGTACAATGTCTAGAAGAATCAAATAAATGTCTAGCAATTTTTCTGGATCTCGCTAAAGCTTTTGATACTATATCACATGAGATTCTTCTAAACAAATTATATAAAAATGGGGTAAGAGGTATAGCTTTAAATCTTATTAGTAATTATTTATCTCAAAGAACACAAAAAGTCAAAATAGGTAATTGTATTAGCTCAACTAAAGAGATTACTGTTGGGGTACCCCAAGGAACAGTACTAGGTCCGATTCTATTTATACTGTACATTAATAATATAACCGAAATTCATGGGTTTTCAGGGCGAATTTTATGCTATGCTGATGACACAGTCTTAGTATTTAAAGATTCAACATGGGACCGCGTATGTAAAACAGCTGAATCTGGCATAAGTAAGATACAGTTATGGCTTAACCACAATCTGCTCAGTCTGAATATAAAAAAAAAAGTAAATTTATTACTTTTTCTCCCACTATGTCTGATGAGCCAACTAATATTAGTTTAAAAATTCATAGTTCAGATTGCAACAGTGTGCAGGCATGTCCATGTCCCTCTTTAGAAAAAACTAAATCTATTAAATATTTAGGAGTTATAATTGATCAGCATCTGAGATGGCGTGAGCATGTGGCACACGTGGCAAAAAGAATTAGATCCTTAATGCCTAAATTTTACTTATTAAGAGACATTCTCTCAAAAAAAACCTTGAGTATCCTATATAACTCTTGGATTGAATCTATAATACGATATTGTATTGTTGTTTGGGGTGGTACATTTAGTAATACCTTACATATTTTACAAACAGCTCAAAATACATTTCTTAAAATAATATTTAAAAAAAGTAAACTTTTTTCCACATCACTTTTATATAAAGAGCTAAAACAAATGAGTGTCCGATCTATTTATATACAGCAATCATTAATTTGGGTATTTTCCAATTCAAGTAAGTTAAAAATAAATCAACATCAAAAGTATACAAGGACAACTCAACAACTTTTGGTTAAAGTACCATTTTTCAGCAAGACAATTACAAAACGATCACTATTTTATTATGGTCCAACTCTATTTAATTTATTGCCAAAAAATATAAAAACAATAATAAATTATAAACAGTTTAAAAGAACCATAAAAAATATGATATTAACAATTGAATTCAACATTTTCTAAAAATTAATTTTCTAGCCAAACTGTCTTCTAGTAAATATAGTTGCGCCATGCCGATTAGGTCTTCTCTCCTCTCACTTTCAATTGTATTTTGTCAAACATAGAGTATGTAAATTATACCAGCCACAAGTACTTACTGTTTAAAATTGTACAATTGGATTGTACACCTTCAGGGATTAAGGTTACAATACAGGTATTAAGTTGCCTAGTGTGCTTTTTCCCTGAAGTGGGTGCATTATATTAAATATAATATTATTGTTAATTACAATGTACAAAATTCTTCTTTGGAAATAAAATTGAATTGAATTGAATGATATCCTCGTAGAAACGATTCTTGTGCATAAGTTTATTTAATAGTTCTCTATGAGTGCGATAACAGTCAAACTAAAAGTTTTTAGCCTTTTTAAGCACGAAAAACTTCTTTCTACAGATACGGTATTCGATGGAATTGTCAGAATTAAACAAAACAAATTATAGGCTTCTGTAACAATGTCTTTAATTGGTTGTAATGTTATAACCAATTCTTGCAAATTACCATTTTTTAAATTTCCGTCAGCATAAAAAGGCAGAGCTCTCTTTTAAGTGTTTGAATTTTAGTCAATTTTTTGCCAAAAACTAAAAATAAATTTTGATAAGCGTCGGAAGGAATGATCAAACCGTATGACCCAAACTTTGTTGTATCTGCTAAGCTTACGAATTTTAATTCATCACAATCCTAAAAATGTACATCCATTTCCATTAAAATATGATCATATATTAAATAAAAAAATTAATGCTCTGTATTGGGTAGAATATGCATTCGTGTTCATACCATCATCACACCTAGATCTTTCCAAAGTATTAATGACGGTCATTGTGCTTCTTTGTCAAAAATATAATTAAAAAATTATTCGGTTCTTATATCACGTATTAATTGACGAGTCCTTTTTATCTAGTTTAAATAAAAATGAGTATCTAGGGACTTTCTTTTTGAAGAACGTCATATAAAATATCTGTTATAATATGAAAAATGTCGCTAAAAACTGTTGCTAAAAATGTAAACCGAAAATCATTTAAATCTCCTAAAAAGCCTTTTAGTATGGTATAACTATACCCAAACCCCGACATCCAAAGTGAAAGTTATCCTCCAACACCAAATTGTTCTATATGGTCCATATAAAGCTTCAGAAAAAAGTCACACCATTTTGAGCGTCGGATTTGGGGGGAGAGGGGGGAGAAATCGGTAAATTCGTAGTTTTTTACGTTTTTCGTCAATATTTCTAAAACTATGCGGTTTAGCATGATCAACCTTCTATACAAAAATGTTCTGCATTAAATTTGAAATAAAAAAGGTCCCATGCATAATCGTTCTAAAATGAACGGTTCCAAAGTTACGGAGGTAGTATAGTATAATTGGTCCAAAAAAGGCCTAACCCATGTCCACATATTATTATTCAGTAAAAAGTTATACCATTTTGAGCTTCCGGTTTGGGGGGAGGGGGAGACGGGGGAAAAGTCGGCAAATTAGTAGTTTTTTACGTTCTTCGTCAATATTTCTAAAACTATGCTTTAGTGTAAACAATGTTCTATACAAAACTATTCTACATAAAATTTAAAACAAAAAAGGTCCTATACATAATTGTTATAAAATCAACGGTTCCAGAGTTACGAAGGGTGAAAATTGGTGGTTTTCGATTCTTTTGATATCTTTTGGGCAATTTATAATATTATTACTGATTAAAGAAGGTCTTTAACAGAATTGTGTTTTGTAAATAAAATTTGCTATTTCAGTGGCCGATGGTATGTTAGTGATAAGCCCTTGAAGAAACGTCAACCTCACCACCCAAAATCTTCATCAATTACCCAAAAAATATAAAAAGTATCGAAAACCTCCACTTTTCACCCTCCGTAACTCTGGAACCGTTGATTTTATAACAATTATGTATAGGACCTTTTTTGTTTTAAATTTTATGTAGAACATTTCTGTATAGAACATTATTGGAATTAAAAAGGCTTTTTAACCTTTGTTTACAAAGTAATAATAATAATAATATGACAGTCGTGACATTACACTTCAGCTGTCAGCCTTAAATTCACGTTGTATGTTTCTATATTTATACTATATTGATAGATTAGCACAAAATTAATAGTTAAATTTTAAATAATGTCTCGTTTTTGTAAACCACACATAAATCATACACATAAGATCGTCCCCCGCAACGCCAGAGTGTACCACGTGACCTATAATCATAGCTAACGCTCCGAGCCGATAGTTTTCGCAGTTGACGTGTTCTTCATTTTTGTATATTGGCACTATAAAGTTACTCTGCCAGTTTTTTGGGACTTGTTGCTTATTGCATGCCTCTTTGTATATTTTCCCTAGACAGTTTATTCCAGTCTTGAGTGATCGCTCGCCGTAGTTAGTCGAATTTAACGAGTACCTTCCGATAAGCATTCACAAGAACCTAACTACTTTCTAAAAAGTTAATCATATTGTCTAATTTGGTTAGTGTAAAATTTAACAGTGGATATTGATACGGGCGGCCCTCCGCCCGGGTTGCCCCAGGTAAATGATAGCTTAAGTAGTTTTAATAACAATTCCATTAATTTTTGATAATGGTCCATATTTAGTATACCTACTTGGAGCATAAGGATAAGAACTTGGGAAAATTGTTCCCTATCAGGGTGGGACACTATCTTCAACAGGTTACTGAATTTAAAAAAGATATTATTAATATTCAAACTATAGACAAAAACACGAGTCAAAGTAATTTTTAAAACATTCAGTATTGCAAACTCATTATAAATCATAAAATTGTTCTTAAAAATAATCTAATAGCGCACATTCCAAACATATCGTTTAGAAAACATTGTTTCGGTGAAGGAGGTATCTGAAGTCAAGAGAATGAAACGTAAAAAAGTTAACAGTGATGGTACAGTGAAATATATTAATAGGCAAATCATAATTTTAAGTTTTGTAGGTAATATTTTTCCACAAAATGTAAAAATAAACATGTGTATCTTCGTAGTTGAGCCTTATGTGTATCCTGTAGTTCAATGCCTTAAATGTTTACGGTATGGTCATACAATGTCCCAATGTCGTGGTAAAATTAGGTGCCAAAAATGTATAGAAGAAACTATTCAGGATTTCTGATTTATCTCTTGCTATTTTGACCATTCGTGTCTGCCCCATTTTGCTTATGTGGATATTCCATTCTTTTTTCTATTTAGCATCCATTCGTTTACACACTGTACGTTATATTGTCGTCTAATGTCTTCACTCCTCTTTTGATCTCTCAGCGTATTTCCTGTAATTCTTCTCAGTAGTCTCATCTCTGCCGTTTCCAATAGTCGTTGTGTTGTGGCTGTATCGGGTCTTGTCATCTTGTTTATGATGCATATGTCATTATTGGTCTTATGGCCGGTATACACGACAACGATTTATCGTAGCGATGTGAGTGTGGAGTTCGTCGGTGCAGTTTATCGAACGTTCATTGAGTGTCCACACGTCTCCAAAATTTGCATCGATCATCAGTTTCCCGAAGCTCAGACTATAAACATGTCATCCGTTATATAAGCCGACGGACGTGCTTGCAATAACCTAGCTTATTTTGTGAAAAAACGGAAGAAAATCAAGGAGTTTGTAATCTGTGGTGTAAGTATTGACTTCTCAAAAGAAAAGCATACTCTCATCTAAAGGCTATAGCGGGATAAGATGATCAAAACTGCCCCCGCCACGATCAGCCCCACGACTTGTAATTTTGAAAAAAGCATATTATATAAAAACATGCCTTCATATAATTTTTTAGCTTCACAGAGCTAGGCCATAGAATCTTTTGAATAGAGAAATAGTATATTGTACAACAAGAGAGAAAAAATACATATTTCTCACGAGCGCAGAAGTTTGTTGGCACGAGCCAAGGTACGAGGCGAGTGCCGCAAATCAAGCGAGGGAGAAATATGTCGTTTTCTCACGTGTTGTACACTGTACTTTTTGTATGGATGCGTTTTTGTCAAGAGTTCAAACTTCAAAATTAAATAATTTAGGTACTTTTATGTAGATTATATGCCAAAATTGAAATAAAATACATATTATACACATATGTAGGTATTTAATATTCTTAATATTTATATACTTTTTTACACATTTGAGAGAGAAGTTGCACATTTTATAGCATCCATAGAAAATAGTATATTGTACAACAAGTGAGAAAAAAGACATATTTCTCACTGAGCTCTTACTGAGCTCAGAAGTTTGTTGGCACGAGTCGAGACACGAGGCAAGTGCCTCAAATCAAGCGAGGAAAAAATATGTCATTTTCTCATGTGTTGTACACTGTACTTTTTCTATGGATGCGGTTTTGTCGTTTTGTCAAGAGTTCAAACCTTAAAAATTAAATAATTTAGGTGCTTTTAGGTATATTATATGCATAAATTAAAATCAAATATATATACATGTAAGCATTTAATACGTATTCTTAAAATTTATATACTTATGTTATTTATTTAAAATTCTAAACAATTATTTTTGAACAGTTTTGAAAGGTAATTCCTGGTAAGTTTCGCTTCAACACATTTTGTTTGACAACATTAATTGTGTTTGTATTGTACATGTTACCATGGAAACGGCGATCATATGTATTGTAAATCCGGCGAACCCGTGAGAAAAAATATTTCTCACTGCAATGGCCGACTTTTCTCACTGTGTGAGAATTTTTTCTTTTGAATGTATGTAAGTAGTGAGAGAAGTTGCACATTGTGTAGCATCCATAGAAAAAGTACGTTTTTAGACCTTATTTTTTTAGCGCAATTTTGCTTTAAAAATCTGAAAAAATTCAAGATGTATCTTTTGAATACAAAACAGTCTGATTTTTTCCGACTTTTAAATTGATTTTGGCGAACTTTTAAATAGTAATTTCTTGTGATTTTTTTTTTCGTTCTTTTGTATGGCAGAGGCAGAATTTTTAATTTCTGAGCGGAAAGGAAGAAAAAATTTAAAAAAAATCGTCTTTTACCAAACTAAACATATTTTACCAAAAAATATTAAACGACTAAGAATAGTTTCGAAAAAATTATAAATAAATATAAATCTCTGCAGAAGCCCGAAGGGATGATTGCGCCGATTTTATCTGTTTTTAGACACCCCCATTGTGATTTCTTACACACTTACACAAATTCCAACAGCTACTAATAAGTTAAATAAATTCGATAACTCTAAATCACCACAAAATTGCTTTTTAAATCTTCGATCTCTTGATAATAAGATTTTATACGGTATTTACCCTAACAACACAAAACATTCCAGGAATGTACTATCAAAGTTCTATTAACGTTTGAATGTCCTAGACATTCAAGGAACATTCGGTGAATATCTGATTAAGATAATCGTGGAATGTGACCACAAGACATTCTATGAACATACTACCAATGTCCTATATTTTAAGAGAGGCCATTTACTATTCAATTTGCATTCATTTTCAAATTGGCCGCGCGTGTATATTATGTATTTACTAGTAGGCAATCCAAACCACGTGACTTCTGGTTCTGGTTGGCAAAAAGTTACAGAGGTTATGTTTGTATGTTTGTATTAATATCATTTCATTTAATTGTTTATCGTCGGTTATCGTCGTATTTTATCTATTTTGGATTCAGTTTGCTGTATTTTGTGAACTTTATAAACTTTACCACACTGCAAAGTGATTATTTAAGGAAATTATTATTGGAAACTCCAATTCCAGATGTTTGGAGAAATAGGTAGGGGAAACAATTTTTATTTACTGTTCATTTTTCTCTGATATTTATCAATATTGATGAATTTACAATCAACTATTTTCAATGGGAAATAAGCCACAATTTTACCAAAAATAATTGAAAATAGTTGATTGTAAAAATGCCACAAGGAAATAGCTTCAGAACAATATTGATGAATTGTGCAAGCAATAACATTATTTCTTTTATTGTTTTATGAAGCTGAAAATAATTGGGGATTAAGATCCATATACAATTCAGTCAGAATTGGATTTTACCATAAAGTGCATTCCACCAAATTACTATTATAGATATTTATACATATCTGGTGGAGTCTCACAGTTACTACTCTAAGCAGCAGATGAAAGCATACAAAAGCCTTCAGGCACATAAATATTTTACAGCTGGATTTGTTTTTAAAGTTGGAGTAAAGTTGGAAGTCACAAGCAACAACTTCGTAAGTACCTACAAGAATATTGAGGAAATCCAGCTCCTCGATACTACTGGGCAAACTAGAAGATTGAAGAGGCCAAAGCCTTTTGAATTAGTTTGAGTGATAGGTGATAGTGAAAAGCAGAGCATAATGCTTGTGTGCCAGTGAATGTTAAAATAGTGCGTTTAGAAAAGCAGAGTATAGTGCTTGTGTGCCTGTTAGATTAGATAAGAGACGCTATGGGGTAAGCTCTTCATTTTAAGAAAGAGTAGTAATTTAGGTTAAATTAAAATTGCTCATTGGTCAGAGTTATGACCAGATTGTAATTGTAATGTACAATTCAATACAATGAATCATCATCGTAGTGAAGATTATGGAAAGAAATATATGATAAGATTTTGTGCAATAAAAATGTTTATATTTACCAAGGATGTATTATTTGGTACGGCCACATATACTTCTGGTATATTGTCGGTGATGTGACAATACCTCCTATCTGCTTTTTCATGAATTTTGTAGGAGATGAAAAACTTGTTTGGGCCACCTCCTGTTTTCATATGATATTTTTTGACTTGTTTTGTAGTAAATTCAACTATCTATTTACTACAAAACAAGTCAAAACTTACGTATAAAACAGGAGGTGACCTTAAAAAATGTTTTTCGTCTCCTGCAAAACTCATGAAAAAACATAATATAGGAGATATTGTCCCATCACTGACGATATATTTCAGAGAATGTCTAAAAAATATACTTTGAATGTCCTAAGAACATTCGTAGACATTCATCATGGAAGGTTTCAACAAGACATTCAGTCTAAAAAATATACTGTGAATATTCAAAGAACATTCGTAGACATTCATGGAATGTTCCAACAAGACATTCAAGGAATGTTTAAAATGCTGACACAGCACTTTCCTGGGACTTTCCAGGGACGTTGGTGTGCTTTTGGGGACATTCCAGGAATGTTTTCAATGTCCTGTGTGTACCTTCTAGGAACGTTCCTGGAATGTTTTGTGTTATTAGGGTAGTTGTCGAAAACCAAACTCCTGTGTAATGTGGTTTGCCTAACTAGTTCCACTTACAATGAACGAAAATCCATTTTAAAATAACAACTAGTTTAATGAATTTTAAATGATAATTTTCACATTGGGTGTGTTGTTACATCATTTCTAATCTTAACAATCTGCATACCTTACTCTTAAATATGACAGGTTATTTTAAACTACCTGTGGAACTGTCGTTTGTCTTGTCATCGTTCCGAGGTTCCCAACCATTTCATTTTCACTTGCCGTCTCACTTCCAACATGTGAACAAGTCATACCTAGCTCTCAGATGTTACCTAGGGCAAATTAGATAATATTTTAAACATCCAGGCTTAAGGTAGCATTTTATACCAATGTTTCCTTGACGGACTACTTTTACTGGGCTTTGACCCACATATTTTTGTGTAATACTATCTTGGTGGTTAAGCATGTGCATTGCACGTGAATATAACCTAATATTTTTTAACCCTAGTCAAAATTTCAACATCTTTGCCTTTTTATCAGGTTATATTCATTTTAGGTAAGCATTGATGATGTCTGGTAAACCAGTCGAAAACTAGTTATGTGAATTTGATGTGGCCCTTTTGAGGGTTTTTTAAATATACCTTTTATACAAGATTTATTGTTTTTTGTATCACATGGTATACAGCCAACTACAGGAAAACTTTTTCCTTGTTGATTTTTGGATTGTTATAATACGGTCTCGATAATAATAATAATATCGTATGGCATTTTTGCCGGGGAGATCCTTTCGGATAGTTCCGGCGCCATTTACATCTTTAACCCTATTTTAAGTAACTAGTGCCGATGTACACTAGCCCAGGGGGACCGACGGCTTTACGTGCTCTCCGAGGCACGGTGAGACGGCTCGTGTCATTATTGGAAATGAAAATGGTTTGTCTTTGGCAGGGCTCGAACCCACGTCTACTGGCGTATGAGGCCAGCCGTTATTCCACGGACGCTCACACGGTCTCAATAAAGGGTCCTTTAAGATGTAGGCACGATTGCGCCGATGGCAAATTTAATCCTCGGGTATGGGACGAAATCACGATCATTATTAGGTATTATACTTACTGGAATATCTGCTCATTAGAGAAAATATGTAAATTGCGTAAAGAAGGCAGGCGCGGATCAAAGAGGGGGTCAATGAAGTCAATTGCCCCCTCCTTGAGACCTCGCTCGGAGTCTACTGACACTGTTTTTAAGAAAGAGATTACGATTGAACATAAACAGTGAATTTTGTGTCCTGTTGATAACTGAATAACTGTTATTAACTGAAAATTATTAAAAGTCTTTGGGACATAATAAATGAAAAAGTCCCACAATAAATCTGTTTATTGTCATCTATTCAATTCAATGCCAGAGACCGGGTAAAAATAGTAATTGCCGGTGCTATGTTATGGTTATTATTTGATCATTTAATAAAACCCCCCGAATAAGAGCCACTTTCAGACAAGGGCGCCCATATAAAAATTTTTAGGGGGGGCCAAACGTGAAGATGTTGCACATTACATTTTGTATATTTCGGATGACAATATATACAGTAGACTCTCTCTATAACGAACACGGATATAACGAGGTTTCGCTTATAACGAGGTACATTAGGCGTCCCATGAAATTCCTGTTGAACTATAAAGGCGGAGATACATATGCGCTCTGCTCGGTGTGCGAGCCGCTCGCGCGCAGCGTATTCGTCATATTAGTACGTGTTTTCAAGTGACGCACAAACGGCACGCACACGGCGCACCACGATCTAAATTCTGTCGGTTTTTCAACAAACGCTTTGATGGTTCGCAATACGTATTTGGACGGGTTTGCGAGTGGTTTGTTGGTTTTGGCGCGCATGAGTTGAATATTTGTTAGTAATGGAATGGTAGGAACTGTCGGAAGGAAATTGATGTTTACCGTGGAAAATCATTATTGTGGGATCCTCAATAAAGAACCATTTAATTTAAAGAAACAACTTAAATCCGATCTGAACGGAAATAGAAGCTGAAATAAAAAAATGTACATGCGGACCTTTTTAAAAAATGTTAGTTCATTGTTGTACTAAAAATAACATGTATTAAAAATAAGATTTATTATTTTATTTGGGCATAAGCAACAATTCGAGTTTGAAATCAAGTTTACTTGACCTTTCGACTTTCGCTTCGGAAATAGTTATCAATATCAAAAAAACATTCATAAGCAGATATATATTATGTGTCACCGGAAAGCCAAATAGGTAACGCACGACTTGGAGAACCTATAGTTTTCTAACTTCGTGTCAGGTGAAGCAACGCAGTTGAAACAAGCGGATATATTATAATTGTGTCACCGGAAAGCGAAAAAGGTAAGGCACAACTTGGAAGACCCAATAGTTTTCTAACTTCGCTTCTGGTGAAGCAACAGAGTTGGAACAAGCAGATATATTATAATTGGGTCACCGGAAAGCCAAAAAGGTAACGCACAGCTTGGAAGACCCAATAGTTTTCTAACTTCGCTTCTGGTGAAGCAACGGAGTTGGAACAAGCAGATATATTATAATTGGGTCACCGGAAAACGAAAGAGGTAACGCACAACTTGGAAGACCCAATAGTCTAACTTCGCTTCTGGTGAAGCAACGGAGTTGGAACAAGCAGATATATTATAATTGGGTCACCGGAAAGCCAAAAAGGTAACGCACAATTTGAAAGACCCAGTAGTTTTCTAACTTCGCTTCTGGTGAAGCAACGGAGTTGGAACAAGCAGATATATTATAATTGGGTCACCGGAAAGCCAAAAAGGTAACGCACAACTTGGAAGACCCAGTAGTTTTCTAACTTCACTTCTGGTAAAGCAACGGAGTTGGAATAAGCAGATATATTATAATTATGTCACCGGAAAACGAAAAAGGTAACGCACAACTTGGAAGAGCCTATAGTTTCCTAACTTAGCTTCTTTTGAAGCAACGGAGTTGGAACAAGTAGATATGTTATAATTGTGTCGTCGGAAAGCGAAAAAGGTAACGCACATCTTGGAAGAGCTTATAGTTTCCTAACTTCGCTTCTCGTGAAGCAACTGAGTTGGAACAAGCAGATATATTATAATTGGGTCACCGGAAAGCCAAAAAGCTAACGCACAACTTGGAAGACCCAATAGTTTTCTAACTTCGCTTCTGGTGAAGCAACGGAGTTGGAACAAGCAGATATATTATAATTGGGTCACCGGAAAGCCAAAAAAGTAACGCACAACTTGAAAAACCCAATAGTTTTCTAACTTCGCTTCTGGTGAAGCAACGTAGTTGGAACAAGCATATATATTATAATTGGGTCACCGGAAAACGAAAAAGGTAACGCACAACTTGGAAGAGCCTATAGTTTCCTAACTTCGCTTCTGGTGAAGCAACGGAGTTGGAACAAGTAGATATGTTATAATTGTGTCGTCGGAAAGCGAAAAAGGTAACGCACATCTTGGAAGAGCCTATAGTTTCCTAACTTCGCTTCTGGTGAAGCAACTGAGTTGGAACAAGCAGATATATTATTATTGGGTCACCGGAAAGCGAAAAAGTTAACACAGGGCTTGGAAGAACCTATAGTTCTCTAATTTCGTTTCTAGTGAAGCTACGCAGTTGAAACAAGCAGATACATTACAATTGTGTCACCGGAAAACGAAAAAGGTATCGCATGACTTGGAAGTACCTATAGTTCTCTAATTTTGTTTCTGGTTGTAGGAACAAGCAGGTATATTATGGTAGGGGAGCAAAGTATGCTAAATGTGCAGTCACTCGAGCGCTTTGGCGACCTATTGGGTTGTGATTATTAGGTCCTAAAACCAAAAAAGTTAAGTAAAATTTTCCATTTTAGTGGGGACTTCCCATTTTTTAATTTAATTTTCCATTTCCAACAATCCTTTTTCCGATTATAGCGCCATCTATCCATAATTCAAAAAAATGTTTCGAATAAAAGTTGTTTATTTTTATACAAACAATCCAAATCTGCAATAAGAAACGGGGTCTACCATTTAAGATTTTAAAGTAACCCCCCACCTCACCTCCGTGGGGGGTCGTGTTTGGAACCATTCGATAGATTTTTCAAAAACATTGATAAAGTGTATTTTGCAGTTTTTCAATATGATGTTTATTTTGCGAAAGATCGCGGGATTTGTATTTAAAATTTTAAATTTACCCCCCACCCCTCTCCGTGGGGGGTCAAGTTTGGTATTTTTCGATAGATTTTTGAAAAATATTGAACACGTAGTTTTTAGTTTTTCAATCTGACGTTCATTTCGCGAAATATTCGCTTTTTTTTGTGAAACTTTTTGACTCACCCATTTCCGTATGCCCCGCTCAAATCGTCATATTTTTGAAATATAGACTCTTTTGCATGTACTTAACTTACCTTATCTTAATCTGACAATTTCGAATATTTTAAGGATAGATTTTTTTTCGGGCCCCCCTGAACGAACTCCCCTGTGTTAAGAGCATATATGGTGGAGGTACATCTGCAGGGTACCACGTTTCTCCCCATATGATAATCTAACGCGCTCGAGTAACTGCAAAAATCCCCGCTTGGGCTCCCCTACCATTATATTTGTGTTGCCAGGAAGCGAAAAAGGTAGTTTCCGAAATGTTCCCAAACTGTGGCTTATTCCACATAAAATAGTAAATTGCATAAGATGACACAAGAAAATAGTTTCAGAACAATACCATAATAAGATGTAGTAGAAGTACAGGACAGAGACATGATTATCTACAATTACTAAACGTTCGTAAGTTTCCTCTGGATCGTCAAAATGAAAAATTTTAACGAACAATAACCGCGCCACGAACGCGCGGCGCACACACGGCGCGGAGTTCGCGGCGCGGATATGTATTTCCGCCTTAACGCTTTATAACGAGGCATATTTGGTTACAACGAGGAAAATTGAAATTGAAGAATACGTGTCTTTACCTGTTTTTAGCGTTGTAATGATCATAAATAAATAAATGCCCCAACTGCCTGTACATAGAAATGCCCAACATCTACCTTATTATCAAGGTCAGTGCTGTAATAAACTCGGCCACCTGTAATAAACTTCTGCCTGTTTATCGACCGATATTGAATATTATAGAAAATTTACAATTTATGACGGCGAAGTCTCATTGTTCACTGTTCAGGTTGACCATCGACACCTAATAAACTACGTAAGAGGCATCAAAACATTTCAATATTATTGTTGTTTGATATAAACGAAATCCGCTTATAACGAGATAATTAGTCCACCGTTTCAGTTCTCGTTATTGAGGGAGTCTACTGCAGTTTAAACCACCTAAAAAACCTAGTTTGAACCCTGTTGTCAGAAATTATTCATACATTTAAATACTAGACCAAGTTTTTAAATGGAAATGTCATGGGTATTACCACAAAAGTTGCGCCTCTCTTTAAAAACCGTTTGAAAAGAATACAATGCTTGCAAAGTCCTGCCTTCAACTTTGGCGAGTAGACTAACCATGAGTATGTGTCGAACCAAGTTTTTACTTTAAAATCTCAAAAATCTTTATTTTCGCAGATTTAGAATCCTTATGAAAAATAAGTCACATATATTCCAAACATTTTTAGAATCGTTAATAGATGGCGCAAATAAATCGCATTTTCCGATTATAGCGCCATCCGTCAACAATTCTAAAAAAAGTTTCGAATAAATGTTATTTATTTCTTGAGGGGGAAACTCAATCTGCAATAAAAAACGGGGGTTCCTATTTAATATTTTAAAGTTAACTCTCACCCCACCTCCAGAGTGTGGAATGAAAAATCCTGTTTGGTGCCATTCTATAGATTTTTGAAAAATATTAAACACATGTTTTTTAGTTTTTCATTTGGAAGTATATTTTTTGAGATATTAGACCGTTTCTATAATTTTGCTATGGTATCACGATATATCGTTTTTTCCGATTATAGCGCTATTTATCCACAATTCTCAAAATTGCTCGAACAAAATTTGCAACAAATCCAAATCTGCAACAAAAATTAGGGGTTCCATTTAACATTTTAAAGTTACCCTCCGCTCCACACCCAGGGGTTGAAGTGGTGGACTTGTTTAGTGTCATCGCATAGATTTTTGAAAAGTATTTAACACATATTTTTCAGTTTTTCGATCCGATGTTCATTTCGCGAATTATTCGAGCTTTCCGCTACTTTTGGGACACCCTGTATATAACACTCATTCGTCATGAAAGATCACCTGTTTTTCATTTAAATAAAATTGTTCTGTTGATCATAATGTACACTTTAAAAATAATCTAATTACTAAAAAAATACTTTTGCAAACTTTTGACTAACTATGTTCAATAAATTTTAAAAATTATTTTTCAATATGAATTTATTTCTGCTTGTGAAGATGGTTCTATTCTGTGTACACACAACTTAATATAGGAAACAAATATAATCACTTCACAGATTTTACACTTTATCTTTATAGTGCCAGTTCTCAAAGACAAATGGCTCATAAGTGATTATCGGTCAGAGATCGGATTTCTTGCTGATATGATTTTCTTTGCAGTATTATAAATGATTAATTTAATTTGTAATTTTGGGTGTCGATTACAGTATATATTATGTTCCCACGTTTCTAATCTCTTTCAATGTTTTCGTTAATAGCATACCGTGACTGTGCGAAATGTGTATTATGCACATTCCATATAGACCGCTGTCGCAGACTCACAGATTTTCTGTTAAACTATTAATTACCCAATATGTGATTTTTTTTATTAATAAATATGTTGTTTCCAATTTATCTCTAAAAATTATCCAATGATTTTTGACAAAAATACGTTTATGTAATATAAATTTAATTTTTGTTCTTTCCCGAAAAGCCAGGGGGGGGGGGCACGGCCAGGTGTGTATGGGCGCCTATGCTTTCAGAAGGATGTCCAAAGTATTATGTAACAAACACCTAAAATTGTCATTAAGGATCCGACTACTTCGCTGCTACTTGTTCTCGGTCTTACTGTAGTGGAGTCAATGAAGGTTTTCACCTCCGATTTCGTTGAACCTCTATCGATTTTCATGAAAATTGGTAAGTACGTAGAGGATACCTCAAGAAACAAAGGTGACATGGTGCCAACTTGCGCTTTTACCCTGGGGGGGGGGATGCCACCCCTTCTCGGGGTGGAATTTATTTTATTAAAAATAATACCACTAATCGATAGAGGGACAAATTATAAGTTAAATTTGTTATATAAAGTTATTTCAATAAATCAATAGTTTTTGAGTTATTAAAGATCAAAAGTTTTGATTTTTCCTGAAAAAAATCCATGTTCTAAAGCAGTTTTTCATAAATAACTCAAAAACCATAAGTTTCTTCAAAAAAGTTGTTATTACCAAAATCGAGGATAATATAAAAATAAATAAGCTCCTTATTCGAAAAATCCTTTATTACATATACAAAGTGAGTTATATGCAATTGAATGTATATTTTTTTTCCGCGAGTACTCAAATCTAAGTATTCAAGCTTAAATAACAGGAAAACGATGCACTTTGTTAAATATAGATATTAAACATTTTAATAAACTACTTAAAGGTAACTATCAAAAAGCTATATAAGTAGTAGATAGCATCAAAATTAAGCAAGTTATGATGGAAATAAGAGGACCCTTTCAGATTTTTTAGGGAAGAATGAAAAATGAAACATACGTCATTTCCACAAAAATTAAAATTTATAGTAACCCATTTAAAACTTTATTTATTTTAACATGAGTAATAACTTCAACAATTTTGACCGGTTTAGAACGCATATTTTTGAAAAAAAATACGATTAAAAAAAATTAGAATTTTTCAAATTTTCGTGAATTTCATTTTCTTTTGATAATAACTCCAAAAATTCTGGATATACTTAAAAAATGGTAGAGAACAAAATTTTAGTTTTAACTTTATTTAAGCTTTTTCTTTTTTTAATATTTTTTTACGACAAAAAATAACCGAGAAAAAAACATTTAAAACATAAATTTTACTGCGAGAACCTTGTAACCGGGGCCCTTTCACCTTGTATTTAAAAAAAAAAATAAAGGATTTAGATAATTATGTTTAATACAGTGTTATAGAACTTTTACTTAGCTTTGTAATGGTTTTTGGATAAATCTCATATTTCAAAATTTAACGGAGTTATTTAAAAAAAAACCAATAACATTTTCTTTGAAAAAATTTTATAGCGGAGATTTTGTATGTATACAGGTTGTGGGAAGTCCAATTAGTCGTTTGTTGTAGGAGATACGAAAAAAGTTTATTTAGGTGAGATTGGGGCATAGATAATATCAGAATTTAAATACATTTCCAAATATACAGGGCCACCCATATTGACAGGGTGAAACAAAATTATCTTTTGTTTAATGGAACACCCTGTATATTTTTAAATTTTTGGATTCTCCTCTATGTTTTATTTCTTAAAATATCAGGTTTTGTGATGTTATACGAAGTAGTTTAAAAGATAATTACGTTTTTATTTTCAAATTTCATAGCAATATTCACCCCCTGTATAATTGTAGTGATTTGACATCAGAAAATCAATTTATGTTCAAGTGATTTTTAATATAATCTATTATTGTTAAAAATTATTAATCTAGCAAAACGTTTAATTTTAGCTAATACAGGGTTGGTCGAAACTGAATGAGTGTTTTCTCAAAGTTTGAGAGTATGAGTTTTCTCAAACGGAGCAGCCTGTAATGCCTGTAATGAGCATTATAATGAAATGCTATTGTATGGCACTTTATTATTTCCCACCCTGCCAGTGAGAACTGAATTTATTTTTGAAATCCCTAACTTTATTTAATTATTAATTATTTTAAATATTGTAAACGATTAAAAAACAATCAAATTAAATTGAAATGAATAACCAGTGTATATCTTCCACATTTACTTCATATTTAACGTAGCCTGTACCATAACATTGCACAGATTATTATCCCTGTATAGCAACGATATACCATGAATGTGAATTCATACTTGAGAAATGTCCTATATCCAGTCTCACAAAAAAAAAGGGATTCCTCAAACATAATATATATGCAGACAAAATCAGCCAAAGTGATTTGCGATATCTAATTAAAGGCCCTACCAAGTTGGTTTTGTTGAATATAGCATGGAAGCACGACGATACTTTAGTGATAAGCGTATTTTTCGTAGTAGCTATAGTATGTTGTTTTATATTATGTATTACCTATATTAAATTAGTTTTAGTATGTTTCGTTTATCTAAAAAAATGTAAAACAAACAAAAATTCTGTTTTTCTTGTAGTTGTTTTTTCGTATAGATATTGTTTTATATTGTAGTAAATTTAATTTAGTTTTAGTATGTTCCGTTTGTTTGTAGAATTATATTTAATTAGATTTGCTTTAATTACTAAAATAAATAAATTTTCTTAATGTTGTTCTGAAGCTATTTCCTTGTGGCATTTTTATGATTAATTATTTATATGGGAAATAAGCCACAATTAAAATGAAAAAAATAATTTTATTAACGTTTCGACGCCCAAATCGGGTGCCGTTGTCAAAATACAAAATATTACTAATATTTTGTATTTTGACAACGGCACCCGATTTGGGCGTCGAAACGTTAATAAAATTATTTTTTTCATTTTAATTGTGGCTTATTTCCCATATAAATAATTAATCAAATAAATTTTCAATTATATTTTATGTATTTGTGGAAAAGGAAACCTAGCATTAGCGGCCACATTTCTATAACGGCCAATTGTTTTCTATTTTTAGTGGCCGTTATTGTCAGGTTTTACTGTACCAATAATATTTTATTAAATTATGAAATATTATTTAAATAAAAAATTTATAAACTTGACAAAAGAAAGTTTGCTTAGAATGTACTCCTCTATCTAATTATGGGGTTATTTTTAATAAAATAGTGTTCACCAATGAGAAGGGGTAACATCCACCCCCAGGATAAAAGCGCAAGTTGGTACCACATAATTTTTGTTTCTTGAGGTATCCTCTAACTACTTACCAATTTTCATGAAAATTGATGGAGGTTCAACGAAATCAGGGGTGAAAACCTTCAGTGACTGCCTTTTTGGAAATATAAAAGATTAATTTTTTTTCGTGATTGTCGATTTGTTAATTTTTTGATTTTTGGTTGCTATAAGGTTTAAAAAATTAATAAAAATTATAAATCATGCACATAAATGTAAAAAAATATTTATTTTACTTAATTAAACAAGATTGCTTGAGCCAGAATGCTGAAATCTGCATTTTTATCATTAAAAAAAAAGGTGGATTTCACCCCTAAAATGCAGAAAGCGCAACTTGGTGCCATATCACTTTTGTTTTTTGAAGTATCCTCTAACACTCTAACTAATCAACAAATTTCATGATAATCGATGAAGGTTCAAAGAAATCGTGGGTGAAAACATTCAGTGATTACACTTTCAGAAATATAGAAGAATAAGGTTTTCGTGATTTTCGACTTGTTAATTTTCGGATTTTTGGTTGCTATAAGGTTTGAAAAATTAAAAAAAAATGTAATTCATGCACATATATATAAAAAAATATTTATTTTTCTTAATTAAACGAGATTACTTGCGCCATAATGCGGAAATCTGCATTTTTTACAATTTAAAAAGTAGGGGTGTATTACATCCCTAAAATGCAAAAGCGCAAGTTGATGCTATATATCTTTTATTACTTGAGATATCCTCTAACTACTTACCGATTTTCATGAAAATCAATGAAGATTTAACAAAATAGGAAGTGAAAACTTAAAGTGACTGCACTTTCAGGAATCTAAAAAATAATTTTTAAAAAAGGGGTGTATTTCACCCCTAAAATACAAAAAGCGCAAGTTGGCACTATGTCACCTTTGTTCCTTGAGGTATCCTTTAATCACTCACCAATTTTTATAAAAATCGATGGAGGTTCAACGAAATCTGAGGTAATAACTCATATCCACCTTCATTGACTACTGTATGGTGTCGAGTCTTGGACTGTGAATAAAATCGATCTAAATCGCCTTGAGGCTCTCGAAATGTGGTGTAATAGAAGAATTTTAAGAGTTTATTGGATGGAGAAGATTCGAAACTCCACAATACTACATAGAATGTCTGAGCAAGACTACTGCGATTATAAAAAGCATCAAGAAGAGATTGCTGGATTATTTCTCACATTTAATGAGAGGTCTCAAATATACCAGGCAAACGCAGTCCAGGAAGAAGAAGAACTTCATGGTTGATTTTGGGCGGCAATAAATAAAATTAAGATACCTATGATGTTAACCAACCTTCTGAAAGGACAAGATGAAGAATAAGAAAATAAAAGCCCATCCCGAAAAAGAATCCTGCGTACGCCAGTCACGAGAAAATTTTTATTTCATTGCCCCCACCTTGCAAGTTTGTTGGATCCGCAGTTGAAAGAAGGTAGTCTGTTTAGTAGGTACTAAGCAGAAAGGGTGGGTGAGAGGTAGGGTGCTTATTACAAAGAAATTGAATTTTTCAAAAACATGCCAGTTGTTTTGATTTAGTCATATCTTCAATATTGAGAAACTTATAAGTGAACAAGGCAAAACTCTTGCGTTTGTTCAAAATTTTAAATTTCGATCTATCAAGTAGAGGTGCACTAATAAAAAGTGTCAATCTAAGCTGTACACAGATGAAGCTATAACTGTTGTTTTGGGTATCTAATAATTATTATTATAAATATTTTATGCGATTTTTTTCACTATTACACCAGTCTATCTGGGAAAAAATAATTGATTTCACGAAAAAAATCTTATACGGATTATAAGGTTATAAATGTTATATGAGGTGTAGTTGATGAAAAATCCGTCAAAACGTTTCTTATACATTTTATCAAAAAATGGTTTAAATAAAACTTGTAGATCACAAACAGTTCTTTAATTTTGAGAGGTTTCTAATTAACTAGTCACAATTATGACAGTTAATGAGTTATTTACTTTTTTTAATTCTTTTACTTTATTAATGTTTTGTATTTTGATAACGATTTCCTAAGTGGAAATCGAAACGTCAAATAAATTTAATTTTAATCTTAAACTGTGGCTTATTCCCACCTAAAATAGTAAATAAATAAAAAGTAAAAGAAGGACAAGATATTAATTACAACATCACGGGAAGCGGCGCAGTCATACCTATAAATAGTCCTGTCGCCAAGGGGGGTACAACGGCCTCCTGTATTCAGATGGACTTACCTAAGTTTTTTTTTATGTATTTTGACCTGTAGAACACGAATTTTTTGGGTAACAGTTGATCCGGATGTCGATAAGATTGTTATAAACCAAGAAGTTGAGGAATCACATAACAGCGATTTCTCGCAAAACAAAACATTTTTTTGTATTTTTTGGGCCATTCTAACCAAAAAATGTTCCTACAAATTTTTTCTTAGGATGCATAGTTTTCGAGATAAACGCGGTTGAACTTTCAAAAAATCGAAAAATTGCAATTTTTGAACCCGAATAACTTTTGATTAAAAAATAAAATAGCAATTCTGCTTACCGCCTTTAAAAGTTTAAGTAAAATTGTATCTGTTTTGAATATTTGCATTGCTAAAAATTTATTTTGTGATTGTTAAAAAAAGCTATAAACACATAGTGTTTCCCGTGCCTAATACATGCGTTTTAATGCATGCTACGTAGAAATAGCGCCGCTTGCACTTTTACCTCTACCTACTCATTCGATTTTAAATGAGAAATCATTGAAAACATCACTGAAGCACTAGGTGTTTATAGCTTTGTTTTAACAATAAAATAATAAATTTTTAGCAATACAAATAATTAAAACCGATATAATTTGACTTGAACTTTCAAATGCGGTAAGCAGAATTGCTATTTTATTTTTTAATCAAAAGTTATTCGGGTTCAAAAATTGCAATTTTTCGATTTTTTGAAAGTTCAACCGCGTTTATCTCGAAAACTATGCATCCTACGAAAAAATTTTAGGAACATTTTTTAGTTAGAAAGGCCCAAAAAATACAAAAAAATGTTTTCTTTTGCAAGAAATCGCTGTTATGTGATTCCTCAACTTCTTGGTTTATAACAATCTTATCGACATCCGGATCAACTGTTACCCAAAAAATTCGTGTTCTACAGGTCAAAATACATAAAAAAATCTTGGGTAAGTCCATCTGAATACAGGAGGCCATTGTACCCCCCCTGGCGACAGGACTACTAGGGATTATGGACCCTTTGAATTTGTTCGGCGCAATCATGCCCTCAGTTTAACGTACCTCAGGTGAAATCGGCGCAATCGTCCCCTGCCCACATTACTTTTACTAGTATATTTTATATTACATATTATATAAAAACTACGTTTGCAGTTTTGTTGGGTGGATTGAATAGCTCGACAGAACTGTTGCCGGTCCCAAGCCCGGATAAAGGAGGAGGGGTTCTACAGCCAGGTTAGCACCCTACTGATATACTTAAAAACCATACAGCTCATAGAAACAGGATTATGCATCGGAACAGGAATGACTAAAACCATTGAACTATCTAATTCTCACACTAAACTTACTTAATGTCTACTGTCAAACTAAACTGTCAGCAATATTTACTATTTATATAAACATTTATTCTGGCAATGTCTGAGGCTCCTACAAGCCCTTCAAAAGATCACCAGCTAAAAGATGTTGCAAATACTTCAAAAGATTATCAGCTAAAATATGTTCCTTGGGTTTTTAAATCGTCTTCTCAGTTTACGCCATATTATACTAGAGTAACTCAAAGTAGTCTTGGGAAATATTGCGTTCCAGTTATTTCCAAAGATGATGAATTACCAAAAAGAGGTCCTAGCGTAATTCATCCTAAAATTTTAGAAAATATGATGTTTGATGAAAGGTAAAGTATCTTTTACTTTATTTTGATATTTCTTTATCTATAATTATAATGGGAGATTTTAACGCAAATATTGAGGAAGAAAAAGTAGAAGAATGTGCAGGTGGATACGGTCTGTCAACAATAATTTTGTTATAGCCAATACATTGTTTAAATTGCCTAAGAAAAAAATATACCTACACCAATATACACCAGAATATAAACCAAATAGATATAGAGCAGCGTTTCCCAAACTTATTTTTCCGTGACCCGGTTAATTTTGTGTTTATACTTCGTGACCCACTATTTTTTTGCATACCCTGGTGTGTATGTACAAGAAAATATATTTAAATATTTTTTATAGTTTTATATATTTTAATGAATAATCATTAGCTCAAACAAAAATGTAATAAAATAAAATAAAAATATTTTAGTAATGAGAAGTGTGCAGTTATTTCTGGTTAACTAAAAACTTCACGTTTAGAAGAAAATATGTTAATTATATCCTCAGGTCTGGTTCGACTTCCTAACGGTTCCTATATTTATTTTTGAGAAAAACCAGTGTTGAATACCCTGCCCCCACACTTATAGGTCGTAACAAAAGGAATTTGAAACTTTATCGCTTTTTCTGCTAAAACTGGGTACTCCTGGCGCAAGACAGCCAAAAATCTATCAGTGGTATTTTGTCAAATATGTCTTTGAGTGTCCTATCACACGATATTTCAATTACTGACTCAATATCTAAGTCCGGAAGTCCTGTCTAAGATTCTACGTCCATTGTAAACGGATTCCTTATACATGCCTTGTTGCTGTGGATGAGGGGGAAATATTCCTTCAGATTTGCCTCCAGTCCTAGCAGGTGTTCCTTGAAAGCTGCTGAAATCTCATCAGCGCTCATCATCATTTGTAATTTCCTGCTTCCGCGCGACGTGTCCACAAATTAAGTTTTTTTGTTGCAGCTTCCACCTTCTCTTGTACTATATTGCTACTTTGTAATGTCATATTTAAATTGTTCAAGAAGTCAAAAATATTACATAGATAGGCTACCTTGATTAACCAATTGACATCATGATAACTGTGTTTAAATTGAAATATTACATCCCTAGCCGTTGGTGGATGTTGTTGAAATTATTGAAATTGTTGAATTTTGAAATTTATTCCTTCAATTCAATTAATTCAATTAAAGTTTTTTTAAAATATTCCCTTTTGATAGCCAACGCACTTGATAGCCAACAGTGTAAAAGAGGATGTTCACGTGAAACGGCGAGGCGAGGCGACCCGGCATTTTAATTTCGTGGCCCGGTACCGGGTCGCGATCCACCATTTGGGAAACGCTGATATAGAGTATTAGTTAGGCAAAGATACAGGAACGCAATTATATCAGCAATACCATATCCGAGTGCCGACATAGGATCAGATCACAATCCAGTGGTGACCAGAATTAGGCTCAAAATGAAAATAATAAAACGAAAAAAAAAAACAGATGCAAAAATATATACAAGTGGCTAAAAATTAAGGAACCCACTCATAAGACAACGCATGACAGATGAAGTCAATAATCCACTAATGCATGTTAAAGAACAAATTCCGCAAAATACTAAAACGGATACAAAATGGTTATTAATAAAGACAGAAATAGATAAGACAAATTATCTTACTAGCTGTATACGGTCCAACAGAAGACAGCTCAATTCCAGAAAAAGAACAATTCATAGAACAACTTCAAGAAGAAATCGAAAAGAGAAAGAAGAATCAAGAAATAATTATTGCCAGTGACCTGAATGGAAGAACAGGAAGAAAACAAAACGACAGAACAGTAGGTATATTTGGAGAAGATGTAATAAACGATAACGAAGAGAGAGTGATTGAACTATGCGAAATAAACCATTTAAAGATCACAAACGGATACTATAAACATAAAGACATACACAAATACACATGGACACAAGAAACAAGAAAATTGAGATCGATTATTGACTATGTTATAGTAAACCAAGAAAGCTCGACAAAAATAAAGGATGTGAGAGTAAAACGAGGTGCAGAATGCGGCACAGATCACAAACTAGTAATCGCTCGGATGGAATTCCCCTTTATATGGACCCAACAGAAACCGACCTTGGGAGATACTGACGAATCTACGACTCCGGCAATACCTGTCAATGTGTGCTCAATAAATGAAAAGAAATTCAACATAAACACATAAACTTATTAGAAGAAGACTCCATAAAAGACTTATACAAACGAAGATTGGACCCAAAGGTAGAAGAGTTTAGGTATGAATCATTAGAACAGACTTACGAACACATAAAAACCTGCATAAATACAGCAGCCCTAGAAGTTCTTGGAGAAAAAGACCAAAAATACACCCACCAAAATATAAAATTAAACGAAGACACACTGAAATGCATAAAAGAGAAGAAGGAACTCCATATAAAATACCTGAACACAAAAAACTATGAGGACTTGGAACTCTACAGGGAAAAAATAAAGAAGTAAAAAGAAAAGTAGCAAAAGAAAAAAATGAAAGATGGGAAAAACAAGCATAGAAATAAAACAACACATAGAAGGAACGGGAAATTCAGAGTAATGGCGTATCTTAAAGTCACTCCAAAGAAATAAGACAGAGAAAATCAAGATTGGTCAAATCAAAGAAAACGAGTGGCAAGAATACTATAAAAAATTGCTAACGTAAAGTCGCCACCAATTCAAAGAAGTAGAAAGAGACGGAATAGAAATCTATACACATGACGAAATCGAATTAAGCCTAGCTGAGGTAAAAAAAAACGATCAAAACACTAAAGAACAAAAAAGCAGAAGGCCCCGGCGGAATACCAAATGAATTGATAAAGAACGGATCAGAAAGGCTATTCCGCATGATACACAAAATGTTTGAGAGAGAACTGAATGGAGAAGACTTACCGAAAGAATGGACTCAAGCATATATGACATCAATATATAAGAAAGGAAATAAAAAAATGAGAAATATATACAGGGTGGTTCATCTTATTCGCCTCGGTGGCTGTACGGAAAACCACTTAATATTTAAAAAAAAAATTCTTCACAGAAATATACAGGACCATTAATACTACAATCCAAAAATAATGTGAATTATAGAGGGTGCTCCAAAAAAGAGTGGTATATCAAAGTTTTATTTTTTCTTATGGAATACCCCATATCTGATGACATTATTGAATTTACCTTAAAAAATAAAATATACTTTCATAAAGATTCCCTATACCTAAATACAGGGTGTTTTGATTTATTTCGATTTTTATAAAAATGTAAGGTTTTAGAAAAAAATAAATATCTACCAATCTAAGAATCAGTAACAAATTCTTTCTCGGATTTTAATAACATACTATTTAGCATACTTAAACAGATGCTTATTGAAACAAAGTTTCTTACAGGGTGGTCAAAATATGAGATTGTTCTATTAACAAATTCAAGCTGTAATAACTTACTTATTATAAATGGAACACCCTGTATCTTACTAGTCTATCGCGTAGAAAATTTACTTAGCTCTCAATTTGTATTAGGGTTTCCTATACCTATCTTTTTACAGGGTGGTCAAAATATTAGATTGTTCTATTAACACATTCAAGCTGTAATAACTTACTTATTTTAAATGGTACACCCTGTATATTACTAGTCTATCGCGTAGAAAATTTATTTAGCTTTCAATTCTTATTAAGGTTTCCTATACCTATCATCCTTCATTTTTTTTAATTTTTAAAGATTTCCTAATTTGTAAGCTTTAAAAATTAGAAGTATAGTCTGTTCGCTAAACTCAGACGCAACTTTCTAGATATTTTAGTCATTAATTTTCCCAATTTTAGTAAAATTGGCAAAAAACAAAAAAATTATCGACTAAAATATCTAGCCAGTTGCGTCTGAGTTTAGCGAACCGACTATACCTATGTCGTGGTTATGCACAACACATCACCAACACAGGCAATATACTTAGAAGATACTGTCATTAATAAAATTTTCATTGTTATCATGTAATCACCCAGACTGTTGTATTATTTTAGTTGATTTTGGCCTACATGTGACATGGAATAATATGTTTATATTTATATTAAACTGCGTAGCCTATATTAGATGCCGTATTTTGGAAGATATTTAAATTATTATATTTCATTTCGTATAAGTATTTTCCATATCTTAAACCGACGGTTATTAAGTAAATTTAAGAACACCACTTTTTGATTGAATCTTTGAATCGCAATTACAAACAATTAAATGCAATGGCTACTATGACGAAAACGAGCCTATTGTACAAAAATATGTAAAAATGGGTATCTACAGAATAACATGGGAATTTATATTTACAGAGTAACATGTGTATTGAGAATGTTTACATGGAATTGAAGAGATTTTAAATATCTTCCACTATAAAGAATATAATATCGAGTATGTCAGTTAAATAAGAACACTATGTGTGATTAAATGATAAAAAATGTGAATTTTATTAACGAACGTATCTTGACTAAGATAGTTAAGTATATTGCCGGTGTTGGTGATGTGTTGTACATAACCACGACATACAAGGTACTTAATTCTAATTTTTAAAGCTTACAAATTAGGAAATCTTTAAATATTTGAAAAATGAAGGGAGATAGGTATAGGAAAACCTAATAAGAATTGAAATCTGAGTAAATTTTCTACGCGATAGACCAGTAAGATGCAGGGTGTTCCATTTAAAATAAGTAAGTTATTACAGCTTGAATTTGTTAATAGAACAGTCTAATATTTTGACCACCCTGTAAAAGGATATGTATAGGAAACCCTAATACAAAGTTAAAGGTAAGTAAATTTTCTGCGCGATAGACTAGTAAGATACAGGGTGTTCTATTTAAAATATGTAAGTTATTACAGCTTGAATTTGTTAATAGAACAATCTCATATTTGGACCACCCTGTAAAAAATTTTGTTGCAGTAAACATTTGTTTAAGTATTCTAAATAGTCTTTTATTAAGATTGAAGAAAGAATTTGTTACTGATTCTTAGATTCGTAGATATTTATTTTTTTCTAAAACCTTACATTTTCATAAAAATCGAAATAAATCAAAACACCCTGTATTTAGGTATAGGGAACCCTTATGAAAGTATAGCTTATTTTTTAAGATCAATTCAGTAATAGTATCAGATATAGGGCATTCCATAAGAAAAAATATAACTTTGATATACCACTCTTTTTTGGAACACCCTGTATAATTCACATTATTTTTAGATTGTAGTATTAAAGTCCCTGTATATTTCTGTGAAGAAATTTTTTTTAAATATCAAGTGGTTTTCCGTACAGAGACCGAGGCGAATAAGATGAACCACCCTGTATACAGGATAAAATCGGAGAAGACCAGGCAGGATTCACAGCGGGGAAAGCATGCCTGGATCACATTTACACGGTCGAACAACTAATAGAAAAACGAATGGCCAAAAATAGATCCGTCCATCTGTCATTTGTAGATCTTAAGAAGGCGTATGACTCGATACCTAGAACCAAGCTATGGGAAGCAATGGAAGACATCGAAATCCCACGAAGGTTAATAAAAGCAGTAAAAGCACTCTACAAAAATAACACAGTAGCTATCAAAATGGGCAATCGAATATGCAGTCCATTTAAGACGACAAAGGGACTACTACAGGGGTACTCCACATCCCTTACCCTGTTCAAAATATTCCTGGAAAAGACCCCGAAACCATGGAAAAGAAAGTGCGAAGGAATGGGTATACCAGTAAGGAATAAATATCTATATACCTACCCTAAGTTTTGCCGACGACCAAATAGTGATCGCACAAGACGAAGATGACCTTAGTTTTATGATGAGGAAACTGGAACAGGAATATACAAATAATGGGATGAAAATAAACCCAAAGAAAACTGAATACCTAACAACGGAGAATATAGAAATAAAACAACTGGAAATAGACGAAGGTAAATAAATCAGAGGAACAGATAAGTACAAGTATTTAGGTTTTATAATATCAAACAAAGGAACAACTGAGGAAGATATAAAAAATAGACTAGGACAAACAAGAGACTGCATACGAAAATTGAACTCGATACTGTGGGATAAGAACATCAGCATAACAACAAAAAGAAGAATATATAATACCATGACAAGAAGTATCCTTAAGAAGGGTGTGAAAATTGGATAATAAATAAGAAAACCAAAAATAAAATAAGAGCAACAGAGATGGAATTCCTAAGGAGAAGCTGCAGATTAACAAGGAGAGATAGAATAAATAACATAGAGATTAAGAGAAGAATGGGAGTGAACTCAGACATAATAGACTACATCGACAGAGGAGATTAACCTGGTACGGACATGTCAGAAGAGCAGACCCAAATCGGTGGATATACCGAATAACAGAGTGAAGCCCGATACGAAAAAGAAAGAGAGACAGACCCCGAATATCCTTCAGAGATGAAGTAGACGAAGCAATGGAGAGAAGAAATCTACAGGAAGGGGACTGTCGAGACAGAAAGAGCTGGAGAGAACGGTTTAGTGAAGGAATGCAGTGAAAACTGTGGAAATCCTTAGTATATAATAATATATAGAAATAGATAAAAGTCAAAAAGAAATTCCGACACCAACCAAATACAAAAAGAAACAATTTATGACGGAAGAAATCTTAGATTTAATGAAAAAAGACGTCAAAATGAAAACAAAGATTATCAGATGTACAACAATGTGGATAAATAAACATATAAAATAAATAAATAAAATACAAAACTAAGCAGATGGAAGAACAATGGTTAAAAGAACAATGCGCAGAAATAGAACAATACCGGAAAAGATATGATAGTTTTAATACACATAAAAAAAATAAAGAATTAACTCACAACAACAGAAAAAGAAATCCGGGAATACTAAAAGATACAAATGGGAAACTAGTGTTGAATAGGTACTAACGAAACCTTAAAGAGATGGACAATACATTAATGAATTGTTCAGAGACAATTCAACAGAGATGAACAGATAACGAACCCAGTTCAGAAATTATTGAAATCAGGAGGGGTGTTAGGCAGGAATGTAATATGTCTCCATTAACTATTTAATGTATATAGCACAGGCGTAGTCAGGTTTTAGTTTTGGAGGGGGTTCAAAAAACTAAAACGACTAAAACTACATAAAATAACCTTTATATTCATAATAAAAATTTGAAATATGTTAATATCTTAACTTTTCGGGGAGTGTTTGAACCCCCAAAACCCCCCCTGGCTACGCCCGTGGTATATAGTGAACCGAAGGAATAAGAATTAAAGGAAACAACATCAGATATGAAGATGACACTATGATTATGGAAACCTTTGCTGAACAACTCCAATTACTACTAACGAAAAAAAAAACAGATTATGTGAAGAATATGGGCTAAAAATGAATATAAAGAAGACCAAATACATGCTAATAACTAACAAAACAAATATACAAACAAGCATACATTTGGGAAATGTATCGATAGAAAGTTGATACATACAAATACCTAGAAACCTGGATTTCAGAAAATAAGGATCAAACAACAGAAATAAGAGCCAATAGTGGGAGCACGCAAAATAGAATTATATTTTGCTGACGTCACAAAACTAATTTCACAATGCGAGAATCGACGGTTGCTAGGCAACGTGACGTCACTAAAAGAGAATTCTATTTTGCGTGCTCTACTACAGGGGTGAGAGCACGCCAAATAGAATTCTATTTTGCTGACGTCACAAAATAGAATTTCATAATGGGAGAATCGACGGTTGCTAGACAACGTGACGTCACTAAAATAGAATTCTATTTGGCGTGCTCCCACAGCAGGATAGAAATAGACAGAAATGCGTGCTTAAAAATGAAAACAATTCAATACGCTCTCTATTCATCTCCTAGCGAATAAATGGCAGATTCTCTACAACTCTCGGGACCACAAGTGAGAGCCGTCACCAGAGGGCAATTACTAATAGAATGGCAAACAGAATGGGACGCACAGATAGATAAGGCACAATGGACCAAAAAACTAATACCCAACTGATAGAGTACGTAGGTTCAAACAAGTAAATTTTTATTTTACGTAGTTCCTGACCGGATATGGACCTTTCAGGTCTTGTACGTATCGTATTCTAAAAACCAGAGATGACAACAGCACAGAATACGGTCACAACTAGGAAAGATATCCCCTGACAACTTGATATGTATCGCTATGGAAAACTGAGAGAATTTTGAATTCCTCATAGACCAAATAACAAAAATCATGAAGAGAAAGTCCATGATAGAGAAAGAAATTGAGACAGGATGAGAGAGATCTGGGCCAATCCCTTTTTTTGCTGATTATAGGCTGATATTACTGATATTGATATCTTAGGAGCCACCTCTTTTTTCTTAGCTTTACATGCCCATCACAGACATGAATAATATTTAAACTGCATTTTTATTTTCCATGTATTTCTTTCCCCCGCTTCCTTCCCGCTCCTAGATAAGAACCGACAACTTCTACGATCAATCTAGGCTGCGCAATGCACTCCGAAGTTTTGGTCATTAACTGAACACGTACAGGGGTGTCTTGACGAACATGGGTGGTTTTAGGGTAAGAACAGAACAAGTGGGTCGCGGTCGATGTCGATATCCATGTAAAACACACACCTTGTAGTAAATGGAAGAGAACAGAGCAGGTAAGTGGCGGTGGAGGTTTAGCGCGATGCCATCCAGGAGGTTTACATCGATGCTTTTGAAAATAAAATGAGTTTGTTTTACATGGATATCTACTGCGCGGCCTACAGGGATGCTTCCTTGAGATCGGTCCGTTTGAAGCCAAGTTGTCATTAACTGCGCTATCTGCGTTGATACTTTTTATACAGGGTGTAACGAAAATACAGGTCATAAATTTAATCGCATATTTTGGGACCAAAAATAGTTTGATTGAACCTAACTTACCTTTGAACAAATGTGCATATGAAAAAAGTTACAACCCTTTGAAGTTACAAAATGAAAATCGATTTTTTCCAATATGTCGAAAACTATTAAAGATTTTTTATTGAAAATGGACAAATGGCATTCTTATGACAGTAGCATCTTAACAAAAAATTATAGTGAAATTTGTGCTTCCCATAAAAATTTTATGGGGGTTTAGTTCCTTTAAACCCCCCCCAAACTTTTGTGTACGTTCCAATTAAATTATTATTGTAGTACCATTACTTAAACACAATATTTTTAAAACTTTTTTGGCTCTTAGTACTTTTTCGAAAATTCAGTTTTTATCGAGATATTTTGAATATTTGTCAAATCCACCACATATTTGTATATGGTTAAGTACTAATAATTATGGAGATTTGGTTTAATATGAAAATTTATGTATGATTTACATTTTTAGGTATATTTTGAACCGTATTAAAAAAGAAGCCATATCTCGATAAAAGTTGCCTTCTCGAAAAAATACAAAGAGGCAAAAAAGTTTTAAAAACATTTTGTTTAACTAATGGTATCCCAGTAATAGTTTAATTGAAGCGTACACAAACATTTGGGGGGTTTAAAGGAACAAAACCCCCATAAAATTTTTATGTAAACATATTAAAAAAGAAGCCACAACTCGATAAAAAATGCCTTATCGAAAAAATACTAAGAGCCAAAAAAGTTTTAAAAATATTAAATTTAACTAATGGTACCACAATAATAATTTAATTGGAACGCACAGAAAAGTTTGGGGGGGGGGGGTTTAAGGGAACAAAACCCCCATAAAATTTTTATGGGCAGCACAAATTTCACTATAATTTTTCTTTAAGATGCTCCTGCCATAAGAATGCCACATATCCATTTTCAATAAAAAATCTCTAATAGTTTTCGATATATTCGAAAAAATCGATTTTCATTTTGTAAATTCAAAGGGTTATAACTTTTTTTATGTGCATATTTGTACTAAGATAAGTTAGGTTCATTCGAACTATTTTTGGTCCCAGAATATGTGATTTAATTTATGACCTGTATTTTTGTTACACCCTGTATAATCCCTTTTTTGTATTTAGTTTATTTTTGAATTTCTAAAGTAATTAAATTCAGTAAATTTTTGAAATATGAAGGAGAATCTGATTATTTACAGCTGGCATTTCATCACTATCATAACTTGACTGACACAACATCGCAAAAGCAGTCTTTTTGTCATTCAAATTTCATTAAACTACTTCACTTGGTAGTGGTTCTAATTTGACTGACAGCGCAAGTGACCTCCTTGCTATGTGCTGTCGACATCGACCGCGACATAACTAGTAGCATCCACCGCGACCTACACCTCCACCTCGACCCGCTTGTTCTGTTCTTACCCTAAGTTGGTAGGCAGGGTAACAGAAAGCCATCCGTTTGCAGGATCTCCCTACCCAGCGTGAAATGGACTCGGATGTTTTCCTCTACTCTGTATCTGAAGTTGCACAATACACACTTGAGCATATTTTGATAACAGCAAATAAACCTGAAATCGCGATAACGTGCTACTGTTTACGAATTCAAATACAAGGACTAACATGGCGCTTCTGTAAGCAAAACAGTTTATAAGTTGTATAATTAGCCTTGATAATAAGCAACCCCGTCCTATATCAGGACTGCGTTGACATAGCGAGTAGTAGGTATGTCTAATTTATAAATATATTTTAAGATACTCCTGGTTGGCTAGACCAGGTAAAGAAGACTTTTTTATCCACGAAATGTACAGAAAGTTCACACCCGATAGATCAAAAGGAATGTACGATCCGAGATATATGCATAAAGGTAAGGTAATTAAGTCAAAAGAAGTTATTTAAAGATGTGAATTTGACCAGAATCGATTACTAGTCAAAATAAGCCATTTGGTTTACTATACTTACATCTGTACAGTAAGCCAATTGGTAAATATAGTTGTTCCATTTTATCTTTGCTCATGCGTCATGCTTAATTTTCAAACAAATTAAATCAAAACATAAAGTGAAACGTACGTCGATGTGTATATTATATAGTATATACTAGTTCAATAACTAAGTTCAATAATACTAGCCTAATTTTTTTTGTTACGTTGGTACACTCTTTATATGAACGTATGTGAAGTTTTATTTAAATTTGTCAATTTATTATTTTTTAGAAGCCATTTAGTATCGATTTATCACAGTATTTTTTACAATGGAAATAATCAAGTATTGTGCAGTAATTGAATTTTTATTTTTGGAAGGTTTAAAAGCAAAGAAAAATGAACGAATGTTGAAAGTGTATAAGGACTCTTCGCCTTCAATTAGCACAGTAGAAAGATGAGTTGCTCAATTTAAAAACACTCCCAAAAACAGCAATAACACCAGAAATCGTAGAAAAACACGGGATATGGTGTTGAAAACTCGTCAAGTAACTGAAAGTGATTTAGTAGAATCTCTAGGCATCTCATTGGGCAGTATAAGCAATATTTTGGCCGAAGTATTGGGTTTTAAAAAGCTGTGGTCACAATGGGTACCGCACTTGCTGACAACGGAACACAAACATATTCGAATGTGATTTTCTCAGCAATATTTAGGGCGTTTTCGAAAGGATAAAGTAGATTTTGTGCGTCGATTCATCACAATGGATGAGACTTGGTCTATTACCATGATCCTGAATCAAAACAAGAGGTTAAATAGTGATAGAATCTGGTTTTTCGGCTTCAAAAGGAGATTGTGTCCAGAAATCGGCCAAGAAGATTTTAGCATCAGTTTTTGGAATGTGAGAGGAATTTTTTTGTGGATTACTTGCAAACTGATAAAACAATAAATTCTGGATATTATCGTAATCTTTTAGAAAACCTGAAGGAAGAAATCGTGAAAAAAGACCGGTTTGCAAAAGAGAAAATCCTTTTTCATAAGGACAATGCACCGTGTCATATGAGCATTTTACCAATTGCTAAAATCCATGAATTAAAGTTCGAATTGTTGGAGCATCCACAGTATTAATCCGATTTGGTTCCTAGCGACTTCCATTTGTTTTAATACCTAAAAAAAATTATGCGTGGAAAGCGGTTTTCATCAAATGAAATATCCAATAGAGGTAAAATAATGACGAAATTGTTTCCGATGTGTTCTCGGGTTGTATAAAGAGGCATTATTATTCCATACCTAATACATTCATCAAATCTCTCAACTACCAACAATACAATAATGGCTACAAACATCGATGATACCGTTATCATGGCTTCACATCCTATATGGAATCCAAATGAACCACTCAGAAACCGACCTACATTGGCGACCCTGCTTTTTAGTTACACTGTGTTTTGTTCCGTCAATTCTCAAAAAAATACTTTGATAATGAAATTGTTTTAGAAACACTGACAACTTGCTCTCAATTGCACCGCTACTGAATATCGAAATTATTTAATGCCAAAGGAAAATAAATAAATTTAATTTATCTTACGACGGGACGTGGGCGGCACGGCAGTCTTACGGGGAACGTTGAAGAATCGTGTGATATGAAAAGCATTGGCTAGTTTATAGTTCAACGGGACGGAGCGACAACGGAGACGTGCACCGTCTATTGTACCACGCCCCGTGCCCCGTTCTAAGATAAATTAAGGCTGATTTATGTTACATCGGGACGTGGAAGGCACGGCGCGTAGAACAATATAAAGCGCACGTCCTCGGCACTTCCCGGTGTCGCCCCGTTCCGTTGTATATTAAACTAATCAATGATTTTCATATCAGACTATTCTTCAACGTGCCGGGTGCCCTCCACGTCCCCGTCGTAACATAAAACCTCCCTTAGCCTTTAGGCTTCCAAAGTAACTTCAAATTTTGATTTTTGCGCTGATGATATGATGTGCACATCCGACTTGACAATATCTGTATCATTGTACAATGAGCTTAGGGAAACCTGTCTAGGAAAATGCTACTAATAGTGATAGACAGTGATTGTACAGCAGTATAATTTCTAAGACATCGAAGTACCTGTCTCCCAGTTCTTTGATGGAAGAATTTATAAATTTGCGACGAAACAGTTGTTTTTTCGTAGGTTTTCTAGACAGCATATCTTTACTCATCCTAAAATCCTTTCCTTATCGGATAAGAAAATGTTTTTAGGATGAGTAAAGAGTATAGAATACGTTCTAAGCTCTGTCATTTGATAACAGATTTTTGAAGTGAAAACTTCTTTAGGGACGTTGTGCGATTTTTGAATAGGGGAAAAGCATTGAATTCGCGACCGTCATCGCGACCGTCATCGCGACCGTCATTGCGACCGTCATCGCTTATGCTATATATTATGTGTATGTATATATAAATTGTGTAGAGGTATTTAAATTTAAAATAAATGTAAAACCTATTTTAGGATGCGGAAAAAAGATTGATTTCGCGACCCTCATCGCGACCGTCATCTCTTCGGCGAAATAAATTTTGTACGTATCTATATTATGTGTATGTATACATAAATTGTATATAAGTATTTAAATTTAAAATAATGGTAAAACCCATTTTTGGATGGAGAAAAAGGATTTATTTCGCGACCGTCATCTCTTCGGCAAAATAAATTTTGTACGTATATTATTATAATGTACGTATAATAATAGTAATATTATTGAAGTGGAAACTTCTTTAGGGATGTTGTGCACTATTTAGATGGGGAAAAAGTATTGAATTAGCGACCTCATCGCGACCGTCATTGCTTCGACGAAATAAATTTTTGAAGTGAAAATTTCTTTAGGGACGTTGTGCACTTTTTAGATGGGGAAAAGTTGAATTAGCGACCGTCATCGCTTCGGCGAGATAAATTTTTGAAGTGAAAACTTCTGTAGAAACTTTGTACCCTTTTCAGATGGGGAAAAAGTATTGAATTAGCGACCGTCATCACTACCGTCATTGCTTCGACGAAAATAAATTTTTGAAGTGAAAACTTTTGAAGTGAAAATTTCTTTAGGGACGTTGTGCCCTTTTTAGATGGGGAAAAAGTATTGACTTAGTAACCGTCATGGCTTCGACGAAATAATGTTTTGAAGTGAAAACTTCTTTAGGGACGTTTTGCCCTTTTTAGATGGGGAAAAATATTAAATTAGCGACCGTCAATGCTTCGATGAAATAAATTGTTGAAGTGAAAACTACTTTAGGGAGGTTGTGCCCTTTTTAGATCGGGAAAAAGTATTGAATTAGCGACCGTCATCGCTTCGGCAAAATAAATTTTTGAAGTGAAAACTTCTTTAGGGATGTTTTGAAATAATTTTTCGAACTTTTTCGATGGGAAAAAATATTAAATTAGCGACCGTCATTGCTTCAACGAAATAAATTTTTGAAGTAAAAACTTCTTTAGAGACGTTATGCCCTTTTTAGATGGGGAAAAATATTGACTTAATGACCGTCATCGCGACCGTCATGGCTTCGACGAAATAATGTTTTAAAATGTAAACTTCTTTAGGGACGTTGTGCATTTTTTAGATGGGGAAAATTGAATTAACGACCGTCATCGCTTCGGCGAAATAAATTTTTGAAGTGAAAACTTCTTTAGGGACGTTGTGCCCTTTTTAGATGGGGAAAAATATTAAACTAGCGATCGTCAATGCTTCGACGAAATAAATTGTTAAAGTGAAAACTTCTTTAATGAGGTTGTGCCCTTTTTAGATGGGGAAAAAGTATTGAATTAGCGACCGTCATCCCTTCGGCAAAATAAATTTTTGAAGTGAAAACTGCTTTAGGGACGTTTTGAACTTTTTCGATGGGAAAAAGTATTAAATTAGCTGCCGTCATTATTGCTTCAACGAAATAAATTTTTGAAGTGAAATTTTCTTTAGGGACGTTGTGCCCTTTTTAGATGGGGAAAAAGTGTTGAATTAGCGACTGTCATCGCTTCGGTGAAATAAATTTTTGAAATGAAAACTTCTTTAGGGACGTTGTGCACTTTTTGGATGGGGAAGAATTATTGAGTTAGCGACCTTTATCGTGACCGTCATTGCTTCGACGAAATACATTTTTGAAGTGAAAACTTCTTTAGGGACGTTGTGCACTTTTTAGGTAGGGAAAAAGTATTAAACTAGCGGCCGTCATTGCTTCGACGAAATAAATTTTTAAAGTGAAAACTTCTTTACGGACGTTGTGAACTTTTTAGATGGGGAAAAAGTATTGAGTTTGCGACCGTCATCACTTTGCCGGACTAAATTTTCTTACGTATATATATTATGTGTATGTATACATAAATATCGTAGAACGTACGCAACGCGTATATAATATAGGTATAGCACTTCTTTTTGGATCGGGAAAAAGCATTGAGCTCGTAATTTATATACTATGAGAAGTTTTCACTTCTGTCGGCACTCCCATGAGTGCTTTAATTTTTTTTATAGAGTAAATGATTTTAGAAACTTTGACTTGGTATACGCAGATGGAATACAGAATACTTGTTTAAGAACATATGAACATATTTGTGCAATTTTCTACTATTTTAAAAACTTTTTAACGGTTAGCAATTTGTTTGTGGATTTTCTTTATAAGGGTAGGTATATAGATTGGCTTTGGCAAGGTATTCAATAAATATTGTAATAAAGTTTTAAAGATGTCAAGAAGAATAAAAAATATATACCACTTTTATTCAGTTACAATGCGAAGCCAAACCAGCACTCTAATCGATGATTTCGCCTCTTATTAGAGGCATCATCACCTCTTCTTAGAGGCATCATAGGTTTGCTTATCTCTGACTGAAGTGAAAATCTCCAGCCAGCTAGTCCCCACATTGCAACTAACGTGATGGTAGTAGGTGCTTAGCGACATCTGCTAAATAAAGGTCAAAGTTTTTCAACCTAATAAAAATATTTAAAAATACATATTTTTAAAAGATATTTAATTGAAAATACCATTTTCCTGGTAACTACTCCATGGCTTCTAACTGGAAAGAAGAGTTTAGGATGAATCGAAAAAGTCAATCCCATAATGCACCCAGAAAACCGATTCTTATTTTTGCTCTATCTAAAACGTATTTCTGCTTATAGGCGAGGATATAAAGCACTAAAATCGCCCAAACCTCTAACTTTTTGAAAGTAAGACGGATGGTTATGAAACCTTTTTCATTCGATTCGGGAGAGCTTCAGGAAAAAAATTTACCTATTGACATGAGGGACAAATGAAAAGTGCGCTGTTGTAGGCCGAAAGTGCATTTTCCAAAGTGCATCTCAAAGTGTTCAAAAAATTAACATTCACAACTCGGAAACTAATCATGGAGATGAGTTCCATATTCATACTTAGAGGTTTTTGATGTACCTGAACACGAATATCGGGTCGGTGAAGCTCTGCGAGGTAACTAGTGTCCTGTATCTACGTCTTCTCCGGGAATTTTATGGAAATTCGTAATATAATTTGTTGAAATTTGTTATTCCGGTATTTTGAAGATTAGGTTAGGAATTAGTTTTTTTGAAGTTATACTTCTTTACCGGCGATATGAGGGTGAATTTTTATATGTTAAAACCTATGATCCCGGCGCATGCGCATTATAACTTTGTTGTGATTGGATGTTCTGTAGTTAGATTATTTATGGTTGTTGCGTTTTAAAATTTGTGTGAAAAGAAACAACAAACAAAAGTTAGTTAATAGTTATACTGCCTTTTTAAATAGTTTTCATATACCTATATTTTTGGACTTTTGGACAAGGAAAACTTATTCTAATTTGGTAAGTAGTTTTTATTATAATCATATTGTAATTATACATTTGGATTAGGTTGAAATACAGTAGAGCGTCGATTATCCGAACTAATTGCTGGACATAGGTGTTCGGAAAACCGATTTGTTCGGATAATCGAACTACAATATATTGATACATATTTATAGTCATACATATTTATTTATCCACAAGTGAATAAAAGCCATATTTATATACCTACATATTTATTTATATCTTGATAATGACAACTAGCAACTAAACAAAAAAGTGCAGTCTTTGCAACAACATAATTATTTTTGGATACAATATTGAAGAAAATTGAAGATATTTTAAGCGTCAATTACTAACGCTTGCTCGGTATTTGAGTGCGGGACGCGGGAGTCGATAGTTCGAATAAGCGGTCGTTCGGTTGATCGACGTTCGGATAATCGACGCTCTACTGTACATTTATTTTCTCAAGAATGGGGATTTTAGAGAGAAATCCCAAATTAGGTCCAATTTTTATTTTTAAATTATGATTTTTTGGCGTAGATTTATTTATCTAGTAGGTATGTAATGCTTTGATTTACATACTTAATTTGATTACCAACAAAAGTTCTACCAATCTTCATCTAATATATTGTTTTCTTACTGTTTTGTTATATTTTAATATTTTCTTCCACAAAATTTAAACTACATAATTTAATTATATTCAAAACAACTGTCAAACAGTAAAACGTTCAGTTACCCTATTTTTCCACATGACAAATAATGTGGAATTGGGCGAGTGAGTCTAGGCTTCGATTACGAATCAAAGTGCCACGAAATTCACGGGTTCGATTCCCGATGCAAGTTTTTATTTTTTTATTTTTTTATGCATTTTATGATTGTAAGTATATTTGTTATATAATTTTTTTTTTCAGAAAATGCGTATTTAAAATTTTTGCCAACAATTATTATCGTTCAGAAATCATTTTTTCTTTGTGGCATTTTTCAATGTGTTTGTGTGCGTTTTATTCTTTTATTTTTTTAAATTTTTGGTATTGTCTTAAAAATCACATAATATGTAGTAGAAGTATAACTTCTTACGTGCGTACAAAGTACACACACATTCTTTTTTAGGAATTTCCATAAAATTCCTGGAGACGACGTAGATACAGGCCACCAGTTACCTGGTACAGCATCGTCGAAGCAATATTCGTTTTAAGAGGAAACAGTAGCGATCAACAGGTAGCGAAAACGCGTTCCAAGATTGCGGCTGTAATTTTGAATATTTTTTCGAGATATTTGGCACACGTATTCGTAGTATAATAAAGAATGGCGGTACAGAGCCCAATTTGAAAAATATATTAATATGTGGAAATTACTCTGTAATTAAATACAATATTAAAAAAACGAGCCTGTACCGCCATTAAGAAGAACAAAAAAATACAATTTCTTCAAATAAACTTTTTTATCCGATGCCAAGATTTTTTGTCATTTTGGAACTGCTAAATTTTTTTATTTCATTAGTAGTTCCAAAATGACGTGTGCCAAATATCTCGAAAAAATATTCAAAATTACAGCCGCAATCTTGGAACGCGTTTTGGTTACCTGTTGATCGCTACTGTATCACCTTAAGCGACCTCAAAAACATCGGGAAGACAAGTTTCAATGATGTTCATAACGAATTTCCATAAAACTCTAGGAGACGACGTAGATACCGGCATCAGGTACCTCTTACAGCTTCGCCAACCCGATATTCGTGTTCAACGACCTCAAAAATCTCGGGATAACAAGTCTCGGGAAACTCCAGGAGACGAGGTAGATACCGGTCCCTAGGTACTTCGTACAGCATCTTCGATGCAATATTTGTGTCCAACGACCACAAAAACCCCGAAATAATAGATTTCAAAGATTTTCATAACGAATGTCTATAAAAATCCAGGAGATTACGTAGATACCGAGCACCAGATTCCTCGTACAGCACGTTTGATGCAATATTTGTGTTTAGCGACTTTAAAATTCCCGATATAATAAATTTGAACTGCATATTTTCATAACGATTTTTCCAAAAACTCCAGGAGACATACTCCAGAAACTAGATACCAGGCACCAGCTTCGCCAACACAATATTCCTGTTCAGCGACCTCAAAAACCTCCGAGTATGAAAATTGAACTCATTTCCATGATTATTTTCCGAGCTGTGAATTTTTACTTTTTAAATACTTTGATATGCACTTTGGAAAATGCATTTTCTACAACAATGCAATTTTCATTTGTCCCTTGTGCCAATAGATCAACTGTTTTTCCGAAGCTCTCCAGAATTGAATGCAAAAGGTTTCATAACGATCCGTCTGACTTTAAAAAAGGTATTGTAGGTGTAGTATTTATTTCCTCGTCTAATAATAAATGACCTTCGCAATGGGTCTTGTAAAGTCTAACAAGCTGTTTAGAGACTCATTAATATCTAGCTGAGCGGGATGCTATTGTTTGAGGTGTGAAATTATATAAACAAGGGATCAATTTATAATACAGGTACATACCATGTTTATGGCATTTTACGCCTCGAACAATAGCGCCTAGCTCAGGTGAACATTAATGAGCCTCTTAGATAGCTTATTAGACTATAAGTGAGGCATATAGAATCAAAACCTGCTTGATCCATGTTTTTCGGGAGACTAAAAAAAGATTAAAAATGTAAATTTTCGAAAAAGTATCCGGCATTTCTCAATCAAAGGGGCTTCAATAAATGTCATAAAATGGCATACTAATTTGGTATAGAGTCATTTTTCTGCATGCTCCTTACATCTTTAGAAAGGACCCCGCAACACTCCTTATGGAAAAGTGGTCCCGATCAAATTTAACGAAAGTTTGGTCAATGATACTTCTCGATGTGTAGATTAAAAAACTCCATGGGACCTGGATCTGAATAACTACTATTCTCGAGCTACAGCCTTCTGAAATTATTGGATTCGAGTGCTCGGTTTACGTTAAGTGAACTAATTCACGGTCAAGTGAACGAAAATATTTATCATTGGAAGAAGAGAGACTCATTTTCTTCATGCATACTTTCGTCTTGTATATGAATTCGTAGTCAAAAATAGGTTCATCGTATTTTAGTCTTCAGGAAACCTCCGAAAAGTCCTCAGAAAATTAAAGAAGTGCGATATAAAATGTGCTACTAGAGTGATATAAGAATTATCATGTTTTCATGAATGCTTCACAGTTATGCAATACCAGCAAAGCTGCAGTTGCACCATATCTATAGAATACTACTGAACAGTGGCGGATCTAGAGGGGGAATGGGGGAATTCTCCCCGTAACACGGTCCAGAACTAAAGAAAAAGTTGTCGAAACATAAAAAATACATTAGCTGGCATGAAACTTGTCCCGCATATGATATGTAGAGATAAGACAAGCAGAGAACATGGACTTGATCTCAATACGAAAAAAAAACAAAGTACCTGGTAGTCAGTAAACGCTAACTATTAATTACAATTGACTATTATATGTGGAAAAATTGAGTTTAAGTCATCTTCGACTATCTGCGCGTCAAGAGTTTGCTGATTTCGGTTAGGTGCATCATATGTCGTGTTAACTAACGACCTCTCAGGTTACTTAACATTGGGTTGATGTCTTGCAAAGCCTAAAATCCATAACACATTGGTTATATGTAGTAGGAAATGAATATGTGGTGTTTTGTAGCTTACCGAAACCTAGAAAATATTCGAACTCTTATGAATCCCGGTTCATCCATATTCTCGTCAGTTTGAAAGTCTTCGTCATTGTCTCTAGTTATTTTAACTTGTATGTAAGACGGTGTCAGTTTAATTTGATATGTCTCAATCGTAAGGTCTTTTAGGTATTCTAAGTCGAAAACAGGAAAGTTGGCAAAATTATGATTATGAAGCCTTCTCCATTGACCATTTCTTGTAATCAGATTATCAGTCGCAACTCTAGCTTATACAACATTGGGAATTAATAACCTCTGTAATAATTGTTATTGTTGAGCATCTTCAGCTGTAGCACCTTCCATTGGAAAATATTTTGTATTAAAAAGTTCATCATCACTGGCTCTAGAACCCCTGGTGAACCTCGGCCTGTTCAAGAACCAGCTTCCATTCCTTCCTATTCTTCGCCTTGGTTTTCCAATTTCGTACTCTTTACACCCGTATCTCGTCTTCCACCTGGTCCTTAAATCGTACTCTGGGCCTACATATTTTCCTCACACCTGCCGATCTTTGGTTATAAATGTCTTTTGACGGCTCCATCTCATTCATTCTCGTTAAATGAATAACAATTTTTCTTTAATTCTGGAGCATGTTAAGGTTGGAATTAGCCCATTCCCCCTAGATCTGCCACTGTTCAGTATTATTCTAAAGATAAGGCGAAACTACAGCTTTGCTGGTATTGCATAACTGTGAAGCATTCATGAAAACATGATAATTCTTATATCGCTCTAGTAGCACATTTTATATCGCACTTCTTTAGTTTTCTGAGGACTTTTCGGAGGTTTTCTGAAGACTAAAATACGATGCATCTATTTTTAACCACGAATTCATATATTATACAATATGCAAGTATGCATGAAGAAAATGAGTCCTTCTTCTTCCAATAATAAATATTTTAGTTCACTTGGCCGTGAATTAATGCTCTTAACGTAAACTGAGCACTAAAATCCAATAACTTCAGAAGGCTGTAGCTCGAGAATAGTAGTAATTCAGACCCAGCTCAGAGAAGTATCATTGGCCAAACTTTCGTTAAATTTGACCGGGACGCCGGGACCACTTTTCCATAAAGAGTGTTGCGGGGTCCTTTGTATTTTTAGTTTGGATTTAGCAGATTTTGATTCTAAGCCCACATAATATTGTAAAAATTCTTCATTTTCACCTATTTTTAGGCGCAATTAATGCACTAAAAGTGGGTATTGAAGTGAAAAGATCCGTCTTGTCGTTTTTTTTTTTCGGAGGTACGGCCGATTTTAGTGCTTTATTGCTTCGCCTATAAGCAGTTGAGTACCATAGTGCACAGTTAAAGTTCCGTGGTCTGTTTCGAATGATGATATGTTGACTCTTTTAAAGACTAGCCTCTTTTGAGCTGTACTCTAAATGTACTCTAAATTCTTAAATTAACAACTATTATTTTTAAGTTATGAAAACAATATAAAATAAATTTTTTTAGAAAAAATATTCAACCGTTCGTATCAGTTTGAATTGGACTGTATCGAAGCTGAACGACTAGAAAAACGTCGAGTCAAGAACGAAACAGACGCGGCAGAATTTGAGGGGTCTTTTCAAAGACTAGTTAAGAAACAAGTAGAAAAAGAATCGCCTCCCATACCTTTGGTCCCTTGCAAAATAGAACCTCCCATTTGGTGGCCTAAAACTCCACAACCAGACGAAGAAATTATAGAACCGGTAAAGGTAACTCCAGTTTACACAAGGTCTCATGCTAGATGGATAGAAGAACCAAATTTAACGGCTTTTGTACAGGACAATCTTTGCCAGAGGAAAAAGGATATGCTACTGTGAGTACAACAGTTTTTCTATCTACGGGGGTCCTACAGCATCTGTCGCATTCCGCATTTCGATCTCCACCTTTTTCGGTTGGTCCATATTCCTCCTCATTTATGGCTCTATCATTATTTCTCTGTCTTCTCTTCATTCCAATGCTGTCTTCCTTTCCTTTTTCTATTCCATGGAACGTAAATAAGGCCTGTTTGGGCCATCGTTCATCATTAATTCGCATTACGTGTCCGTACCATAAAAGCTGTATGGGTTCTAGGTAGTACAATAGTTTCTTGTTACTGTAGGTCTGATAACAGTCTTAGTTTCTTGAAACGTATTTGGATTTCATTAATGTTCGTAATGCTCGTAATGTTCGTGATGCCAAAATGAGAGAGCATAGGTTGAGATGGCTTGGTCATGTTGAACGTCGAGACGCTAATCACCCAATACGAAGAATTGCTGAAGTGCAGATTCCTGGAAGGAGTAGGAGAGGAAGACCAAAGAAGACGTGGGGGAGACGATTAGGCAGGACATGTTGGTAAAGGGGATTAATATTGATATGACGTAAGATAGAATTGTAGGGAGAAATGCAATTAGGGAAGCCGACCCCGCATAGGGATAAGGCAAAGAGAATGATGATAATGTTCGTAATGCTCCATATTTTTTTCCTTTAGTTATTCTTGCCTTTACCTCCCCTTCCTCATAATAATTTTCATCTATTTTGGCTCCCAGGCAATTAACTTCTTTGGCTCTTTTGAACGAGTATGTTTTTCTCCATCTAGTTGTAATATTTATGTTTGTAACAGGTAGTTTTTTTTCTTTTCTTTGAAGGCAAATATTGGGTCCGTCGTTGATCTGTTGTTTCTAAAACCTGCCTGGTATTCTCCCAAGATTTTTCCAAATATGGATTTAGCCTTTTTCTTATACTTTGTGACAAGATTTTGTAAACTATTTCTAGTAGTGCAATTCCTTTAGAGTTTAGAGTTTTCGCCTTTTTTATGTATAGGACAGTGCCCCCCCCCTAGCTTTTCGGTTGCTGTAAACTATATGGTTATAAAAAGTATACAAAATATAATGTGCAACATCATCACGTCTGCCCCCCCACCCCTGAAAATTTTTACATGAGCGCCCGTGTAGGACATATCCTTGCTTTGGTCCACTCTTCTGACATTTTTTCTACTTCCCATATTCTTTTTAGCAGGTCATATATCTCTTTTTGTAGTCTTTTCCCTCTTGATTTTATCATTTCGGCCGATATTTCTGTTATTCCTGGGTTTTCGTTATTTTTCAGGCTCTTTATTGCGATCTCTATTTCTTGCTCTGAGGGTATTTCTATTAAGTACATACTATCTGATCATCTTAAAGTTCATGGTTTGTTTAAATTTGTACTTCGCTCTTATTTAGCAGTTCTGTGAAGTAATTTTGCCAATTTATCATTATTTTTCCTGGCTCATTTAGTAGTGTCCCTTTATCATCTCTCACGTATGGCTTGTTTTTATGATACCCTCTTTCCATTTTTTTGCTTTTTAGTAGAATGATCTTATTTCTTTTTTTTTAATTTTTCTTCTATTTCTTTCAGTTTGTTCTTGTTGTATTTTCTTTTTTTACTTCTACATTTTCTTTTCATGATTTTTCTTAATTCTCTGTATTCTTGTCTATTCCTATCTTCGTTATCTGTAAGATTTTTAAGTCTTACTGTTCTTATTGCTTCTGCTACAATACTTCTTGATATTCTTCATCAAACCATTCTTATGGGCGTTTTATCGAGCTATAAATCTTGTGACGTATATTCATCAAAACTTATATTTATTTTTTTAACTCAAAACAAAAAAATTATAACAAAGATCATATCCCAGAGAACGGCAGTTCTCACCAGTGACGCACAAACCCCTACATGCGACATCATATATACACGAAATTTTCGATTTTTCTAAATATGACTGAATTTAAAAAAATGGGCCAAATACCATCTTAAAGTTTAGGAAAATACCAGCCAATCGATATGTCAACCATCCATTTTAGGTCAAAGGGTGTGGGTTTTATGGCCCTCCCCATTTGTGGTCTGTTTTTAGTTCTCGTCCCCAAAACTCCCAAAAATTTCGAAAGTTCGAAAGTTCGAAGTCACTTAATGCAGCTGACATAAACGACATTTTTTAAATTCCTGTTACTACTTACATCCGGCAACTATTTATTATTTATGGAGAAATTCATAATACTATATTTGCTTACTCATTATTTTTGTATTATTAATCTATATCAAATAATTAATTACGGTAGTAAAAGTAAAATTTTTACCAATAAATATATAGGTATTATCAGAAAAAGAATAATATCACAAAAAAATTTTGACACATTTACGTAGCGAAAAATCGTACGGTGGGGTAGTAGTCACATCCGTTTTTTTACAGTATTAACTTAGTTTAGACGTTGTTTTGGCTAGAAATTTTTGATTTGATTCGTATGCATATCATCGATGACGCATGGGTATTCTTTCATTTTTCCTACTGCAGAAAACTTTATACTGCCAGTGTTTGACATAAGTTGGTGTCACTGCCAAGTTATTCTTAAACTCATTTTGTTAGCGTTATGTACAATTTTATGTTGATTAAAACCTTATACCACAGGTTTTACTTTATCATTTCAGGGGGCCACGGCCGATTCAGAACCGGTGTAGGGTGTACTTTGTGACTTTTGACCACCCATAAGGCAGCTGTAGGACTGGGTAGGTACAACACGGCACATTTTTTTGGGGATGCATCTTAGGTCCAAAGATAGACAGAGCTAAGCTTTCAAATGGTGCCTAAGTGGTCAAGATCGGAGATACACACGGCTCAGTATAGCCAAAAAATTGAAAAATTGAACTTTGAAAATTTTGGTTTTCCGACAATTACTCAAAATTTCAATCTACGAATTGCACCAATACTCTGGGCTAATTAGCAAAATACAAGGAAAAGTTATGTACCAGCAATTTTATTGCTGGAATCGAATCTTATTATTGCATGTATTAATAATATAGATATGCAAAGTCCGCAGATAGTGTGCTACTTTTTTTATAAACAAAATGGCGCCCGAAAATCGTGTTTTTTTCAATTTTTGCTCTATAACTCTAAAGATTTTAACTTTAGACCAAAAACACCCAAATAAAAATTTACCGCAATTAAAGTCTGCATAGAGACGTGTTTTTTCCGATTTACTTCGACGAAAACTTTCCCCGGAAAAAGCGGGTTTTTCCAACAAAATCTTTAATTTTCAACTAAACTTTTAGATAAGTAGTTGTTAATCAATAATTAAATAACTTGGTAGCGTAAAAGCCCTTTCCGTATATATTATAATTCCAGAAGTCTATGGAAATTGAATGAACAGTTTAGCAACAATTAAAATATTAATTAAAAATTTACGGTCGCTATAATAACGACAATAATTATGATGCATAAGAATAACTATGATTTTTTCATAAAAAGACACTATACCTATCTAATGTACTTTACAGAATTGAAATTGGACTATTTAAGCGGCCTCAGGAATATTTTAAAATTATAAACAATTTTTTGGTTTATAAACAAATAGAATATCTCGGGAAATATTAAACTAATAGTACATTGTTTACCGGGTAGGAAAAGCTTAACATTCCTGGACGACTGTGAAGATTGCTAAGTCGAGGCGCAAGCCGAGACTTAGCAACACAGAGTCCAGGAATGTGGCTTTTCCTACGAGGTAAACATACTATTTTTCCGCAAATCGTTTAAAATTCGACAGATAATGATTGATTTAAAAAAAACGCGATAATTTTATTCCCAAATAAATGGTGCTTTGAAATTCCTAATAAAATTACTTGGGTTACTATGGAAATGTATTGAGGTTGAATTGTCAAACTTGACGCTTATAAATTTAATTGCTGGTGTTCTCGAAAGTAAAATGATAAGTGATGATGAAATTTCCATTCCTGGGACTCCTCCAGAGCTGGTTGAGGCAGTGAATACTGCTTCATTAGAATTATTGCCAAAGAAATCAAGAGAAAAGTACGAAAATGTATACAGACGTTTTATGGATTATTAATAATTTTCTATCATTTATGTAGAACACTAACAACTGTACGGAAATATCATTTCCTTACAGTAAGGAATAGTACATTGTTTACCGGGTAGGAAAAGCTTAACATTCCTGGACGACTGTGAAGATTGCTAAGTCGAGGCGCAAGCCGAGACTTAGCAACACAGAGTCCAGGAATGTGGCTTTTCCTACGAGGTAAACATACTATTTTTCCGCAAATCGTTTAAAATTCGACAGATATTGATTGATTTAAAAAAAAAACGCGATAATTTTATTCCCAAATAAATGGTGCTTTGAAATTCCTAATAAAATTACTTGGGTTACTATGGAAACGTATTGAGGTTGAATTGTCAAACTTGACGCTTATAAATTTAATTGCTGGTGTTCTCGAAAGTAAAATGATAAGTGATGATGAAATTTCCATTCCTGGGACTCCTCCAGAGCTGGTTGAGGCAGTGAATACTGCTTCATTAGAATTATTGCCAAAGAAATCAAGAGAAAAGTACGAAAATGCATACAGACGTTTTATGGATTATCGCATGAGTAAAAATACGAGTTCTTTCTCAGAAAATGTTGTAATGGCATACTTCCTAGACCTTCTATCATTTATGTAGAACACTAACAACTGTACGGAAATATCATTTCCTTACAGTACGGAAATGACATTTCCTTACAGTAAGGAAGTCCTGACTTTTTCTTCAAGAAATTTTGACAGGAATGTCAAAATTTCCTGGCGATTTGCGGAAAATTAAATTATGAAAACGGTATTCAAAAGACAGCGGCAGGACGCTTCTTCTAAAAGAAAAAACGTTTAATTATGACGAGTGGTTCCTGAGATACAACCAGTCAAAGTTGACCAGAATTTACGGCAAAGATATAAACAATAGGATCATAATTTTCAAATCATCACCGTTTCATTTTTGTCCTCTTTCTCCAAACCAATTTTCATATTTTTAAAATACTCATAACATATATTATTATAATAAAAACTATCGATAATACGTGTTAGTCTAAGAGCTAGTGAACCCTCCGACTAACGGTCGTCCTGTAAGGCTAAAAATTTTTCTAGTGATAATTCATAGCACACCAAGGCTAAAAACCATGACCTGGCAGGCCTCAGCGGTGCACGTGTATCTACCAGGTGAATCGAAAAGTGCAAATTTAGGGGGTAAAATAAACTTTCTCCTGTAAAGTTTAAATTTAAGTGTGTGTTTGAGTAAGTCATTTAGAAGAAATGTGTACAATGACAGGCGATTCTGAAGAGCATAAGACCTTGCCAGGCGAGGAGAAAGATTAGAGGTTTTTCCTAAAATTATTCTTTTTGCATCGAACAATTTTTTTTTAGATTTTTTAAATCATTTCAAACAGAAAACGTCTTTAGTGATTTTTCTCTAAGTTAATAGTTTTTGTTATATGAGCGATTGAAAATTTTGAAAATTGAGAAATCGGCCATTCTTAACCCTAAATCGGACATTTATCTAAAAATTTCAATGTTTCCAAGGTACGTAGATATTCTTTAAACATTGATTGATGAAAACCTGAAGAGTTTTTTGGGATAAAGTATCGAAAACCCCTTTGTTTTTTAATTGCTAATCAAGCGTGTGCGACACTGTAGTATAAGTGAGGACGTTTGAGTTTGCATAAATTCATTATCTCGAGAATGGGCAAATTTCAAGAGAAATCCTCAGACAGGTCGAGTTTTATTTTTGAATTAGGACTTTTTGGCATATATATAATACTAGTGACGTCATCCATCTGGGCGTGATGACGTAATCGATGATTTTTTTAAATAAGAGTAGGGGTTGTGTGATAGCTCATTTGAAAGGTTAGTTAATTCTCTATTCATTAATATAAACATTAACATAATTATTTATACAGGGTGTACAAAAAAAATTTTTCTTCTATTTGTCAAAGTTAATCAAAGATAATTTAATAAAAAAAATTTTTTTGTACACCCTGTATAAATATGTTAATGTTTATATTAGTGAATAGAAAGTTAAATAACCTTTCAAATGAGCTATCACACAACCCCTACTCTCATTTAAAAAAATCATCGATTACGTCATCACGCTCAGATGGATGACGTCACTAGTATTATATATATGCCAAAAAGTCCTAATTTAAAAATAAAAATCGACCTGTCTGAGAATTTCTCTTGAAATTTGCCCATTCTCGAGATAATGAATTTATGCAAACTCAAACGTCCTCACTTATACTACAGTGTCGCACCTGCTTGATTAGCAATTAAAAAAACAAAGGGGTTTTCGATATTTTATTGCAAAAAACTCTTCGGGATTTCATCAATCAATGTTTAAAGAATATCTACGTATCTTGGCAACATTGAAATTTTTAGATAAATGTTCGATTTAGGGTTAAAAATGGCCGATTTCGCAATTTTCAAAATTTTCAATCGCTTATATGACAAAAACTATTAACTTAGGAGAAAAATCACTAAAGACGTTTTCTGTTTGGAATGATTCAAAAAACCTAAAAAAAATTTGTCCGATGCAAAAAGAATCATTTTAGGAAAAACCCCTAATCTTTCCCCTCGCCTGGCAAGGTCTTATGCTCTTCAGAATCGCCTGTCATTGTACACATTTCTTCTAAATGACTTACTCAAACACATACTTAAATTTAAACCTTACAGGAGAAAGTTTATTTTACCCCCTAAATTTGCACTTTTCGATTCACCTGGTAGATACACGTGCACCGCTGAGGCCTGCCAGGTCATGGTTTTTAGCCTTGGTGTGCTATGAATTATCACTAGAAAAATTTTTAGCATTACAGGACGACCGTTAGTCGGAGGGTGCACTAGCTCTTAGACTATGTGAAAATTGCCAAATATAGCAAAATTCCAATCAAAAATTAGGTTGAAGAAAATGTAACCCTCAAAGTTCAAAATCGGTATACGTTAACAAAATGTATTTTCTCGGCTTCCCATGGAGCAATTTCCTTCATTCTTTTTTTGTTCCCTAATAACTCGAGTAAAGCCATCGAAATAACGCATTATTAAATGTCAAACTTGCTTTTGTTTTGTTATAATAGATTAATTTATTTATAAGAACAGAAAATTACATACTTTTTCCAGTTGTAGGTTTTTTTTAGATAAACTTACTACAAGTGTACCTTTTAAATTTAAAAACATAAATATTCTCATTTGAAAGCTGTATAATTATTTAAACAATTTTTATTTAAACAAATTAAAATATTGTGTTATAATAAATAAATTAATTTATTATAACAAAAGAAAAGCAAGTTTGACATTTAATAATGCGTTAGTTCGATGGCTCTACTCGAGTTACTTGGGAACAAAAAAGAATGAAGGAAATTGCTCTATGGGAAGCCGAGAAAATGCATTTTTTTAACGGATACCGATTTTGAACTTTGAGGGTTACATTTTCTCCAACCTAATTTTTGATTGGAATTTTGCTATTTTTGGCAATTTTCACACGTATTATCGATAGTTTTTATTATAATAATATATGTTATGAGGATTTTCAAGACATGAAAATTGGTGTGGAGAAAGAGAACAAAAATGAAAAGGTGATGATTTGAAAATTATGATCCTATTGTTTATATCTTTGCCGTAAATTTCGGTCAACTTTGACCCGTTGTATCTCAGGAACTACTCGTCATAATTAAACGTTTTTCTTTTAAAAGAAGCGTCCTGCTGCTGTCTTTCGAATACCGTTTTCACAATTTAATTTAGTTTAATATTACCCGAGATATTCTATTTGTTTATAAGCCAAAAAATTGTTTATAATTTTAAAATATTCCTGAGGCCGCTTAAATAGTCCAATTTCAATTCTGTAAAGTACATTAGATAGGTATAGTGTCTTTTATGAAAAAATCATAGTTATTCCTATGCATCATAATTATTGTCGTTATTATAGCGACCGAAATTTTTAATTAACATTTCAATTGTTGCTAAACTGTTCATTCAATTTCCATCGGCTTCTGGAATTATAATACATACAGAAAGGGCTTTTACATTACCAAGTTATTTAATTATTGATTAACAACTACTTATCTAAAAGTTTAGTTGAAAATTAAAGATTTTGTTGGAAAAACCCGCTTTTTCCGGGGAAAGTTTTCGTCGAAGTAAACCGGAAAAAACACGTCTCTATGCAGAATTTAATTGCGGTGAATTTTTATTTGGGTATTTTTGGTCTAAAGTTAAAATCTTTGGAGTTATAGAGCAAAAATTGAAAAAAACACGATTTTCGGGCGCCATTTTGTTTATAAAAAAAGTAGCACACTATCTGCGGACTTTGCATATCTATATTATTAATATATACAATCATAAGACTCGATTCCAGCAATAAAATTGCTGGTAAATAACTTTTCCCAAAAATGGCCCATTCTCCGATAATCAGCCCAGACTACAATAACTGAGCATTTGTAGGAGGACTTTAGACGTGTCTAACTGTGTATACCTCATATCTTAATTCGAATTTTTTAAGTCATAAGCCTCATAAGTATGATCAAATCCACTTCCTATGGGAAAAATGGTTTTTTAAGCTCACTAAATCCTATAATACCTTCAACTATCATATCTGACCATAAATGCATCAGCCACTAGTTGTCAATTCCTTTCGAACTCACTCTTAGTGATCAAAATCGGTTAAGCCGTACAGAAGTTATCGAGTTCCAAATGTATATTCAAGTAACCACTAGATCATTTGGGCAATAATGCGAGAAGGGCAACCATTTAAAAAGCTTAACGTGTAATCGAAAAACATTACATTCAAGTTCATACATTTAATTTATAAAAAACTTTAAAAACTTCTGAAAGAAGAATAAAAAACCGCTAAACGGCGTAAAAATGAGTGGCGCACATAATATTCCAGCTCCAAAAGAGCTGATATGAATATTACGTGGCGCAAAAATGTATTTTCATTGTGATGAAAAATAAAATTCTAGTTTTGTTTTGAAAGATTTTTCCATAATATTTGCTAAATTTGGAGTAAAACACGCCACAAAAGAGCTTCAAAATGCAAACTGTATCAAAGTTACTCTTTTGTGGAGCGTTTTACTTCAGCATGGAAAAATCTTTCAAAATTAAACTATAATTTTATTTTCCATCAAAATGAAAATACATTTTCACGAATCGTAATATTCATATCAGATTTTTTGTAGCAGGAATATTGTATGCGCCACTTATTTTTACGGCGTTTAGCGGTTTTTATTCTTGTTAAAAAATATTATACGTCATTTTATTTAAATCTTTTTATGATTTTTCCAGAGTTGGCCAGCCTTTTAAAACCGAAGCATGCAACTGGTATTACAAAATATACCCGCCTCCAGACATAAAATTCGTCCCAAAAAGTTTACAGTAGGAAATCTGTCACACTGACAGTATATCAAAATTTTCGTTAACATTTCAAATGTATATTAAAATTTTAAGTTGAAAATGGACAAAATAGCAACAGAAAATCTCTTTTTGTTAGAATTTTTAGTGGATAATGTGACTTTGGATCCAAACTTCGAAAACGATGATGACGATGCGGGAGAAAAATGTGTCACATTCCAGTTTTTGGATAATGCTCCCCTTGATGTATGTGAAGCTGATTTTAAGCCAGAAAGGTATGCTAAATAATAAATATTATTCATATATCGTTTCTATATCTCTTCCCTACCGTTAATGCTTAGGAATTAACACTCAACTCAAGTCACAGACCTAACTAATCTTCTTTTTCACGTGCCATATCAGAATTATCCGACGTTGGCGATCACCATTGCGAAGGCTTGTCGATCTTCTGCAATATGGAATAATTGTCCTGCATTTAATATCTGAGTCCATTCACGAATGTTTTTTAACCAAGAAACTTGTTTTCTTCCTTCTCTATTTTGCCTTTAAAGATCAGTTGTAATATTTTATATCGACTTCCCCTCACTATATGTCCCAGATAAGACATTTTTCGATGTTTAACAGTCTTTAGCAGTTCTCTATCTTTGTTGACCTTCCTTAGTACTTCTTCATTAGTTTTTCTTGCTGTCTAGGGTATCTTCAGCATCCATATATGAATCCACATTTCCAATGCTTTAATTCTGTTCATGATCGATACTTTTAGTGTCCACACTTCTGCACTATACAAAAGTACGGACCAAACATAGCACTTGACCATTCTTTGTCTTAGTTCTAAACTGAGATGATTATTGCAAAGAAATGACTTCATTTTCATAAAAGTAGTTTTAGTCATTGCTATTCTACGTTTTATTTCTATGTCTGGATCTAGTTGGTCCGTTATCACAATTCCCAAATATGTCATTTTGTGAACTTTCTCAACTTTAAACTCCATTTAGTTGAAGCTCTATATCTGGATGCGGGTCTCCTAAACCTATTCCGCTGTGTCTCCTAAACGAAATTTTTAAACATCACGACGTGTTCTGAGGGACTAGAATCCTCAAATTATTTTAGTGATAACAACTTTAGCATGGTTCTGATTAATATTCGTTCTATAAGATATAAAACTGATGAATTATTTCTATTTCTAGAGGAATTAGGGTTTCCTCCGATAGTTGCGGTTACTGAGCACTGGCTTGAAGTCAACGAGCCTTTTTTTGTAGAAAAATATTCCACTATTGCTAGGTATGATCGTCAAAGTTCAGCGCATGGAGGTACCCTGATTCTTTCTACAAATAATGATTTTTCTCTGGTAACAAAATATGATTTTCTATTAAGCGAAGCATTCTTTGAGTTTTCCTTAGTTTACAGTAAGAACTTTAATCTTTATATTATTTGCATTTATAGATCACCTGACTCTTCCGTGGAACTATTTTTTTCAGAACCTGCTTAATTTGTTAGATGACCTGCCCCATAAAAGCAGACAAATTTTATGCGGGGACTTTAACATTAATTATGCTGCTGCTTGTGCTACACAAATATCCCTAGTCAACATATTTGAATCGTATGGTCTAACAATGCACATTGATTCTCCTACAAGGATTACAAAAACTTCATCTACCATTATTGATTATATTGTCTCAGACTTCTCACCCCGTGATGTCTGCGCTACAACTGTTAATGCGGGACTATCTGATCATGAAACGGTTTATACGAAGTTTAACATCTTTAGCAAGCACTCTTCGAAAACTCGACGTTTAGGCAGGATTTTTTCCGCTCGGAATTTTCGTAAATTCCAAAATTTATGCTTAACCTCTGAGTGGCCCTTTCCTTCTATGAACGTCGATAATAATTTCAGTGACTTTTTGAATAAGCTTGTCTGTATCTTTAATAAAGCATTTCCTTTAATCACAATTAAGCCAAAACATCACAAACCCTGGACTACCAAAGGTGTCCGCATATCAGCCAAAAATATGCGTTCACTACTGTACATCAAGAAATTTACTACCAACGTCTCTGTTACTGAATATATCACCAAGTACAGGGCAATCTATTTAAAACTTTTAAAATCAGCTAAAAAATTGTACTATCAAAATCGTCTGAGAAGCTCTAAAAGTGTTGCAAAAGAAACTTGGTCCATAATAAACGATCTTCGTAATAAAACTCACACAGCTCAAACATTTTCCCTTCCAGACCTAGAAAATCTAAATGAATACTTTGTTAATGTGAGTAAAAATATAACATCAACTATTGTGTCACAACAAGATCCCATTTCCTATCTCCCTAATTCAGGAAAGGTCTCGAATTCATTCTTTATAAGACCGGTTGATAGATCTGAACTGATTCAGACAATCAATAATATAAAAAGAAAATCTTCCTGTAGTACCGATGGACTATCCATAAAAATTTTCTCAAATCTCCCAGACAGTGTGTTGGGAGTCCTTATCTCTCTAATTAATGATTCTTTTGAGAAAGGTAAATTTCCAGAGTGCCTAAAGACGGCCATCATTATTCCTCTTCATAAGGGTGGTGAAAAATCAAATGCCTGCAATTATAGACCTATTGCATTACTACCGGTACTCTCCAAAATTATTGAGAGACTCATAAAAGCCCGACTTATGTCCTTTCTCGTTGATAACAATATTTTATCACAAAATCAGTTCGGCTTTTTAAATAATAAATGTACCACAGATGCCATGTTTTCTGTACTACATGAGGTTTATCAAGCATTAAACAATAATCTGCACACTGCCACTGTTTTTTGTGATTATGCCAAAGCTTTTGATTGTGTGAATCACGACATTTTGATAAAAAAACTAGATTTCTACGGAATTCGAGGTATTTCTTCGAACTGGTTTCAATCTTAATTGGATAATAGGAAACAACTGGTTAGAGCAAATGATACAGACTCTAGTCTCAAAAATGTTGTATGTGGGGTACCACAAGGTTCAGTATTGGGTCCTCTACTTTTCCTTATCTTTATTAATGACATCACTAGCTTAAAAATCGATGGAAAAGTTTTTCTTTTTGCTGATGATACCAGTATCACTTGGAGCAACTCAAATATCGCAACTCTTCATGCTACTATAACTTCTGATCTACTTACAATAAAATCTTGGTCCGATTCAAATTTACTCTCTTTTAACGTAGATAAAACAGTAGCATTGTCCTATAAAGGAGCTCTTCAACCCTTACCTCTTCATAACAGCCAGATCAGTATCGTTGATTCTGTAAAGTTTCTTGGTATTTTTTTAGATAGCAATCTGAAATGGTCCCTTCATATTGATGTGTTAAGCAAGAAACTATCCTCAGCTTGCTTTGCAATAAGATCTGCTTCGAAGGAAATGAATTTGGCCTCTTCCAAAATAACATATTTTTCTTTGTTCGAGTCACATCTTCGATATGGTCTCCCTTTTTGGGGTTCTGGTACGGCTGCCCAAACTGATGTTATTTTTAAATTACAAAAAAGAGCAATAATATATCTGTTTGGCCTCAGAAGAACAACACATTGCAGAAGCTACTTCAAAGATCACAGGATTCTAACACTACCTTCTTTATATATTTTAGAAACTGTTTGCTTAATTCGTAAACATCTACATGTCTTTCCAGCAAGACCTAGACATGACTATTCCACCAGAAATTCTACCTTTGACATCTATTTACCGATCCCGTCCAGTGAGTTAGTAAAGAAATCTATATTATATTCTGCAAAAAAACTTTACAACCATCTCCCTCTACAACTTAAATCTGCAACATCTTTCCCCAAGTTCCGTAAAATGACTAAAGCCTATTTATCTGAAAGACCATATTATTCAACAGCAGAGTTTCTTAACCAATAACTAAGAAAGTACAGTATTCTTATTTATAAGTATAATCTTAATCTATATTTGAGTATCATATGCAGCAGCTTAACTTAACTTATTAAATTTCTTAAGGTAATATATGCAATTTGCAAATTTTTTTTTAAATTTTGCAATAGATTGTTACTGTTTTTTTTTTTGTTTCTCTTCATTATTTTTATTTATATAGACGATTTATATCATTTTAGTAAATTGTATTTGTTATTTGTTATTGTTCTTATTTATGATTCTTGTAAGCTTTGTCTATAAAATTGTTAAATTTTTCATGACAATAAAGCATATTTCTATTCTATTCTATTGGGTCACGACTTAAAACGTAAAAATTTGATTTAATCTGATTTTATTTTAATGCCCATTTCATCTCCTACCTCGTGAATACGATCAACAGAATTTGGAGAACTTCAAAATTATCTGACAGAATTACTGTATCGTCTGCGTATCTAATTACATTATGTAGTTCCCCGTTGATTTTCATTCCATATGGCTGTCTCTCAAGTGCCTTTTTAAATAACTGGTCCGAGTAAATATTGAACAATGTTGGCGACAAAATGCAACCTTATCTGACTCCTCGTTGTATAGAGATTTCATCGGTGTAGTTATCTCCAATTTTTACGATACTAGTTTTATTCCAGTTTCTAATGACACGAATATATTTGTCATCTATTCCTATATTTTTCAGTAGCTGCATTAATTTTACATGCTGCACTTTATCAAATGCATTTTCGAAATCCACGAAACATGAAAATACGTCTTTTCTTTGGTCACGGCTTTTTTGTAATAGGATGTTTAGCGCAAAACCTAACTAATAAAACTTCACTTCATATCTTCACCTCCTCTAATCCATGGGGTTCTCTTTTATGATATGTTAGTATTCGTTATTTTCGTATCTCCAAGTGATTCTTTTGCTGCGTTGATTATATTGGTTGCGTTCGGACGACCATAGCCCACAGCGGCTGACTGTCAGCAGAAATCGGCTGAGTGGTTCCCAGCAAACAGACCGACGTGTTAATTACGTGAATTTTGGGTACATTTGTCACCAATATACGTAAATTTCTTACGTGAATTTCACGTGAAAATTTGGTTGGAATGTCACATTGAAAATACGTCTTTAAATTACGTGAATAACTCGTCTTCAATAGACGTGTTATTTACCTTAAATAGCAATAAAATGTTTCGGGAAATTTACGTTGCAAATACGTGTTGATTAACGTATCTTTTAGGGAATGTATATATTAGTATTCACGTGAAAGATACGTCCTTGGTTCACGTAAATAATTCGACCTTAATTAACTTATGAATCACGTAATTATTATCCTCATATGATATAAATGAAACAAGCATAATATAAAGTATTAACAATGTATTTATTTAGTAGAATTTAGAGACTTTAAAACATTTGTCTTGTAAAATTATTATACAAGATAATGAACCAAAAATGGTACCGACGTAAAGACACATTAAAAAATTTGCCAACACAAAACACGTCACTTTTTATTTCTAGGAGGACACTTCGACACTTTCTTGTTTTTTCTAATTGCATGCACTTCAACCCTCGAGCAGTGAGGTAAACGTTAATACGAAAGACATTATAAATAAACCCGCCTAAAATAAAACGAAGGAAATAAAGCTCTTCACGTTTCACGGTTTCACGTTTCACTTTCACTTTTTGTTGTGAGAAATGTGAGAAGCTGATATTAGAAGTTATGATCATCGATTTTAAAAATCGATTATTTTTAAATTACAGTTAAACTATTCTACTTACTTTAAATTAGTATTACGTATTTTCTTTTTGTTTTTAAATTTCTTCTACTATTAACTAATTGGTCTTACTAAAAATCTATTTCAATACCAGAATAATATAAAAAAATAATCCTATCGAAACGTATCTATTATTCGATAAATCGATTAATTTAGTTTTCGAACCAACTATGTTAATCACGTACCGTGGTCACGTGATAGTATTTAAAGGAGGAGAAAGGCTTGGTAGTACGTCATCACCGCGCGCGATTTGAAAATTAGACTCAACATCATTTTAGCTCCTGTGATATTTTTAAAGAAAGAAATAGCAAAAATAGCGTCAAATCAAGGTTGGATTGAAATAGTTATGCTAAATGATTTTAAAAGCGAAACCATAAACTTTTTGTTTAAATATCGGTATTATTTACATTACTTTTACGTGAAATAATGAAATACATCTAATTTTTCGACGTCCATAAAATACAGTGAGTACAATTCAAGCGATACGTATTTAACCAACACCGTTGTAAAATTTTGTTTTCCAAAATATTTCTCAAAATTTAACCAAAGGAAGTTATTTCTGTTTCGTGATTATTACGTGAAATAAACGTACCTTTGCGATGTAACCGACATTCACACCTATTATAAAAAACATGTATTATATTTGTCATAATTTTATATTATTCTAATGTCAAACATGTATAAAGGAAGCCCTAATATATAGGTGAATGATTTGGCACTGAAATACGTTTTTTTTTTCCGTCATAAATCACCGAGTTACGTATTCGTTGAAATTTGCCGTAAGTTACGTAATCATCACGTAACTGGGCTCAAACCTGTTTGCTGGGTTGTATCCAGCGCTTAGTAAATCTTAGTAAATTAGAGAAAGCTTAGTAAATCTCTCAGCGGCTGACTTCCAGCGGTGTCGTCTACACGCTACCGTTGGCTCAGCTGTCCAGCCGCTGTGTTCGTCCGAACACACCCAATATTTTTAAGTTTTGGCCAGCTTTCCTCGATGTTATCGTTTTCTAATATTTCATTCTCAGCAATCTTTTCTGTATTAATGTATTGTTCAGTGGAGTTTCGACTCTTGATTTGATCTTGATTTAACATAATTTAACACAATTATTATTTTTCTAGAAACTATAAATCTAATTGTCCAAAATTTGCCAATATAAAGAGCGGAAAATCTTGTCTGTTTTCTCTGTCGCCTGAACAAGCTGAAGAAGCTCTGAATCAATTGGACATCAATGTAAAGATTTACAAAAAGATGCCACCAGGTGATTGGATGCCTTCAGATGTAGAGATTGGTAGTGCAGCAATCTCTATCGCCAATCTGTTTAACGAACTTATTTCCAGTATCACTGATTCAACTGAAGACGAAGGTATGTAATCGCAACTGAAATTTTAATTTTTAATTTTTTTACTATGAAACTGTTTTATTTACTACTGTTTACAAAGAATACACCATCCACCATGTTTCTACCGGAACGGTAGCGCCTGCATATGGAGGGGTAGGGTATAGGGAAGAAGGGAACAGAACAAAGGCGGTGACGAAGGCAGAATTATGAAGAAAACAGACATTTGTCATTTGTGTCTATGCTGTGATCTGATGAAGACAAAGGATAAAGTACTAGAACATACTCACTCGCAAATAACTCAAAAAGTATTGACTTAGTGATAAAACTCTACAGAACAAAAGTTGCTTGGAGTAAGTCATTTTATCTAATTCCGGACTTATTTTGAATGTCTATTTTTTCACCCCCGAGAAAATATTTTTCACTCCGTGTTTCCCAATTTTTGTAAACTGGAGGGGATGTAGAATAGGGAACTTGCATAAAATTTAAAATTGGAAAAAAATGTTATAAATCACAACAGAACATAATTTAAAACATGTATCAATGATAAAAAAGTTTTGTTTGTCTTTCGTTTTTCCCCTAAAGACGATTAAAAATTCAAATTATTCCAGCCAGCAAAAAACGCGTCGTGACGTCATATGGTTTTGCATTTACATTTTACACCAAAAAGTAAACAAAATTAATTAGACATTATAAACGTCAGTAAAAAATACACCCAAGTAGCAATTTTTCGACGCATTGGTTGTCAGTACAAACAAATGCACTGTATATAACGTTGCCCGAGAGCATTTTCAGTTGTTTCAGCCAACGTCCCCTATCCCGACTGACATTACGATGTTACAACTTTAAGTAATACCTTTAGTTACACGGGCAACTAATTTATTACCATTGTGACAACTACATATCACAGTTCAGTTTTTTCAACAATCGCAACGACTTAAAAACGTTATAATGCTAAACTAATTTACGCCCTGGCCGATTTGGGTTTTCTGGCCGACTCTGAAGTTGTCTGTCACGACCCTAGGTGTTGTTCTAGGTGTGTGACACCTTTGTGGCAACTTCAGAAGGAGAAAAAGAATTTACTTTATAACCTTATTTTTTTCTTATTATTATATGTTTTATTTTGTTGGAAATTTTCGATTTATTTAACAACCTGTTTGTTTTTTTTTAAAGCTGGTTTCCATTCCATTGTCCACTGTTTTATCAGTAGATTTGATAACCTTAATCTTTCAATCTTTGTATCAGCTTTGCTAGACGGGGTTGCCAAGGCAGTTTTTACTCTTTCAGTAGTTTTGCTTTCACAAAATCAGTAGATTCTTTTTAGGCCATGTAAATACAGTATATCTACTTATACAGTAATCTGCATATCCGTCTTAACTGTCCCAAGAGGAATTCCAAAAAATTGGAAACCTAATTATTCCAAAACAACAACTGGTAATTACCATTTTTTAGCTAAAATCTACTAAATCAAAAACTAAAATATACTTAAGGATTTTTGGGATATATTTGGGATTTTTGATAATAAAAACAACAGCTAACTTAAGGGGATAGGCGCAAAATGTCACCCGTTAAAATGTTCAATGTATTTTAAATGTTTTCATTTTTTGCAAATCCTGAGAAAACTAATAAGTATTTTGAAAAATTTAAACGCAGAAAGAAAGATTACGTTATTACCGAGGACCGAAAGTCCCTGAAAACTTCTATAATGTTTATTTTAACAAGTTGCAGGGGTGAAAAAAAGACAAAATGTAGTGTCATTTTAATTCCAAATATCTCATTCAAAAGAAACGTTTTGGTTTTTCTAAATAATGCAATCTTACATTCTGCGTTTAAATTTTTCAAAAATACTTCTTATAGTTTCCTCATGATTCGAAAAAAATGAATAGGTACATTTAACAACTAGAATATTTTGTCATCCACTAATTTTAACAACTGCATGTCTGGATCAAATTCTTCAAACAATTGTTTCGCATTTAACATTAGAAACACGTGAACACAACATTTTGTGTTTTGCAAAGTTACATATGTTTAGATAGTTACATATGTTTAGATATTTTAGTTTTCCATCTTTAGCTTCTAATAGGCTCACCGAATGCCAGAACTCTTCAATAACACCTGAAATACTGCTTGCACTGTTACTTGAAATCTGCAAGTTTGTTACACAAGAATCCAGTTTCCAGTTTCATTTCTCTGTAATATTCATCATCTACGTCCTGAATCTTATTTTCGGTAATGACCTATTTATTCTGAATCTTATTTTCGGTCTTATTTTCGGATTGGGAAATTGTAACCAAATGTGTGAAAATTAATTTAGAAATGGGGTAAATACTATTAAAAAGCAAATTTTATTTTAGTCATAACAAAATGTTGAAATATACCAAAAATCTAGTAAAAAATATTACCTACTAGAATATTTTAAAAAATATCAAAAATCTACCAAAAAAGTAGAAATCTCCTAAATGTGGCAACGCTGTTACGGAGAATGCTACACTTTTGACACTGGTCACATGACCTCTCTGTCACCCAATAAGAGGGTGCGTTCTAAAATGGTTGGGATAGTCAGCGCGGCCGGGTTTGGTTGGCGATTGGACTTCTAAGTTGTCTTATCGGTCTAGGGTTGGTAATACGGTATTTTTTTAGTAATATTGGTAATATTGTTTAATGCACCATTTTGGTTTTATTTGAGATTTTTGGGATGTAAAGAAAATGAAAACACAGAATATAAAAAATGCAGGCATTTTCTGATACCTTTAAAGCACCATCAATACATTAAATTTATACAGAACATCTTTAACATAAATTTTGACTTTATATTAAAATTCGATTTTTTTTAATTTGCATATTTTTTGTCAAAAATGTCGTAAGAAAGTAGCGCCTGTGTTTTTTAAAGGTGAAATATCCATATTTGACGGTAATCTGAGATGCGTTTATAAATTTTAGATCAGGTAATTTTGTTTAAGTCCTTTATGTATTTATATAAATTTAAATACCTAATACGATGTCAAAATAGTTACTTTTTTGGTTTTCGCATTCACCATACAGGTGTTAAAAATATAGGTAAAAAAACATAACTAGTCTGACTCCTTGAGCAACCATTGCACGCGCAGGTTCTTTTTATAGTCGCTTCAGTTGTCTTATGCAACGCTTACGAAACGATGTTGCTTCATAGGAGGTTGCCTAGGCAACGTCAAGACAACTCAAAAATCGTCCACCAAATTAGTGCAGAATAGGGTCGTCTTCTAGGCAATAACAACGTTGTAACAAAACGTTGCCACGCGGTAGACATCGTTGTCGCGTCGACAAATTGCTACTTGGGCAGTTATGTGACGTTAAAAGTGTTTTTGTTCGTTTGAACTATTCATAGAAAATTTTTACTTTTACAAAATGGTTTTATTTTCAATAGTAAACCTTCTTTTCTTTCCTTCAAAAACTGTATCAAACTCCAATCTCAACAAACTGGTATATATTATTACAACGACATACGATACATGTCATTAGAATATAAATAATTTTCCTTTATTACCCTACGACGAGCTGGCCAAATACCCAAGTAGGTGGAGGCCAATAAACTAAAGAAGGAAAAGAAGAATATACCTAAATATAACGCTGTGTCTAGGTACACGCTAACGTGTACGAAAATAAAAAATTAGTGTCAGAGTGTTTGAATTTGTTTAATTGCGTTGTGTTTATACTTTAATTTAAATATTGATTAGTAAAGAGATTTCTTATTTTTTATTTGTTTAGTGTTTGTTTTTAAATTAACTATGCAGTGTGGACAATTATTTAGTTGTTTTAATGAGTTTAACAACATTTTAAAACAGTATGAAAAAGTTAAGAGACTATAAATTAATATATATTTTTTTAGTTATAAGTAAAATAAAGTATTTAGTATTACAATATAGTATAATATGTTACAATTTAGTATATACAATATTTAGTATTACCGTCCAAAATTAAAATAAAAGGAATTTTTTTTATGGCATAGACTTGGGTGTCATTTAGCCAGTCACAACTTTTTTGTTCTCTGTTCATACATAAGGAAGGCAATGAGGTCCTTAGAGTTCCATAGCAAACTCTTCTACAGCTCTCTACTCAGTTCAAAAGCTGGCCGACCTAAAGCTTTCACAACAATAATTGACTTGTTATGAAGCTATTTCCTTGTGGCATTTTTATAATCAACTATTCTAAATGGGAACTAAGCCACAATTTAACTAAAAAAATGATGTTATTAACGTTTCAACGTCTAAATCGGACGTCGTTGTCAAAATACAAAATATTATTAAATTAAACAAAAATGTTCTTGCTTAGTAAAAAATTTTTTCTAATAATTTATTTAATCTGAATAATTTTTGTATTTTGACAATGACATCCGATTTGGACGTCGAAACGTTAATAAAATCTTTTTTTAGTTAAATTGTGGCTCATTTCCCATTTAGAATAGTTGATTATTATAATTAACTTACGTATAAAAATTATTTTAGCAATATTTTGTATGTGTCATGTCAACTAAATACATATATTTATTTTGCTAACCTAAATAATATACTTTTATTATATACATTGATTTATTACAATTAAGTTTGAAACATCTGAATAGTTCTGCTTCCCTTCCCTTATCAAATATTTTTCTATCAAACAAACACTAAACATATCAAAATAGCATGTATTTACCAAAATATACAGTCACTGCGTACGTTAAATAATGACGTCACTGGCTTGATGAAGTTTAATTCGCGTGTATGTACCTAACTTTTTTATTTGCGTACACGTTAGCGTTTACCTAGACACAGCGAAATATAACCATAATAATAACTAATGTAAAACTAGGTGACGTCACGGGCCGTTCGAACTACTTTAAAATACCGAAGACTTTAAATTTGTACTTCTAAGTTATTATGAGGTTTTGAAGCGTGAAATTTTGGAAATCTCATTTTTATACAAAACTGAACATTATTATGTAATAAAAAAAATGTGCAAGTTCCCTATTGTAAACTTTTTCTTATATAATAATAGACAATTTCAACTACCTATTCCCAAATTTTCATCCTTCCTTTATTTTTTTGGGTCAGATTGTTCTTTGATCGGGCTATATATGGTTGTGAGACATGGACGTTAAAAACTACAATACTAAACAAATTAAAAGCATTCGAATTATGGTGCTATCAGCGGATCTTAAAGATATCGTGAGTTTCGCACACTTCCAATTAAAATGATAAATTCATAACGTCTACTCATAAACATCATAAAGAGGCGAAACACAGAATACTTCGGTCATATAATTGGAGGACCTAAATACCACCTACTTCGCCTTATAATACAAGGAAAAGTGTAGGGAGAGAGATGGATTTGTCGAAAGAAACTTTCATGGTTGCGTAATAGTAGACAACGGTGTGGTTCCACGGTAGAAGAATTGTTATTTCGCGCAGCAGCCGATAGAGAAAAATTTCAGGAAATTGTAAACATGATGACGGCCAACGTCTGTATACCTACGGACACGGCACCTAAAGAAAAATAAGTCAAGGTTTGTTTGATAAGACATTTCTATTCACCTACATGAACAATTTTTTGATGAAGTTAAGTGAATTTCTCAGTCGGTACTTTTGATTACTGTTTAGATCCACTTAAGTTTAAAATATAATGTATGTTATTCTAATATACATATTTTGCTAAAAACATGTTTCTTAGAGATCTAAGTATTTGACCTATTTTCAATTACTATATCATATTTTTAATGGTTGGTTTTTTAAATTGTTATGTATCTCTACAACCTACAATGATTGCAAATATATTTACTTGTTTTATGAGTTATGTCGATTATCTACAATTAATCTAGTTTAAAAATAAACCGCTTTGTCAATAAAAATTTCGGAATTTTTGTCTTTTAGTCTGGTCCTTCGTTCTTCCTTTAATTCAATTTAGGTTAAATTTGCGAAGCGAAAACAGAAATATGAGGGAAAGTAGAATATTTATGGATGGAATAAAATATAGTCCTGTCGCCAGTGGGGGTACAACTGCCTCCTTAATTCAAATAGACTTACCCAAGTTTTTTTTTTATGTATTTTAATCCGTAAAACACGACATTTTTGGGTAACAGTTGATCCGGATGTCGATAAGATTTTTATAAACAAAGAACTTGAGGAATCAAATAACAGTGATTTTTCGCAAAACATTTTTTCGTATTTTTTGGGTCTTTCTAAGCAAAAAAGATTTTTCGTGGGATGCATAGTTTTCGACATAAACGCGATTGAACTTTCAAAAAATCGAAAAGTTGCAATTCTTGAACCCGAATAACTTTTGATTGAAAAATAAAATAGCAATTCTGCTTACCGCATTTGAAAGTTCAAGTCAAATTCTATCGGTTTTGATTATTTTCATTGCTAAAAATTATTTTTTTTATTGTTAAACAAAGCTATAAACACATAGTGATTGAATGATGTTTTCAATTAGTCCAGAAAGCCACTGCGCATTGCGCATCCGCTAGGAAAAATATTCTGATTCGGATTTTTTGCACAATCTTACTCAAAAAGGACTCCTTTTAACAAATTTGCATGTTGCCAGGACCAAAAGTTGGTCAAAAGTTTTTAAAACGTTTTTTTTTTGTTTTTTTCCTAGAATTATTTTTTTTTGCATGGAAAAAAGTTTTTTGGATCATTTGAAACCGAAAAGGTCTTTATTGACTTTTCTCTAAAAATGATAGTTTTTGACATATAAGCGATTAAAAATTGAAAAATTGCGAAATCGGCCATTTTTAACCCTCAAAAACTATGTGAAAAACTGAAAATTTGAATGTTGCCAAGGTAGAATGTTGCCAATTCTTTAAACATCGATTGATGAAATCCCGAAGAGTTTTTTGCAATACAATATTCAAAACTCCTTTGTTTTTTAATTGCTAATCAAGCGTGCGCGACACTATTTTCCACCGACAGTATGGTGCAAATGAAAGGAATAAATTCGTTATTTCGTAAACCGGCGACTTTAAGAAAAAATCCCGAAACAGGTCGATTTTTATTTTTAAGTTATGATATTGTGGCATATATGGTATACTAGTGACGTCATCCGTCTGGGCGTGATGACGTAATCGATGATTTCTTTTAAATGAGAATAGGGTTCGTGTGGTAGCTGATTTGAAAGGTTCTTCAATTCTCTATTCAGTAATGTAAACATTTATATAATTATTTATACAGGGTGTCAAAAAAATTTTTATTAAATTAAATTATTTGACAAAAAAAGAAGTAGAAGGACACCCTGTATAAATAATTATGTAAATGCTTACATTACTGAATAGAGAATTGAAGAACCTTTCAAATCAGCTACCACACGACCCCTATTCTCATTTAAAAGAAATCATCGATTACGTCATCACGCCCAGACGGATGACGTCACTAGTATACCATATATGCCACAATATCATAACTTAAAAATAAAAATCGACCTGTTTCGGGATTTTTTCTTAAAGTCGCCGGTTTACGAAATAACGAATTTATTCCTTTCATTTGCACCATACTGTCGGTGGAAAATAGTGTCGAGCACGCTTGATTAGCAATTAAAAAACAAAGGAGTTTTGAATATTGTATTGCAAAAAACTCTTCGGGATTTCATCAATCGATGTTTAAAGAATTGGCAACATTCTACCTTGGCAACATTCAAATTTTCAGTTTTTCACATAGTTTTTGAGGGTTAAAAATGGCCGATTTCGCAATTTTTCAATTTTTAATCGCTTATATGTCAAAAACTATCATTTTTAGAGAAAAGTCACTAAAGACCTTTTCTGTTTGGAATGATCCAAAAAACCTAAAAAACTTTTTGTTGATTAACAATTACTTATCTAAAATTTTAGTAGAAAATTAAAGATTTTGTTGGAAAAACCCGCATTTTCCGGGGAAAGTTTTTGTCGAATTAAATCGGGAAAAACACGTCTCTATGCAGAATTTAATTGCGGTGAATTTTTATTTGAGTGTTTTTGGCGTAAAGTTAAAATCTTTGGAGTTATAGAGCAAACATTGAAAAAAAACACGATTTTCAGGCGCCATTTTGTTTATAAAAAAAGTAGCACACTATCTGCGGACTTTGCATACCTATATTATTATTACATACAGTAATAAGATTCGATCCCAGCAATAAAATTGCTGGTAAATAACGTTTCCCAAAAATGGCCTATTCTCCGATAATCAGCCCAGACTATTAGAAAAATGAGTGGAAATGCACAATTGCATTGTAAAGTGCATACAAAGCATCCAAAAGTGCATAAACATGTTAAAATCAGTCATTTTGTTCCTTGGGGGTTTTTGGGGAATCTGGCCACGAATACGCCATCAGAACCCTCCTCCTGAGCACCTGCTACCCAAGGTCACTGCTAATGCACGTCATCTGGAGTTTCGAGAGTTTTCGGCACTAAATTGATGCAAACAGATTTTTCTCGGGAGTTTTTGAGTTTGCTGAACAAGAATACCTGGTGTCCTAAAACCTTCGAAACTCCAAACGATTATGTGCCTTAGCAGTGACCCTGGGCACCAGGTGGTGCGGGGGTCGGTTCTGACGGCGTATTTGTGTTTAACGACATCACAAAAATCTCCCGAATAACAAAATCTGGCCCTTAAAAACTGATTTTGATATGTTTATTCACTTTTGAAGACTTTTGTTCTGACGTCATCCTGAATACAATGAAAAAATTTGCAAGTCGAGAAGTGTTGTATTTAAAAATCGATTTATTCCGGTATTTTTTTGTTCTAAATGTCCTGGTTTAATATAATAAAAGGGAAGAATAAAAAATACAAGTAACTACACAGTGATGAGCGCGTTAATAACCGGCAAAATAACGCAAAAGATGGAAAACATATTAAGTTGTGAAATAAAAAGAACTAAAACTAGTAGAGTTGGGAAAGTTAGCGATAAAAACGTATAAATTTATATTACATTTATCTAACAATAAAACACTGAAAACGTTTGTTTTCTTTACTACCACAAAATTTATTATAACTATGTGACTACAGCTGTTTCGGCAAAGTGCCTTTCTTAATTAATTTAGTTTACTATGTGTTTGCATTTTAAAGTCTTTAACTGAAGAGGTTGGTCATTCAGAATTATATCTGTATTTTTCAATTTATTAATTTCTATAGATTCTAATAAAGATAGCTTAGTGCTTAAGGCCTTTATTTTGAATATGAAGAATTTGAAACTGTTCATTAAAAGAATGATCATAGTCTAGAAGGTGACGTGCGTATGTAGAATCTGTTTTTCTATTGTTGAAATCCCTTTTGTGTTCTGCTTTCCGTTTGTCAAAGGTTCTGCCGGTTTGACCGATGCGCGATGTAAGTTTTCGGACAGTCACCACAAGTTAGTTTGTAAACACCACTCTGTAGTTGCTTTCTCTTTCGGCTCTTATTGGGTGCTTTCGGACGACCATAGCGGCTGGCGGTCAGCAGAAATCGGCTGAGTGGTTGTATCCAGCCGTGATAGGGAAAGCTTAGTAAATCTCTCAGCGGCTGGCTTCCAGCGGTGACGTCTGACAGCTACTGCTGGCTCAGCTGTCCAGCCGCTGTGGTCGTCCGAACGCACCCAATGTTTTTAATATATTTGCTTAAGTTGTTGTTAGTTCTGAAAGCTGGTGTTATTCCTTTCTTTTTTATGTGTCTGGCTATTTTTGTTGCTATCTTGCCAGTATGTATATGTTATAGAGCAGAAGGTACTGGGTTCTTTCTGTGGTGGTGGATAAACTAATTTCGTTGCTTTCTTATGGAGTTTTTGGTTTAAAATTTTGTTAATTGCTTGTTCGTTATAGCCATTATTTACTGCTATTTGCTTAATGATGTTTAGTTCTATCTCGAAATTATTTTTTTACTTGGGACTTTCTGTCAGTCTATGTATCATGCGGAAGGCAGCTAATTTAATAACATCGCTAAACTTCCCACCTATATTAATTTCATTTCTTTTTATCTCACAACTTAAAATGTTTTATATCTCTCGAGTTATTTGGCCGGTTATTAGAGCGTTCATCACTGTATATGGGGTTTATAATATCGAAAAAAGCGCAACAGAAAAATAAATTAATTTCATGGTTAAATAATACCCATGTAGATAGCCTCTATCTAGGCCGCGTCCCCTATATGTGTATCCATGTGTTTTGTACGTGCCCGTTTGTCCAACTTTCGTCCAGGTTGTATAGGGCCCCAGACTCAAGATGAACTTCATGGTAGACCGGTGAGTTCATCTCCTTCTTGGATGATTTCTGAAAATATTTTTTGTAATAATTGTTTTACCGGTTTTTATTGGCTATAGGACACGGTGTCTTAGTTCAGTATATTTTTCCTTTGGACACCCATTTCCATTAAAAAATGTTGGAGTGATTCTTACCATAGCTTAAGGTAAAAGTAAAATAATCAAGATACCGGAAAAATACGTTCCCCCTTCATCAAAAATTGACCTGTTGCTGGGTTCTTCAAAAATGTCGTAGTTCCTTATACACTCACCGGCAGAGAAAACGGGCACCGCAAAAAATGGGTCATTTTTAATGTCTTGTATTTCCTAAACCTGATGTCCGATTTAAGTAATTTTTTTAATATGTTATAGCCTTATTCTTTAACAATATCGCTGTAATAATATTGTTGCTAGACAGGTACATTGTCATTGTATACAGGGTGTACGAATTAAACTGTGTTTTTTTCTCAAACTTTGGAACACCCTGTGGAATGTTCTAGCTTTTATAAAATACTGAAATTATAACCAAACTATAGCCTCAGGTTTTCTTAACATTATGTTTTTTGATTCATTCGCTTATGTTGGATAATAAAAAAGTTAAGCACTTTAACAACTACCTCTGTTTTTCGTTAATACAGGGTGTTTTTAAATAAGTACGGCAAACTTTAAGGGGCAATTCTGCATGATAAAATAATGACAGTTTGCTTTATAAACGTATGCCCGCAAATGCTTCGTTTCCGAGATAGGGGGTGTTGAAATTGTTCTTACAAACTGACGATTTATTTATTTCTCTAAAACGGTTTGTGATATGCAAATTAAATTTGGTAGATTTTAAGAGGTAGTTATTGCGCATTTTTTGGCATACAATTAAGAATTTTATATTCACCATTGGCGTGCATACGGGTATAAATATTTTAGATATATCCCGTATGCACGCCAAAGGTGAATAAAAAATTCTCAATTGTATGTCAAAAAATGCGCAATAACTAGCTCTTAAAATCTACCGAATTTCATTTGCATATCACAAACCGTTTTAGAGCAATAAATAAATCGTCAGTTTGTAAGAACAATTTTAACACCCCCTATCTCAGAAACGAAGTATTTGCGGGCATAAGTTTATAAAGCAAACTGTCATTATTTTATCATGCAGAATTACCCTTTAAAGCTTGCCGTACTTATTGTAAAACACCCTGTATTGACGAAAAATAGGGGTAGTTGTTAAAGTGCCTAACTTTTTTATTATCCAACATAAGCGAATGAATAAAAAAACAGAATGTTAAGAAAATCTGTGGCTATATTTGGGTTTTAATTTTAGTATTTTATAAAAGCTAGAACATTCCACAGGGTGTTCCAAAGTTTGAGAAAAAAACACAGTTTGATTCGTACACCCTGTATACAATGACAATGTACCTGTTTAGCAACAATATTATTACAGCGATATTGATAAAGAATAAGGCTATAACATATTAAAAAAATTACTTAAATCGGACATCAGGTTTAGGAAATACAAGACATTAAAAATGACCCATTTTTTGGGGTGCCCGTTTTCTCTGCCGGTGAGTGTATATGTTTAAATATATTTATATCTTTTAGAAACTATTCCCACGGCGAAAACCTTAAAAGACGAATTTTACATAACATCACCCAATAGAGAACCATGTGGAAAGATTAGCGTCTACATCAGAATGTCCTGTTTTGGCAAACTTATAGTGACGCAATTCCAAATGAATCTAAACGACAAGTCTGTGCTGTTTAAGGATAAAGAAGGAAAATCTCTGTACAGATATAAGAAAGCTGGTAAAGGTAAGGTAAATAGGTTAAGTGAGTTGGATGGGTACGTAGTTTCTGCCCCAATGCTATTCAAATGGGATTCATTATTTTCGAATCCTGAGAAAACTAATAAATATTTTTGAAAATTTAAGCGCAGAATAAAAGATTACGTTATTAGTGAGGGCCGAAAGTCCCTGAGAACTTCTATAATGTTTATAATGACATCGGCGTTTAGCCTGTTTAATATTATTTTTAAATAATGTAAATTGAATTTTAAATTCAACCATTGTTTGGTTCTGGGGCTATTTAGCAAGTATGCACGTAAGTAATCTAACCACATTTTTAGCTTTTAAAAATTTCAACCATCTTTCAATTCTAATAGTGGGATTACTTATTTTATTGTAGATTCACTGATGATGGACCGATAGGTCTGAAAACGTTCTGAATTGGACATTTTTATTCAATCCATTGGGATTTTTAAGTTTTAATAAATATACCAATTTACATAGAAGTGGTTTTACTTCTTGTTAGAGTTTTTTAACTATATGGTATACAGCCAACCTAGGGAACCTCCCTTTTAGTCTATAATGTTTATTTTAATAAGTTACAGGGGTGAAAAACTAAGAGAAAATTTAGTGTTATTTTTAATTTCAAATATCTAATTAAGTATTTTCGATGAGAAATAAGCCACAATTTTACCCATACTTTTAAATGAATATACAAAACGATAATATCAATTAAAATATATTTGTAAAAATATACAATCACTAATCCGCATCGGACAAACAGTTATCGCACACAAAAAAAGGATATCTCCAGCTGTGCAAGCTTCATGAGCCCATTCTTTACATTTAGTGCACTGTACCCATTTCTCCTTACTAACACTATTAGAGAATAATTCGAGACATATTAGATAGAAGCATTCGTCCTCTTCTGAAGATGAATCTATCTCTTTAGCTTTCGTTTTTTTAGAACATATGTCTCTTTTTACATTCTTTAAACCTGCTTTACTTTGCTTTGTCTTCTTCTTTTTTCTCTGCTGCTTCTCTAACTCAAGCTCATCTTTTATTGGTGTATCCGTTAACATTGCTGTGGTTCTATGTTTTCTGCCTCCTGTTTTACTTGTTCTCTCTCCTGCTTTTGCTAACGGTCTGATTTCTTCCAAAGATTTCTCACAAACGGGAGAAGGAACATGTGACGGTCCGGCTTCTAACAGATCTTTCAAAGAGATGTCATTATTTATAGCACCCATCAAATTCTTCTTATCTTCAAGATGATTGTTTATTTTTTTTTTGAGTAGTTAATTTGGGGGATGCATTAATTTCTAATGTGCTATTATTCATCTAATTTGGTGCAATCACTGTATTTGGAGGCCCATCGGTTGTATACCTACGCAGGTAAGAAATCTTGCTCCCCAAAAATATTTCTATTAAAGGGACATCCAGTACAAACAAATCTCGATTTTATATTTTGGGGGGTTTCTTGGAAGTTCTTCCTGTTCAGTAGAAAACACCTACAAATTTTAATCGGCTGAAGAAAAAGAAAATAAAATTAAGTTAAAGAATACCTGTCGGCTTTTAGCGTAACCTATTTGAATATTTATCAAATTTCCATTTTGTTCCTGAACTGCCATAAATTTTTTGCAATATTTTTCTAAGGTTTTTCTTGGTATCTCAAAATTTTTTGCAGCTTTTCTGACCGAAAAATTTTCTTCAAGGACAACCTTCACTGCTCGCTTCATAATATCGTACGGGGTTTTACCCTTCTCACTTTTCCTTTTGTATGTTCTCATTTTTTTTTTCTAAAAAGTAAAAGATTTCGTTTTGTATGTAAGCACAATAAAAGACCAGGGTTTAGTTCGCCATATGGCTAACTAACCCCAGCTAATATGGGCCAACTAGCCCCGACTAGAATATTTTACAAAAATGGTAGCCAGTTAACAAAATAAGCGATATTTTAAAACTACAATTCTACCAATATATTACAATAGTAGCATGTATTTGCATATTTAAAAATAAAAACTTGTAGATTATCTATATACCTACACAAACATTAAAAATGTAACAGAGGTAAAATTTACTCACCAATTCGAAAAACACTTAAACAGCGGTATGCACGCAACGAAGTCTTATAGATAACTAAAACGGAACTCGCAGTTGCCGGGCGAGGTAACAAAGGAGTGGTCAGGCATTGGCGCACTATCGTGATTTACATAGGAAATACGGCATGTGGGCGAACTTGCCCCTATGGCACACTAACCCCGGTCTCCCCTACTAATTCGATATGTTAATGACTTACTAATCGTGGTATTTTCTTTCTATTGCCTTCCTCTTTTAGTATGGGTAACCACATCCTACTGCATTCTACCGAGGAATTTGTGACACAATTGTTTTCATTTAGCATAATTAGAGCCGCCTCTTTGATTTTTCTCTTTTTACTATCTGTTTCTTTATATTTCAAATATCTAATTCAAAATAAACTTTTTATTTATTCTAAGGGACTTTCGGCCCTCGGTAATAATTTAGTCTTTCATTCTGCATTTAAATTTTTCAAAAATATTTATTGGTTTTTTCAGGATTCGAAAAAATGAACACAATGTCCGTGGTAATATTTTCGAAATCTATCTTTGTCATACAACGCACTCAGTCGAATAGAATATTGTCAGCATTTTGTCAGTCAGACAGGGCCATTTTTAAATAATGACATGGCGTCGGAAATATTTTGAGTTGTTGATTAAATAATATTGATAGTGTATTTGATAAATAATCAATTTAAGACATGAACTTAATAAAAAGTTATTTATTGTTTATTATTTATGGAAGATCCAAGCAGAGAATACACTAGGATATATTGAGTGATCCATGTATTTTGTTATTAAAGATGTTCAAAATTGTAAGCGTTTCATAGTAACAATATATTATTAAAAAATCACTTTATCACTTTTCCTGTTTTCTCGATTGATTATTAGTTTTTGTTGTACAGTAGATAAATTATTACAATCCCTGAATCCATAGTTAGTGAAAAAATTATCATATTAATTAACTGAATTAATAATTAGGGCAATTAATTATACAAGTAACAGTTATCCAAGAACATTCAAAAGCCATCTTTAAAGTTAATGATGACATTGTCAAGTAAAGTTTACATATCCATACCAGTGAGAATTTTACTACACGTAATTTGCCGTGTAAAGACAGAAAAAGTAGGGATAGCCGTAAAATATTTGCAAATTATGTACCGATGGCCTTAAGTCAAAAATTTTATTTTTACTTCTGCTCCACTTAGTCTTCTAACGGTGTTTTATTATTGCTTAAACATTTAAAACATCCAATTAAATATAGAAGATACTGTAATTAAGAGTATGGATACCTACAAATACTTAGAAGCATGGATACCATCAAATGTAGACCAAACCAAAGAAATTAAGACACGTCGTATTGAAATAGTACGTGCATCATTCATTAAACTTATGCAAATGACAAACTCCTATGCTTAAATATGCAAAGGAAAGCATAGGAGTCAGAAGAATTAACCAGAATGCAACAAAAATATCAAAGCCCGGGTTCAATACTGAAATAAGAGATCTATCGTATGAGAAGAGGAAAGCTTACCTACAATACTGCACTAACAAAACACCAAACAATTTCCAACAATACAGAGATACAAGAAATGACACCAATTCTAATATAAGAAATATAAAAAGAGAATATTGGACATGCCTTACCAAAGAAATGGAACACGATTTGTATGGGGCGCAAAGAAAAGTTTGGAAAATATTAAAAAGTAGGAACAAAGAACAAACCCCTTAACGAATATAGAAGTTTAAATAAAATAGAAGCAGAACAATGGACCGCCTATATAGAAGAACTCTATAAGGAAGATACTATAATACCTGAAGAAGAGAAAGAAACAGGAAATGACGACGAACCCAACATAGACACAGAACTAGAAATCACAAAAAAATAAATAAGAAATAACATACGTAAATTAAAAAACAGAAAAGTCCCAGGACCCGAGGGTATACCAAATGAACTCCTAAAATACGGAGGAGAAACCTTAATCGAAAACATAGAGCTCCTCTTTCAAGAAATAATATGTAGCCAGCGTGTATCAAACCAGTGGAGGACGAGTATAACAATACCTCTACACAAGAGAGGAAACAGCAAAGACCCTAGCAACTACCGTACCATCACCTTGCTGAGCACAACTCTTAAACTTTTAACAAAAATACTTGCCAATAAAATAAATGAAGAATAGGTACACAATTAGTGAGGAACAACAAAGTTTTCGGAAAAATAGGTCCACAATAGACGCCATATTCATAGCCAGACAAATTGCTGAGAACGCACTGGAATATAATAAACCTGCATTTATGTGTTTTATAGATCTGACTAAGGCTTTCTTTTGGTAAGATTGGAAGATGTGCTAAGATTGCTAAAGGAGAAAAATCAGCCCAACAAGATGATAGGGATAATTAAAGACATTAATACGAAGAAAAAAACCATAATAAAAGTCGAGAATGAACTAGCATCGGAAGTAGTAATCAACCTGGGAATCAGACAAGGGGATGCTTGAGCCCATTGCTTTTTAATTTAGTAATAGACAAAATCATAGAAAACATTAAAGGTACTGGAAAACGATATAAGATCGCAGAAAAAAAATTAAAATCCTGTCATGCTGACGACGCAATTTTAATTTGCGATAACGAGTATAACCTACAGCGAATGGCACAAACTTTCAATACAGTGGCGAAGAACTACAACATAAAAATATCAACAGCCAAGACAAAATCCCTGGTAGTGTCAAGGGAACCCATAAGATGCAAATTAGTAATTAACAACAAACTAATTGAACAAGTCTCGAGATTCCAATATCTAGAAGTCGAAATATGTAGTTATGGAGATGTTAAAGACAGCTTCCTAAAACAAGTAAATAAAGCCAATTACGTGTCAGGATGTCTGAGGGATGTCATCTGGAGAAACAAAGATATGAGGCTGGAGAAATAGCCCAGTCGGGATACCATTTGACCTTGCATTAGGAGCTGCCCCAAATTTTATTTTGCTTATCTTTAGGGGGGGTCAATAGTAGTATAAATTTAAAATCTCGACTGAATTTGACAGTTGCGTTAGCCGCCATCTTGATTTTAAACGAGAACCGTTTTTGCTCAATATCTCCGCCATTTTCAACTTTAGACAAAAAATATGCAAACTGAAATTGTTGAAAATGCGATTTTCTATAATTTCATTTATTATAATGTTTTTCGTGCGATCCATATTTTCCGAGTTATGGGGAAAAAACAGTGACAGTTAAAGCATAATTATTGATTTATTGAATTATCTCGTTTATTACTACCTTTACAACCAATTTTAACCTATACAAAAATGAAGAAAATTAAATTTTGTACAATTTTGATCTCTTTCGTTTTTTTGATAAAATCAATATTTAAGGTAGTACGTATGCGGTAAAGGCGCGAGCTTAAGACCCGATTGATTTTAAAGCAATTGTTTTTGTTCAATATCTTCTCCATTTTCAACAACAAAAAGTGTAAGGACTGAAATTGTTGCAATTAAGATTTACTACAATTTTTCGAGAGAACCAGTGGCGGGTCCAAGAGGGGGGGAATGGGAAAATTCCCCCCAACGGGGTCCAAAATTTAAAAAAATTGTTGAAATATTAAAATATGTTAGCTGACATGAAACTTAATTATCGACAGACAAATTCAACCAATAAAACCCGCTAGTTAATAAAATTAAGTGAAATAATTAATGCATATAAGTTATTATGTATGTCTCTGATGTACTTAGTTTGGTTGGTGTTTCATTGGAAGTTTCCAAAATTGTATAAAATATAATTTTCTTTATTTTTGTTTATATACAATTATGTCGTAAAGTTAATAATAAATGAGACAATTCAATAATTATGCTTCCCCTCCGCTTCTACTATTTTCCTCCTTAACTCGGAGAATATTGATCGTATAAAAAAATTGTGGAGAAGAAATTGTAGGAAATTGCGTTTCCAACAATTTTAGTTCCTACCGTTTTTGTCGAAAAGTTGAAAATGGCGGAGATATTAAGCAACAACGGTTCTCCTTTAAAATCAATATGGCGGCTAATACAACCGCGGAATTCAGTCGAGATTTTAAATTTACACTACTATTGATCTCCCCTAAAGGATAGAATTGTAAAATTTGGGGCAGCACGGAAAAAAGATTCAATTCAGTAATTATGCTCCCCCCACCACTTTTTACTATTTTCCCACTTAACTCGGAAAATATCAATCGCATAAAAAAATTGTTAAAAAGAAACTGTAGGAAATCATATTTGGAACAATTTTAGTGGAAAATGGCGTAGATATTGAACAAAAACAATTGCTACAAAATCAATCAAAACTTACGCTCGCGCCATTATCGCATACATACTACTTTAAATATTAACTTTAGCAAAAAAATGAAAGAAAGTAAAATTGTGTAGAATTTAATTCTCTCTATTTTTGTATATGAACATTTTTGTCGTAAAACTAACAATAAACGAGATAATTCAATAATTATGCTCTATTTATATATAACTGTCACTATTTTCCGTTATAACTCGGAAACTATCGATGGCACGAAAAAATTGTACAAATAGAAATGAGAGAAAATTACATTTTCAACAATTTTGGCTGTTATACTTTTTGTCGAAAAGTTGAAAATGGCGGAGATATTGAGCAAAAACGGTTCTCGTTTAAAATCAAGATGGCGGCTAACGCAATGGCGGAATTCAGTTGAGATTTTAAATTTACACTACTATTAACCCCCCTAAAGATTAAAAAAATAAAATTTGGGGCAGCTCCTAATGCAAGGTTAGGCCTGTTATTCGTCTAACCCGACTGGACTAAAAGTACGCATATACAAATCATGTGTAAGACTGATCATGACGTACGCGATAGAAACAAGATGTGACACAGCAGAAACATACAAGATATAGTACGGTGGGGAAGACAGAGACGACGAGAGTGGAATCAGCATGTGACGAGAATGGACAGCGAGAGAATAGCCCGTATAGACAGGGATTCGAAGCCAACAGGCAAGAGACCAGTAGGAAGGCCCTTTAAAAGGTGGCGAGATAGCTGGCAGTCAACATCAGAGCTACGAATACAAGCTTAAAATCGGTTAAGAACAGGCCAAGAGGCCTAATATAAGAAGAAGAAGATATAAGGTTAGAACTGCGCCTACGGATGCTTGGGTGTTACGCCTTTTCTACTCTTATTAATGGCTTGGAAGCGTGAACACTAAAACAAGTGCATCTGAATAAGTTGGCAGCCTTTGAATTTTACAGAAGAATGAAGAATCCTACGAATATCATGGATTCAAAGAATGTCCAAAATGGAAGTAAAAAGAAGGATAAGAAATGTAGCGGAAATATTAACTATCAAAAGACGAAAAAGTGAGTACTTAGGACATGTGATGAAAGGGCAAAGACACTCATTTTTTTAACTTATTATTCAAGACAAAATTTGAAGAAAGCGTAATGTGTAGTGATGAGCAAGACTGGTCTTGGTCTTGCGGTCTTGGTCTTGGTCTTGCAGCAAGACCAAGACCAAGACCGCCTTTTGGTTGCAAGACCAAGACCAAGACCAAGCTTGCAAGAACAAGACCAAGACCAAGACCGAACCTTGCAAGACCACGCAAGACCAAGACCAACCTGCAAGACTCTTGCACTTTTTTGAGAAAAATTGGTTTTTATTATTTAACTTTATTTTTTTAGTTCAATAATATATACTGACATTGTAAGAAACCTTAAACAATATCGAATTTTTAAAATACATAATATTTTGGTTATATTTTTAAGTCGTTTTGATTAAGTCAAACGGTTTGCATTTTCTCAACCTTCAAAGTGTCCAGAAGGCAAGTTTTCAAACGGCGACAGTTCAAGGACAATTGAAATTACTTGTAAGACAAAAAAATGTAATTATAGATAGGGTAATCCATTAAAAAAAAATGCAATTAAAACGGTTTTTATGTACCAGTAGTTTTCGCTTTTTTGTCTAATAAAAATACTGACACTTATTTCAATTCTTTTCGCATAATCGAGGAAAAATGTAGGTCATTAAATTTAAAATGAATACAAAAAATGTCATAATAGATTTTGAAAAGGGATTCACAATGCTGTGAAAGCATTGTGGCCTGAATAAAAAATAACTGGTTGTCGATTGTAATGTGTCAAGCTTGGTATCGCAAAATCCAAAGCTTAGGTTCAGTTTCTGAATATAATGACAAAAATTCCGATACTGAGAAATTTTTAAAATTATTTTTTGGATTAATTATTTACAATCAACGAAAGTTGGAAGTTGAATTATTTGCGAAAATCCCGGATGACAAACGTGTAAAGAATTTTACTGATTTCTGATTTCATAGTTGAAAACTATTTGGAAGAATCTAGGTTTTCCCCAGAAAGGGCCAGTAGTACCTACAAATAGTATGTGCCGCACTTGAAATACATGCGCATCATTTCAGTGTGTTTTAAATTCTAGTTTTTACTACCCACATCCGAATATTTTCAACTTTTTAAATGTCATAATGGGTATTCAATCCAAAAATATGTGAAAATAAAAAGTGCGAATAACTCGTGTTACGAGAGCAATGTAGTTTAAATAAAATTAAAGAAATGCAAGATAACAAATTACAGAATTAAGCGTTTATAACTCCCCATTAGGTTTAGTTATTATGTTATAGTATTAGGTCTATAAATAAGTATGTTAAATATGTACGTATTTACTAAAAAGTATGTTTTAGTTAGTTTATAAAAAAAGTTAATTATATTAAATAATGATTAAATAGAGTAAAAAATATTTGATTTTTGTGTTCTCTTAAAAAAATTCAATTTATGTTCTTAAATTTGACCCTCGTAGGATAAATACTACAGTGTTCGAGTGAAAGGAGCAGATCATTATCTGTTAACAACTATAAACCGTTTACCACTTTTCGTAAAATCCGTGAATTGAAGGTCCCCGACCGTTTGTGGCACCTTTAAGAAGCTCTTTTTCTTTAAAATTTTATTAAAATACAGTGGCAATAAACCATAATCCAGACTCAAGACGTGGTCTGAAGGCAGGCGGCAGGTATCGACAGCATGCAAAACACAACGTGACACAACCGAAGGCCGGCAATTGCAACAAGGGTTGTAACTGCATTTACAACCCTTGTTTTTCCTACTGATAAATATTACCATTATAAAAATATACTCTAATCTCTTTATATAGAGAGAAATAATTAGGTCATTAGGTGAATGTATAATGTTAAAATTGGTATCCATTTGAAACTACATTCTACATTCTGTTAAAACTTTAAAGCAAAAAATATAGTTTCATTCTGCACATCTTTATTTATTTCAATGTACATTTTATTCGAAATTGTTTGGTTCAAATTATTAATACCAAAAAAGCAAGACCAGCAAGACTCTTGCAGCAAGACCAAGACCAAGAACAAGACCGGCTAGTGCAAGACCAAGACCAAGACCAAGATTGCCTTTTAGCTGCAAGACCAAGGTTGCAAGAACAAGACCAAGACCAAGACTAGCCTGGTCTTGGTCTTGTTCTTGTTTTGCTCATCACTAGTAATGTGGGAAGACGAAGAATATACTAGATTGAGAACTTAAGGTTGTGGTTTGAATATAGTAGTGCAGAACTATTTCGAGCGGCAGTAAACACGGTCCTCATAGCCGTGATGATTCCCAACCTTCGATTGAAGATGGAACTTTACGGAGAAGAGTTTTTTTAATTAAAATTATTCGCAAGCATGAATTTTAGCTCTTGGTAGCTAGTAGATTTCCTTTGGTCCTAGTTTTATTGTCAACTTTAGAACCTTGTATAGTCGATGATTTCTTGACCTTATTAAGGGGGTTGGCGCTAAATTTCGCGCCAATGTATTTTATATGCATTCATTTTTTTCTAATCCTGAGAAAACTAATAAGTATTTTTGATAAATTTAAATGCAGAATGAAAGACTGTATTATTACTGCCGACAGTATCTTAAAACTTCTAAAATGTTTCTTTTAATAAGTTACAGAGGTAAAAAAAGAGAAAATTGAGTGTGATTTTTAATATCAAATATCTCATTCAGAAGAAATTTTTAAGTTATTCTAAGGAACTTTCGGCCCTCGGTAATAATGTAATATTTCATTCTGCGTTTAAATTTTTCAAAACTTAGATGTTAGTTTTCTCAGAATTCGAAAAAAAAATGAATGCACTTAAAATACATTGCTACAAAATTTTGCGCATACGCCCTTAACTTTTTTATTTTTCCATTACTATATGTATATCAACGGCGTAACCAGGATGATCCTAAGACAACTTCAAAATGGCTTGATTTGTCAACAACACATAATGGTGTTAAGCGTATGGAGCTCAAAGTAGATCCCAATGAGGGGATTATAACCCTTAAAACCCCTCCTGGTTACGCCTATGATATATATTACTATTAAATTATACCCATCCATGTTTAAAGTTATTTTTTTTTAAATAAAGATCCATTTTTCTTAGACAAAGATCAGATATTCAACAAAGCATTTAAAAGTAAACTATTGAATTGCTTAATTTAATTCGATAGACGGATGATATAGCAATTTTATCACAGATAACGTTCAAGGTCTCAAAGTTCTGCTGAATCAGATGATGCAGCGATTTTGTCAGATGACCTTGAAGGCTTCCAAGTTCTGCTGAATCAGATGATGCAGCGAATTTGTCAGATGACTTTCAAGGCTTCCAAATTCTGCTGACTCAGATGATGCAGCGATTTTGTCAGATGACCTTGAAGGGTTCCAAATTCTGCTGAATCGGATGATACAGCAGTTATATCAGATAAAGCTGAAGACCTCCATATTCTGCTGAAGTAATAATGTACTTATACACATTATACATTAATAATGTCAGATGAAGTTTACGGTCGTCAGATTCTGTTGAATCGGATGAAAAAGTAATTATATCAAACCACGTTGAAGGACATAAATGTACACGTTAAAACGAATTAGAAAACTAAAAGAAACGAAATGGTTTGCTAATGAAGACTATTGATCTGACTGAAGCAATTCTCTTTTGGCATCTTCATGCAATATACGTTCTATTTTTGTTAGGAATAAGCCATCACTTTAATTTAAAATTAAGTTTATTTGACGTTTCGATTTTCACTTAGGAAATCGTCCTCAAAACACAAAACAGTAATGAATTAAACAAAGTTTTGTTTTTTGTTACTTGGTAAAAAAAATTAATTTTTTTTAACTTATTCATATTGACAAGTCAGACATAATTATACATTTAAAGTCGATGATTTTAAAATGATATTGTCAATATATTAAAATTGCGTTCCTGGGACGACCTGATTGGAAAATAATTCATTCCATTACATGAAATCAACTTTAACTTAAGAATATCTGTCGGAAACAAATCTTAGCATGTGATTTGTCTTAAAAAAAGACCACCACATGCAGTGATAACAGTAAAATTCTCCTGTTATTGATCCGATAGTAAATGATGAGGAAACAACAACGAAAAAAAAAACATCATGATACTATCCCCACATTGTAAATATTTGGTCTTACATTTAGCTTACACTAATAATTATTAACACTAAACTCCGATTTTATATGCATGGTAATCAATAGTAGTAGGGGAGCCTTAGATGCTAAATTTGCAGAATGTTTGCAGTTATTAAACGTATTGGGTTGTGAAGATTAGGCCTTAAAACCAAAAAAAGTTAAGTTTTCCATTTTAGTGAAGATTTTCCATTTTTTAATTTAATTTTCCATTTTCAAAAATCGTTTTTCCGATTATCGTAATTCGAAAAAATGTTTCGAATAAAAGTTACTTATTGTTACGTACAAAACAGAAGAAAAGCTAAAGATAATAAAAATAACTAGGTACAACAAAATAAATAACGAAATTAAAAGGGCTATTAAAATAGCAAAAGAAAATTGGTTAAGGTGATACAGTAGCGATCAACAGGTAGCAAAAACGCGTTCCAAGATTGCGGCTGTAATTTTGAATATTTTTTCGAGATATTTGGCGCACGTATTCGTAATATAATAAAGAATGGCGGTACAGAGCCCAATTTGAAAAATATATTAATATGTGGAAATTACTCTGCAATTAAATACAATATTAAAAAAACGAGCCTGTACCGCCATTAAGAAGAACAAAAAATACACTTTCTTCAAATAAACTTTTTTATCCGATGCCTAGATTTTGTGTCATTTTGGAACTACTAAAATTTTTTATTTCATTAGTAGTTCCAAAATGACACAAAATCTAGGCATCGGATAAAAAAGTTTATTTAAAGAAAGTGTATTTTTTTGTTCTTCTTAATGGCGGTACACGCTCGTTTTTTAATATTGTATTTAATTACAGAGTAATTTCATTGATATATTTTTCAAATTGGGCTCAGTACCGCCATTCTTTATTATATTGCGAATACGTGTGCCAGTGCCAAATATCTCGAAAAAATATTCAAAATTACAGCCGCAATCTTGGAACGCGTTTTGGCTACCTGTTGATCGCTACTGTATCCTCTTAAGCTCGAAATGTACAGAGATAGAGTTGTTACAACAAAAACATGATTCGTTTAACCTCCATAAAAAGATCAAAGAAGCTGCATGCTTATACAGTGGAACCCCGATAAGTCGGCCCCCGATAACCCGGAAGTCCGGCTAACCCGGACCGATTTTCATCAGATAAACATTTTGATTTTCAATATTTTGTATTTTTCAATTTAATTGTGGCTTATTTCCAATCAAAATAGTTAATTATCAGACAAACCTTTCAACAATAAAAATGTATGTAATATAATATTTGAGAGATAATGTGTACTTATGTGTGTAATTTGAACTATACGATATTAAAAATGACTCATAGCACACGCCTCAGACACAACAGCCACCTGTCTGTAGTATATATTCCTTTTTATTTCAAACTGTCAGCGTTGTTTAGGAAAGACTATTTAAAAAATTCTTTTATAAACAATGGTCTTTAGTATTGTGTGTCTTGTATTGTTCACTTCCATTTGCTTACGTTTGGGTTTGGTGTTTTTTTTAGTAATTTTAATGAGTAGGCAGGTACTGTGCATATTTATAAATATATTTCATGTTATTTCAATTCTAACGGAGTTTATCTGTAAGTATACCGTATTTGATTAATTTTTACCATATTCTCCGGCTATCTCGGATTTTCGATAACCCGGATCGGTCGCGGTCCCGATTAATCCGAGTTATCGAGGTTCCACTGTATAAACACAAGAACACTGGATTTCTTACAGATAATCAGGAAAATATAGTATTGGAAATAGAACAGAAAAGGGATATGTATTTGGATTAAATACGTGGAAAAAACTTTTCAAGATGTACGAAGTAACACTGGCATCACAACAAACACCAATTGCGAAAATGGACCTTCACTTACAGTTGATGCCATCAAAAGTACCAAAGATGGTAAAGCAGTAGGCCCTGATCATTTTCATTCCGAATTCTTAAAACTTATGGACTACGATGACATAAAATGGTTGACAAATATATTTAACAAAATATATGACACAGGCATAATTCCCCAAAAATGGCTAGAATCAACTTTTATAAATCTTCCAAAAAAACCCAATGCGAGAAAGTGCGAAGACTATAGAATTATAAGCCTTATGAGCCATTTACTTAAAACATTTCTAAAGGTCACTCACAAACGAATATATACAAAGTGCGAGGAACAACTAACAAGAACACAATTCGGATTTCGTGATGCTCTGGGAACACGGGAGGCCCCTTTTGCTGTGCAAGTGCTATTTCAGAGATGCAGGGATGTAAATTGTGATATATACGTATGCTTTATAGATTACCAGAAAGCATTTGACAGAGTAAAACATGACAAATTATTAACTCTAATGGAAGAAATTGGAATTGACAACAAAGATCTAAGAATTATCAGAAACATTTATTACAATCAAACGGCAAAAATCAAAATAGAAGACCAGTTAACTGATAAAATTGCAATAGAACGAGGAGTACGACAGGGCTGTATTTTATCTCCACTACTATTCAATATTTACTCTGAATGGTTAGACGGTTGTGCGAAGGGAGTATTAATAAATGGTGAATGGTTGAATAACATTAGATAGGTATGCAGATGACACCATAGTTTTCGCCGATAATCTGAATGATTTACAGATATTAACAAATCGTATAACAGAAGTCAGTAACAGATATGGACTAGCTCTTAACATAAAGAAGACCAAATTTATGACAATTAGTAAAAAACCAATATTAAACGCTCAACTTACAGTCAACCAACAGAATATCGAAAGAGTTGAGCAATATACATATCTGGGTACGAATTTAAATAGCCAATGGGACTACTCGACAGAAATTAAACAGCGAATAATAAAAGCGAAAGCAGCATACGTTAGAATGAGACCCATTTTCAACAGTGGAGACATATCATTAAAAACAAAATACCGTTTGTTGAAAAGCTACATTCACAGTTCTGCTCTACGGAATGGAAGCGTGGACACTAGCGTCCGTGGGGGGTCGTGTTTGGTATCATTCGATAGATCTTTGAAAAATATTGAACAAGTTTTTTCAGACAGTCAAAATTTTCAACCCAATAGAAATATTAAACATATTGAAAAATATTAAAAATATTCCTAAAAGATATTTAATTGAAAACTTATTGGTCCATTTTCCTCGTAACACCTCCATGGCTTCTAAAAATTGCAAGCCAGATGGAGGCTGAAGCGAAGAAGACAAGAGGGAATTCAAAAACTTACAATTACGTCAGTTGCAATGCGGGGATAAGCTCTCGGAATTTCGTCACTTGGGATAGAGAGCAGCAAACTTACGCCTCTCTGATGATGACTGCAAATAGAGTCGAAAATCGTCGATTTAGAGTGCATTTTTATTTTATTTTACGTATTTTTCAGTTTTCGATCTGATGTTCATTTCGCGAAATATTCGCTTTTTTTGTGTGAAACTTTGTGATTGGCCCATTTCCTTACGCCCCGCCCAAATCGTCAGATTTTTTAAATATACACTGTTCTTCATGTACTTACCTTGTCCGTCCTAATCTCGCGTTTTCGAGTTTTTCTAAGGATAGATATTTTTTTACGGACTGCCCACAACGCAGGCCCCCTGTATTAAAAGTCCATATATGGTAGGGGTACATTTACAGGGTACAAAGTTTCTGCCCATGTGATTTTATGACGCGCTCGATTAACTCACAAAATCCCCGTCTTACCTCCCCTACCATAGGAACTATTTACCCATATGTATTAACAGAGGAAATTAATAGAAAGAAAATATGTACCACCATAATGCCTTTGCACCAACAAATCTTAAGCTCCAGCTTAGCCCGTATTAGCTTATTGATAGGGCAGCTTTAAGTCTCACTTACGTTGCACCATAATTTTCGATTCTTATCTAAGCAATCCACGTGACAATCCATTGTAGTCCATGTGGGGTCAATCCAAGCCAAGTGGTCCAAAGGTGGTTGCTTGACTATTTTTAATATTTTTTATTTTTCTGCCTTTTAAACTTCAGTCTATAGAGAGTACAAAATTGCATTCATTTTATTTTTAAAAAATTTAGTTTGCCGATGACGGCCATTTTTGTTAAAGCATGTCGACCATTTTCACGGAAAACATGGCTTGCGCTCTTTAGCCAATATTTTTACTAAGGTTTGTCCTAGAACAATAAACCAAACTTTTTAGAAAAGTATGCTCTAAAAAATTTGCCTGTAGCATTATTTAATTTCAAACTACCCTTAAGGCCTTAAATGAACCTCAAAGTTTGAAAAGGTAAACTGATAAAATTCCATTTTCAGCATTTTTTTTAACAGCATAAGGCAAGCCGATAATGGTTTGTAATTTTTTTCTGAAAAAGACATACGTATGTACATACTTTAAATAAAAAAAGTTTGAGCTTTGAGACTTCAGTAAATTCTTTGAGAAAAAATCTCAAAAATGTAATTTTTTGAAAAATCTCAAAGTTTGACCCCTTATATCCCTGATGGGCACGGATGAAAAAATTTGAAATTTGGCTGAATGTTAGCTCCTAGCAAGTAGAATAAGAAGTAAAAATTTGGAGTTGCAGACTTACGTCATATCGGAGTTATAGGCCTGAAAAAATGGCCAAAAATCAAAATGGTCAAAATTTGAGCGTTTGCGGGCAGGGTAATTAAAATTCAAATAAACTGTCTAATGAGATAAAAATTAATGTATTTTCACCAGATTTCACAATGAATACAAATTTATACAGGGTGGGCCAAAGAAAAGAATCCACCTCAATATTTGGTAATAGTTACCTATTAGGTTTTAAGGAAATGCTGAAATAGGTCCATTTTTATTTTTGAAGTTATACTTCTTTAGGCGCGATTGAGATTAAGGGTGAATTTATATTGATCCGCGCGCATGCGCACACCGACAGTATGGTATTAGTCGTTATACGGGCTCTGATTGGGTGTTGAAATGATCTGTCAATAATTGTTCAATATGGAGGTTATCGGAAAACAAAAATATTGTATATATTAGTTTTTATTGTTGTGAGGACAGAAATAAAATCAAATTTATAATTATAGTGACTTTTTAAATAGTTTTGAAAAGCCGCAGGTACGTAATTCTAAATGTTTCAGTTGTATTCCAATACAAAATTATCTTCATACCTATCTATTTGAAAAATACCTATCTATTTGAAAAATGTAAAAAAAAATAATGTAGTTACCTATTCGTAGGCAATGCTTTAATTTACATAATCTGATTACGAACAAACTTTCTACAAATCTTCACCTAATATATCGTTTTCTTACTCTATATTTTATTGTATTTTAATTCGACAAAAATCAAACTAATAATTTGATTATAAACAAAATGTCAAAAAGTTTATGGTGTAAACGTTTAGTTTGTGTATATTCCCACATGACGTATACGCTAAGGTGGTCTAGTGGAAAATCAATCGACTCTCGTACGGCGCGATGACGTGAAGTGGGTTCAAGCTCCAAGCAAGTTGTTATTTTTTTAATTTTTTTATAGATTTTATGATTGTAGTATATTATTATATAATTTTTTTCAGAAAATACGTATTTAATTAAAATTTTTGGCAACAATTATTGTTCAGAAATCATTTGCGGCGTTTTTCAATGTGTTTGTGTGTGTTTTATTCGTTTATTTTCTTAATTTTTGGTATCGTTTTAATAAAAATTTTTGGAAAGTAGTAGAGAAACTGTTTAAAGTATATTGATTTCGTTGAAATCATATAATAGAAGTATAACTTCTTACGTGGGTACAAAAGTACACACATTCTTTTTTATTATATTGCAACGCTTTTGGGATATATTTCACATTGTGTGACGTCATCCATCAGAGCGTGATGACGTAATCGATGATTTTTTTAAATGGGAATAGGGGTCTTGTGGCAACTAAAAATACATTGTACTGCTATCAGAAAATAGAAAAAATGTTTATTTCACAAATAAACATTTCTTTTCGCTTAAATTAAATCACAAACAGCCTCCCAACTACCTCTTGACAGTTTGAACATTTAATTTAAGCGAAAAGCAGTGTTTATTTGCCAAATAATATTTTTTTCTATTTTATGAAAGCAATAAAATGTATTTTGAGTTAAATAAATTACATACATTCTTCTTATTGTGTCAATTAATTTAATTCAAAAATTATTTTTTGGCCACCCTGTATAAATAATTGTATTATTGTTTATACTACTGAACAGAGAATTGAACACTCTTTCAAATGAGATAATATACGACCCCTATTCCCATTAAAAAATCATCGATTACGTCATCACGCCCAGATGGATGACGTCACTGACGATGACACGTCATGGAGACGTATAAAATATATATAAAAAAATTGTAATTTAAAAATAAAATTCGACCTGTTTCGGCATTCCCGTAAAATACAGGGTGTCCAGAAACTCTACCGACAAACGAAGACAGGAGATTCTTCAGATAATTTTAAGATAATTTAACCCAATTCACTTAGTCCGAAAATGCTTCCTAAGGGAGCTAGAGCTTTTTGAAGATGGCGTCTTGTAATTAGTTTTTATTAAATACCTCCAGAACGCGTCTATTTAGAAAAACAAAAATTGGTACGCGTATTTACCTTCAAGACATAAATCTAATCCATCCATTGCAAATTTCTAGTACCGATCATAGGCGTCCGTTTTGGGTAGGGCAACGGTTATTTTATTGCATAACTTTTTTATCTTTAACTTTTATGCATTTCTGACACTCGATTATTAAATTTTGAAGTATTCTAGTACTAAAAGGTACTCTTGTTTTAAATGGGTAGGACACACCGTTTTCTAGAAAAATCGATTTGAAAATTTTTCGCTTTTTAAATTAAAAAAAAAATTAAAAAAAAACTGCTTAGAAAGACGAAAACTGGTACATTTATTTATATTCCAGAGACAAATCGATTTCATTAATTGCGAATTTCTAGTACTGGTCATGGGCGTCCGTTTTTGGTAGGCCAACAGTTATTTTATAGCATAACTTTTTTGTCTTGAATTTTTGAGAATTTTTGACACTAGATTATTAAATTAAGAGGTATTCGAGTACTAAAAGTTACTCTTACTTTATGTTGGTAAAATACTTCGTTTTTTGTTGAAAAGTTCTTTCAGTTTTTTTTTCAAATTTCAAAAACGAAAAACTTTCAAATCGATTTTTCTAGAAAACGGTGTGTCCTACGGATTTAAAGCAAGAGTACCTTTTTGTACTAGAATACCTCACAATTTAATAGTCCGGTGTCAAAAATGCATAAAAGTTAAGGACAAAAAAGTTATGTGATAAAATACCCGTTGCTCTACCCAAAACGGACGCCTATGACCGATACTAGAAATTTGAAATAGATGGAATCGATTCATCTCTGAAAAGTAAATATGCATACCAATTTTAGTTTTTCTAAATGGAAGCGTTCTGGAGGTATTTAAGAGAAACTAATTTCATGACGCCATCTTCAAAGAGCTCTAGCTCCCTTAGGAAGCATTTTCGGATTAGGTGAATTGGGTTAAATTGTCTTAAAATTATCTGAGGAATATCCCGTCTTCGTTTGTCGGTAGAGTTTCTGGACACCCTGTATAATAACTGCCAAATATCAAGGTGAACTCTTTTCTTTGCCCACCCTGTATAAATTTGTATTCATTGTGAAATCTGGTGAAAGTCTTAAAGCTCAAACTTTTTTTACTTAAAGTATGTACGTATGTCTTTTGCAGAAAAAAATTACAAACCATTATAAGCTTGCCTTATGCTGTTAAAAAAATGCTGAAAATGGAATTTTATCAGTTTACCTTTTCAAACTTTGAGGTTCATTTAAGACCTTAAGGGTAGTTTAAAATTAAATAATGCTATGGACCGTTTTTTTAGAGCATACTTTTCTAAAAAGTTTGGTTTTTGATTTATTGTTCTAGGACAAACCTCAGTGAAAATATTTTTCTAAAGAACGAAGCCATGTTTTCTGTGAAAATGATCGATACGCTTTAACAAAAATGGCCGTCATCGGCAAACTAAATTTTTTTAAAATAAAATAAATGGAATTCTGTAGTCTCTATAGACTGAAGTTTAAAAGGTAGAAAAATAAAAAATATTAAAAATAGTCAAGCAACCAACTTAATTTATATTGGACCACTTGGCATGGATTGACCCTGTGGTGAGACCACTCCCGTCTGGAAAAATTTCTGATTCGGTTTCTTTGTGGATTCCTATTCAAAAATGTCCCCTTTAAACAAATCTTAAGGGTGCCGGGAGGAATTTTTGGGCAGAAATTGTTTAAACAATTTTTTGAAACAAATACAAAAGATCACGTTTTTTTGCTTCGGAACATATATTTTTAAGTTTTGTGGGTCATTCTAAACAAGAAAGGTTCTCAAAAATTGATAGTTTTCGAGTTATAGGCGATTTAAAATCTGAAAAATGCGAAAATACGCATTTTCGAGGCCTAAAAACTCATATTTAAATTAGTATTTTTGAGGTTTCCAGATACTTAAACTGAAGTATAGATATTCAGCTTCAAGATTCTGAAGAGTGATTGCGTTTAAACGATTGGTTTTTAATTGTTAAATATGCATGTCCATCCGATTTTTTGCCGATGCGCGCGCTCTATTTAAAAAATCTCTAATTTTCCTCCGAAAGATATTTTTTCTAGATTCTTTGCGATATTCTAAATAAAATAAGTGTCTTGACATTTTTCTCAAAAGTTAACAGATTTAAAGTTATAAGCGATTTAAAAACCGAAAATGCGATTTTTTGGCATTTTTCGGATTTTAAATCGCTTATAACTTTAAAACTATTACCTTTTGAAAAAAATGTCAGGAAACTTATTGTATTTAGAATATCCCAAAGAATCTAGAAAAAATATTTTTCGGGGGAAAATATTAGATTTTTGAAATAGAGCGCACCGCACCGGCAAAAAAATCGGATAAACACGCATATTTAACAATTAAAAAACAACGGTATAAATTAAGGCTAGACGACCCGTGTTGAGCTGCCCCCCCCCCACTTGCAAAAATCAAAAAACAAATAGCCCCGATTTATGAGCTATTTATGAGCACTCATATTCCGCAAACTAAAAATTTTGAGCTCGTTCCACTGAGCAGAAATTTGATACTTTGGTGGGGGGGCAGGGGGGCTGAGTCAGCCCCCCCACTACTTAAAAATAGGAATATTGAATCGGTTTTTGCGGCAGAATTACGAGCTATTTATGAGCTCTTGAAATTATATAGTTTAGATTTTTGAGCCTATCCCCTTCACCCCCAAACAACCCTTTAATTGATTTAACTTAATAGAAAAATGCTGAGAAAACTTAAAATATATCGTATTGCGGATATAATTCCTATAGCTTATATACTCTAAGAATAAACTATTAAACCACGTGCATTTCGATTATTGAGCTACAACCCCTTCGCAAGAAAACCACCCTATCTTCCCGGCTTAAGAGAAAGTTGTACTTAAAATGCATTAAACTAATTATTTGGCGACTACATATCAATGAATAATCTATAAGCTTCCAAATTACGCGCATTTAGATCAGTAAATTGCAATTTATTTTGTATAGTGCAGTCACTGAAGGTAAAAATCAACGATTACCTTCAATTTCGGTGAACCTTCATCGATTTTCACGCAAATTGGTCAGTGGTTAGAGGATACGTCAAGAAACAAAGGTGACATGGTACCACCTTGCGCCTTTACCCTGAGGGTGGATACCGCCCCTTCTCGGGGGTGAAAATTGTTTTATTAAAAATAACTGCACAAATCAATAAAAGAACAAATTAAAAGCAAAATTTATTATATAAAGTTAATAAAATAAGTCAATACTTTTTAAGTTATTAAAGATCAAAGATTTTAACTATTCGTGAAAAAAATGCATGTTATGAAGCGGTTTTTCGTAAATCACTGAAAAACTGTAAGTTTTTACAGAAAAGTTAATAGTAGTTTAATTCGTATAGATTATATTCTAAGAATAAACTCTTAAATCACGCGCCTTTCGATTATAGAGATACAACCCCTTCGTAAGAAAACCATCCCATATTCCCGGCTTAAGAGAGAGTTGTACTTAAAATAATTTAAATTAATTATTTGGCGACTACATATCGTTTAATAATTTATGAGCTTGCAAAATATACGCATCTCAATTATTGAATTGCCATTTTCTTTCTATAGTGCAGTCACTGAAGGTAAAAATCAACTATGACCTTCGATTTCGGTAAATCTCCATTCATTTTCACGAAAATTGGTGAGCGGATTTTGATGCTATCAACTTTTTCTGGAGCTCATTTTTGATAGGTATTTCTAAGTACTTTGACAAGTATTTAGTACCTAAGTGTTATAAAATGCATCTCTTTCCCGTTATTTTAGCTTGAATCCTTAGATTTGAATAGTCGCAGAAACAATATACATTTAATTACCAATAACTTACTTTAAATTAACACTAAAGGTTTTTTCAAGTAAGCAATTTATTATATTTCTTATTAGCTTCAATTTTAGTGATGAACACTTTTTTGTAAAAACTTACAGTTTTTGAGTTATTTGTGAAAAATCGCTTTAAAGCATGCAATTTCTTTCACAAAAATTAAAATATTTGATCTTTAATAACTCAAAAAGTATTGATTTATTTTAATAACATTATATAACAAATTTTGCTTACAATTTGTCCCTCTCTCGATTTGTGGGGTTATTTTTAATAAAGTAATTTTCACCCCCGAGAAGGGGTGACATATACCCAAGGTTAAAACCCCAAGTTGTTATTGTTAATTCGTGGAAATAAATGGAGATTTACCGAAATCGAAGGTCATAGTTGATTTTTACCTTCAGTGACTGCACTATAGAAAGAAAATGGCAATTCAATAATTGAGATGCGTATATTTTGCAAGCTCATAAATTATTAAACGATATGTAGTCGCCAAATAATTAATTTAAATTATTTTAAGTACAACTCTCTCTTAAGCCGGGAATATGGGACGGTTTTCTTACGAAGGGGTTGTAGCTCTATAATCGAAAGGCGCGTGATTTAAGAGTTTATTCTTAGAATATAAGCTATACGAATTAAACTACTATTAATTTTTTTGTAAAAACTTACAATTTTTCAGTGATTTACGAAAAACCGCTTCATAACATGCATTTTTTTCACGAATAATTAAAATCTTTGATCTTTAATAACTTAAAAAGTATTGACTTATTGTTATTCTGAAGCTATTTCCTTGTGGCATTTTTATAATTAAGTATTTTCTATTTTGACAATTTATTTTAATTCAATAATTTATTTTAATAGTATTTTATATTTTGACAACGAAACCCGATTTGGGCTTTGAAACGTTAATAAATTCATTTTTTAGTAAAATTGTGGCTTATTTCCCATAGAAAATACTTAATTATTGACTTATGTTATTAACTTTATATATTAAATTTTGCTTTTAATTTGTTCCTTTATTGATTTGTGCAGTTATTTTTAATAAAACAATTTTCACCCCGAGAAGGGGCGGTATCCACCCTCAGGGTAAAGGCGCAAGGTGGTACCATGTCACCTTTGTTTCTTGACGTATCCTCTAACCACTGACTAATTTTCGTGAAAATCGATGAAGGTTCACCGAAATTGAAGGTAATCGTTGATTTTTACCTTCAGTGACTGCACTATACAAAATAAATTGCAATTTACTGATCTAAATGCGCGTAATTTGGAAGCTTACAGATTATTCAATGATATGTAGTCGCCAAATAATTAGTTTAATGCATTTTAAGTACAACTTTCTCTTAAGCCGGGAAGATAGGGTGGTTTTCTTGCGAAGGGGTTGTAGCTCAATAATCGAAATGCACGTGGTTTAATAGTTTATTCTTAGAGTATATAAGCTATAGGAATTATATCCGCAATACGATATATTTTAAGTTTTCTCAGCATTTTTCTATTAAGTTAAATCAATTAAAGGGTTGTTTGGGGGTGAAGGGGATAGGCTCAAAAATCTAAACTATATAATTTCAAGAGCTCATAAATAGCTCGTAGTTCTGCCGCAAAAACCGATTCAATATTCCGATTTTTAAGCAGTGGGGGGGCTGACTCAGCCCCCCCCCCCCCACCAAAGTATCAAATTCCTGCTCAGTGGAACGAGCTCAAAATTTTTAGTTTGCGGAATATGAGAGCTCATAAATAGCTCATAAATCAGGGCTATTTGTTTTTTGATTTTTGCAAGTGGGGGGGGGGGGGGCAGCTCAACACGGGTGGCTAGACGCGGTCACTCTCCAGAATCTTGAAGCTGAATGTTTCGGTATATTGTGATTGCGCGCAGCGGTCAAATACCTCCTGGGGTACTCTACACTCTAATACCCGAAAGTTAGGTTTGGACCGAAGGGTTAGGTCTTCCTCCTTTGAAAATTGTACTGTATAATATATAATATACAGGGTGTAACAAAAATACAGGTCATAAATTTAATCACATATTCTGGGACCAAAAATAGTTCGATTAAACCTAACTTACCTTAGTACAAATGTGCACATAAAAAAAGTTACAGCCCTTTGAAGTTACAAAATGAAAATCGATTTTTTCCAATATATCGAAAACTATTAGAGACCTTTTATTGAAAATAGACATGTGGCATTCCTATGGTAGTAGTATCTTAAGAAAAAATTATAGTGAAATTTGGACATCCCATAAAAATTTTATGGGGGTTTTGTTCCTTTAAACCCCCCAAACTTTTGTGTACGTTCCAATTTAATTATTATTGTAGTTACATTAGTTCAACACAATATTTTAAAAACTTTTTTGCCTCTTAGTACTTTTTCGAAACGTCAAATATTTGTCAAATCCACCACATATTTGTATATGGCTAAGTACGATTATGGAGACTTGGTAATAATATGAAAATTTATTTAAGATTTACATTTTTAGGTATATTTTGAACCATATTAAAAAAGAAGTAATATCTCGATAAAAAGTGCCTTCTCGAAAAAATACAAAGAGGCAAAAAAGTTTTAAAAACACTGTGTTTAACTAATGGTACCGCAGTAAAAGTTTAATTGTAACATACACAAACAGTTGGGGGGTTTAAAAGAACAAAACCCACATAAAATTGTTATGTACACATATTAAAAAAGAAGCCACAACTCGATAAAAACTGCCTTATCGAAAAAATACAAAGAGGCAAAAAAGTTTTATAAATATTGAATTTAACTAATGGTACCACAATAATAATTTAATTGGAACGTACACAAAAGTTTGGGGGGGTTTAAGGGAACAAAACCCCCATAAAATTTTTATGGGGTACACAAATTTCATATTAATTATTTTTTAAGATGTTCCTGCCATAAGAATGCCAGATGTCTATTTTCAATAAAAAATCTCTAAGAGTTTTCGATATATTCGAAAAAATCGATTTTCATTTTGTAACTTCAAAGGGCTGCAACTTTTTTTATGTGCATATTTGTACTAAGGTAAATTAGGTTCATTCGAATTATTTTTGGTCTCAGAATATGTGATTTAATTTATGACCTGTATTTTCGTTACACCCTGTATATAATATATTAATTTTTTAATTAATTAATTTTTTAAAATTAGCTAAATTTCCGTTCAAACCAAATAAGAAGTAAATAAAACTTAGACACCCTGTTGAGAACCCTGACCGCTGCGCGCAATTGCAATCTGCCCGAACGTTTAATCATCAATTTAAGTATCTGGCAACCTCAAAAATACTAATTTAAATATGAGTTTGTAAGCCTCGAAAATGCGTATTTTCGCATTTTTCAGATTTTAAATCGCCTATAACTCGAAAACTATAAATTTTTAGGAAAAATTACAAGATACCTTTCTTGTTTAGAATGACCCAAAAAACCTAAAAATATATATGTTCCAGGGCAATAAAACGTAATGTTTTGTATTTGTTTAAAAAAAATTGTTTGAACAATTTCTGCCCAAACATTCCGCCCGGCACCCTTCAGATTTGTTTAAAGGGACATTTTTGAATAGGAATCCACAAAGAAACCGAATCAGAATTTTTTTCAGACGGGAGCGGTCTCACCACATGGACTATTGTGGCAAGCTGAAAATTGATTCAAGACTCAATGGTTCAACTCATATGTTTCGTAAGCTTAGTTTACGGTACGTTTTAATTGGCAACCAGGCATTAGTAAGTCAACAATATATCGAGGATATTAGGCCTGGATCCCGCGTACCAAAAAAAGTTTATTAATAGCAAGCTGAAAATTGTTAATAGCTTAACGGTGTCTAGTCGGACAAACTTTGATGTACGGGAACACTGGAAGTTTTAATTGTGTAACAGGTTACAGGTTTCGAACGTTAGACTACGAAAACGTCCCATGTATTTTGTCAAACAGAACTTCCAATTGTTACCCTTCCATTAAACTCTGGTGCAAAAATCAGACTGTTATTTACCACCAATGTCCCACCTGTCATTTGACATGTTCTACGTGCCGGACTTATTGAAATGCCCAATATATTTGTCGGGTAAACATTTTTTCATATATTATAATATAAACATAAAAATATATTCATATATTTCGTATATTATAAAATATAATATACTTAAAAACAACCTGCTAGTTTTCACAATCATAAACTTGTCACGATGGACAAGTTCCACAATTAAAACTTACCCTGTTCCAGTGTTCCCATACATCAAAGTTTGTCCGACTAGACACCGTTAAGCTATTAACAAATTTTCAGCTTGCTTTTAATAAACTTTTTTTGGTACGCGGGATCCAGACATATAAACACATTCGGCAATATATTTAGACCATATTTCTGTCAATAACATTATCATGAACAGATTTTTTTCTATTTAGGTTCAAAAAGTAGCAAATGTACTCCAAAATCAGAAAAATCTGACAAGAGGAGGAGTAGTTTGAAGAAAGGTAAGGGTGATCCTTGTGAGTGTAATGGACGATCACCTGAAGATGATGTGATGTTTGCAAAAACAGATCAATGCACAGACTCCTGTCCATTTAAACCCTGTATAATAGAACAACAAGGCGGTGGTCCAGGTAAATAAAATATACATACAGTGATGAGGGCGTTAATAACCGGCAAAATAACTGAAAAGACGAAAACATACTTAATACCTTGTAAAATAAAAAGAGATGAAACTAGCAGAAGTGAGAAATTATCCCATATAGTTTCCCATCTTTAGACCTTAGCTTAAGCCATAATTAGCTAGTTGGCTTCAGTCATAATTGTACGTATGACGTTTTTCCTACCTAACCTAGCTTTATTAGGTTATGTATGTTCTCTTCTTTTTCTTTGGTTTATTAGCCTCCACCTACTTATGTGTTTGGCCAGCTCATCGTCTCAGAATAAAGGCAAAATCCCTTATTCACCTACAATTTGGGGTTGATATGGAACAAATAAAACAAAGGTAAAAACTTGTCTAGCTCAGGGGCAAATGCCAACCATTACACAATCTCATAATGTTGCCTCGGATAGGTGTAGTGAAGAACCTAGATGGTTACAGAATGTTTTTACTAAGAAACAATTAGAGCAACATTTTCTTGTGGCAGCTTATGCAATTTAGTATTTATTTTATACTTAATTGGCACTCAGTTAAGTGGTTTCGATATACTTGCGAATTTGGAAATGTTTATTTTAAACAAAACAAAAATTTTAAACAAAGTTTAGCTGATGTTCCTTTTAAGTGTTTTACTATTTTAGTTCGGAATAAGCCACAATTTTAGTTTGAAAATAAGTTTATTTGACGTTTCGATTTGGATTTGACGTTTATTTGTGTCAGTCAAAACGAATAACATAATATATGTTATTAAAATAGAATGTTTTGTTTTTCGACGTCATACGTATAAATTATGACTGAAGTCAACTAGTCACCTATAAGAACTAGCTTTTTCTCGTACTATCTCATCTCACAACTTAATTGTTTATAATTAGATATTATGGACTTCTTGGAATACCTATAATATAAACTTTTGGCATCATTAAACTTTTGTTTAATATAAAACATACAGTACGTAAATCGTTCAGCTGGACATAGGGAACATACATTGTATATATTTAGATACATATATAGATACATTATTACAGATATAAACCAGAAAATGCAGAGATGGACACAATATATAGCACAGCTTTTTGAAGACAAAGAGAGAACAGAACCAAAAGAATTTAAAGATGATACTGGACCTGACATTATACGAGAAGAAGTCGAATATGCAATGAAACAAGCTAAAAGTGGTAAATCTCCCGGGCCTGATGAAGTTCCTATCGAATTACTCACAATTGTGGATACTGAATCTATTGACCTTCTTTTGGATTTATTTAACACCATATATATATATATATATATATATATATATATATATATATATATATATATATATATATATATATATATATATATATAAACGTCCAAGGAGTAATTGGGTTACTAGTAAATAAAAAAGTACTGAGGTAACAGCTGGGAAAACCCTGGTACTGAGGAAGCAATGAAAGACTGGTGCTTCAAAGTGAGTGTCTTTTATTTTCTATTGTTTTTAAGCCTAAAAACAATAGGCGAAAGCTTGACCAAAATAAAAGACACTCACTTTGAAGCACCAGTCTTTCATTGCTTCCTCAGTACCAGGGTTTTCCCAGCTGTTATCTCAGTACTTTTATATATATATATATATATATATATATATATATATATATATATATATATATAACAGGTATAATACCTAAAGAATGGCTCCAATCGACATTTATACTGCTACCCAAAAAAGCCAATGCAAAGGAGTGCAATGAACATGGCACCATAGCCTTAATGGGCCATGTCTTGAAATTGTTTTTAAAAGTGATTCACAATAGAATACATAAGAAATTAGACGAAGGCATAAGTGATACACAAATGGGATTTAGGAAAGGTCTGGGAACACGGGACGCACTGTTTGCAGTAAATGTTCTTTCGCAGAGATGCCTAGATATGAATCAGGAAGTATATGCCTGTTTCATTGATTTTGAGAAGGCATTTGACAAAGTGCAGCATAATCGTCTCAAAGAAATTTTGTTAAATAAAAACATAGACAGTAGAGACATTAGAATTATATGTAACCTCTATTGGAATCAGACAGCAAAAGTAAAAGTTTAAAATGAACTGACTGAGGATATCCAGATTCGTCGTGGGGTGCGACAAGGGTGTATTTTATTACCATTGTTATTTAATTTATATAGTGAAGCCATCTCAGAATTAGCGTTGGCCGAAGTCAATGAGGGCCTAATAATAAACAATGAACCACTTAATAATATAAGATACGCTGACGATACCGTACTTTTAGCGGGAACACTAGAAGAATTGCAACACCTTGCTCAACAACTAAATATACATTGCAACGATTATGGACTAAAAATAAATTTGAAGAAAACCAAGTTCATGGTATTTACAAAAGCACAAAACATCAGAGTTAGACTAGTACTGGATAATACAGAAATTGAGCAAATATCTTCGTACAAATACCTTGGAGCATGGATCACAGAAGATACTGATCAGACAAAAGAAATAAGATGCCGCATTGAAATTGCACGATCCATTTTTAACAGAATGAGGAAACTTTTCTGTAATCGCAATATCAATATAACGCTCCGGATAAGAATGCTTTGTTGTTATATTTTCTCCACCCTTTTGTATGGGGTTGAGGCATGGACACTAAAACAATCCAACATTAAAAACCTGGAAGCATTCGAAATGTGGTGTTATAGACGTATTCTAAAAATATCATGGACAGATCGTAAAACAAACGCACAAGTGCTCGAACATCTAGGAAAACAGTGCGAAGTTTTTAATTCCATAAAAATCAGGAAGTTGGAATACTTGGGGCACATCATGAGAGGTGAAAAATACGAACTATTAAGGAATATAATGCAGGGCAAAATCAAAGGCAGAAGAAGCGTAGGAAGACGTAAAATCTCGTGGCTACGCAATCTCCGTGAATGGTTTGGATGCAGCTCAATTGAAATATTCCGGCGCGTAACCAACAAAATTATAATTGCCAGAATGATTTCCAATCTCCGAGAGGAGCGGAACTTTAAGAAGAAGAAGAATAGATACATTGTATTATATTGAGATAATTGTGGCAACTGAGCTCTATCGATGACAATGTGGTTGTTAGCATTAAGGGGCATTAACCTCAAAATTGACAACTCATTTCGTCTGACATAAATAAACGCCAAAATATGACAATGTAGTAGCTAAATATTTTTGGCCTAAGGGAATGGGAAAACTGTTTAGTTTTGAAATTAGTTTTTAAATAAAAAATATTTTAAAAATTGAAGTAAAATTATTAACTCATTAATCATAAACTTTGTTTTTGATTTATTTATGGACAACCTTGCCTCAAAACTGACTCGTTCTAATCATTCTAACAGCCCTATTGCACCAAAAACTCGTACTCGAACAGAAGCTTCAACTAACACAGGTTAGCGCAGTTGCCACAATTCCCTCAATGTATATTCCCTATGTCCAGCTGAACGATTTACGTATTGTATAATAAAGAAAACAAGAAAACAAGAAAAAACAAGTTAACTATATAATTATTCTTATACTGTATGTCTAGCTAGAAATTTAATTTTGATTTCATAACGAAAGTAAATTTTTTCAGGTCCAGGATATCCAGGAGGATACAATGCCTTCCAGTCTTCCTACAATGGCGCTATTCCATATGGTCCCGAGGGTGCTGCATACAATCCACTTCTTTCTGGATTACCCATGAATCAGGAAATTAATTACGGTCCAGGTGTAGGAATGGGTGCACTTGGTGGACGTTTACCAGCCCAAAGGGGTGGTGCTCCTTGTATAGAATGCGATATTAAACCAAATCCACCATGTGCAACAGTATATGGTGGCGGATTTACCGGATTTGGTGATTTGAATGGATATCCTACAGGTATACCAATGCAACCAGGCATTCAAATGCAACCAGGTATGCCAATGCAACCAGGTATGCCAATGCAACCAGGTATGCCAATGCAACCAGGTATGCTAATGCAACCAGGTATGCCAATGCAACCCGATATACTTATGCAAAGTATGGCCCCTTTGCCAACAAACGGGGGATACGCACCAGTTCAACCCCAACAAAACGGACCTCCTGTGTGTCGCCCTAGCCAAGGTCCTCAAAGAAGTCAAGAATTAGACCAACCTTGCTCTGAGTGTTTCCCCTGTCCATTTGCTGAAGAACCACCTAAAGACGACGGCCCTGAGGGTAATAATAACATTGGCCAAAAATTGGCAATATTTATTAGATTTTGTGAGAATTCTGAAACTGGTCGATTTTCTTTTCCAATCCCTCACTTTCACGTGATTAACGTCTTCCTCCATTTTATTAATCTATCTCATTCTGGGTCTACCCCTTCTTTTGGGATCGATTAGTTTTCTGGTCATAACTGGTTTACGCATTATGTTCGTTACCATTCTTTATACATATCCCAACCACCTGATCCTTTATGACGTTGTTGGTTCTTCTTTTCCTCCCGTCTTCTGTCTTACGTCCTCCGAATAAGCGTCTCAATATTTTCCTTTCCGATATTTTCAGAGTATCCTCTTCCTTCCTATTGAATCTTCATGCCTATCAGACATGTTACTGTGGGTCTAATTACTGTTTTATATATTCGGAGTTTGCCTTGTCTAGAAACGTATTTTGAATTCATTAGAGCTATTAAACTGCGCAATTTTTTATTCTATTTTGCTATTCTCGCATTGGACTCCTATTTCTCTTTTCGATTTTCATCGAATACTACACTCAGGTATTCAAAACTGTTCACCCTTTTAAAACCATAACTTTTACCACTTACATACAGTACTCTAAAATCTTCTCCTTTTTTCTTCTCTCCCTAACACGATCGTATATTTGGTTTTGTTATCATTTAGCTCCAATTAAAATTTTTGTGCTTCTTCAATAATTTTCCTCACAACTTTTCTTAATAATTATTTCGGGGTTCTTGCTAAGATCATCAGATCATCAGCAAATGCCATGCACCGGTGCTCATTTTTCATGTTTATTTCCTCCATCTTCATACTGCATTTTCTGATTACAGATTCTAACATTAAGGGCCGGTTGTTCGAACGCTAATCAAAAATGATCATTATCAAATATTTAATTACTGTCACCAACTGTCAATGTCAACTTTGTTTGGGTTGCTGAAAACATAATTATGGATTACAATTATGAAATTAGTTGTTAATCAATTATGTTAATAATTGTTATGTTAATTGATTAACTAATCTCATAATTATAATCAATTATGTTTTCAGCAACCCAATCAAAGCTGACATTGACAGTTGGTGACAGTAATTAAATATTTGATAATGATCATTGTTGATTAGCGTTCGAACAACCGGCCCTAAGGTTACTCCACATTATTCAACTTAGGGCCGGTTGTTCGAACGCTAATCAACAATGATCACTATCAATTATTTAATTACTGTCACCAACTGTCAATGTCAACTTTGATTGGGTTACTGAAAACATAATTGATTATAATTATGAGATTAGTTAATCAATTAACATAACAATTATTAACATAATTGATTTAGTAATTTCATAATTGTAATCAATTATGTTTTCAGCAACCCAAACAAAGTAGACATTGACAGTTGGTGACAGTAATTAAACATTTGATAATGATCATTGTTGATTAGAGTTCGAACAACCGGCCCTTAATGTCTCAAGCCCTTTACAACCATAAATTGATCTGAAATGTTATTTAATGAAAATGAGAGACATCTTATATTTCAATTCGTTCATAATAGGGGTCGTGTGGTAGTTCATTTGAAAGGTTATTAAATTCTCTATTCAGTAACATAAACGCAATATTTATACAGGGTGACCAAAAAAATATTTTTTGAATTAAATTAATTAACGCAAAAAGAAGAATTTATGTAATTTATTTAACTCAAAATACAATTTACTGCTGTCAGAATATAGAAAATATTGTTTACTTGACATATAAACATTGTTTTTCCCAATTGAAGAGGTGGATTCCAAAAGGTCTTAAGTCAAAAAAGTAAATTTTTCAGGAACGAATTTTTTCTATGTTTAAGAATATAATTAAATGTTACTTTGGAATAGAATCAGTTATGTAATTTGCAGGTTCAAATTCTAGTTTCAAGACAATTTAAAGTAAGATTTGAACACAAAATCATGGCTTTTAAGAAGTTAAACATTTGTTTTTTTTTCAAAACGACCTTTAGTCAGCGACTTAAGCACTTTTGCAAAATTCATGTGGGAGACAACTGCATAGAACAAGGCATGACTAAAGCACTTTTGGAAGACATTACTGATTTATAATAGAGAGTTATTGCCAACGTCTTTTAAGTCGACCTGTAATAAAAGATCCTTTATTTTGACATATAAGCATGCGCAGTATTGCGTCTTTTATTTTTGTCTTTTAATAAAATACAGGCCGCCTGTATTTAAGGAAAATTAGAGGACACCTTTATTTTAATAAAAGTTCTTTTATTTTGACATAACGTGTCAAAAATGTGAAGAAAGGTCTAACTTCACTTGTATTTTGAATTTATCTTGTCGCTTCTTTGGATTGATAATTTATGTATTGTGGGATTGATATTTGATTAAACTTTCATCATTAAAGTTGTATGTTGGGTTTTATTTATTAAAAACAACTATAAGTAATATTCTGAGATATAGATTATTGATGTTTTGACCCAAACGAATATAGAAAAGAACATTTTATTGAAGCTTGAGTTATTACAAGAAGTTGTAAAAAGGAATATTACATAAATAATTTTAAATTGTTACTAATTACAATGATCAGACTTAAAATATCAGTAACTCATTTATTAAACTCAATATATTTTACATTTTTCTATAGAAATAAATATTTATTGAAGATATAAGAGATTGAAGATATAAGATCAATAAATTTTAATGAAAGTTAGGATTTGTTAAAATTCTAGATTCAAAATAGAGTTCTATTCAACAGATATATAACAACAGGTTAACAAAATAAAACAAAGGTTCAAGTATTTATTTTTGAAAATTTAATCTTTATAGATTAGAATCTATAAAGTTTTTAATCAAAAGTATTAATACACTTTCATTTCCATGCCATCTTCTTCTTTTGGTTCTTATCCGTTTCGAATGTTGGAAATCATATAGCAATCGTAACCTTGCTAGCTGCGATTCGAAACAGTTCCATTGATATTCTCCCTCTACCAGGTCTTCGCTTACCTTTGACTGTACCTTGCAATATGTACTGCAGCAGGGAGTAACGGTGCTGATTTATCATATGTGTCCCAGATACTGCAGTTTTATGCGTTTAATGGTAAACACAATCTCCAATTCCTTCTTCATTCCTCCTTGTTCGTGATCCATTTCATGCCATCAGTATTTGTTTATTTAAACATTGCCAAAAAAATTAATAAAAACCAGCATAAAGCTTAATTCTTCTATTATCTTTTTGTATATCGGGAAGTTTATCTGACAGATTAGAGGTTTTTTCATTTTCAGATAACTAATTATTGGGAAGTTTATATAACAGTATCCTTAGTATCTGCCTTTTCAGCTCCGGATAACTAGTTAACGGGAAGTTTTTTTCTGTCAGATATCTATTAGTATCTAATCTGTCAGATAAACTTCCTGATAACTAGTTATCCAGAGGTGAAAAGAAAGAAAGAGAGGGCCAAATGGATAAAAGATCAAACGCCAATAGCATGTATATTTATAAATTTATTATTTAAAACCTGCTAATGATCATAAAATACTTAAAATCAGTCACCAATATAATATTTATATTTATTTATAAATTTATTAACAAACTGCAGTCCAATAAAAATAAAATTAGTTTAAGCGCTAGCTTTAAATGTCGAACAATAATTTTAAACAAACACACACACAATTTAGTCGCATTAGATTAGCTCCTGGTTGAAAATGTACTGCCACAGCTTCTATATCAATATCAACAGCACACTCATTTGCCAGTATTTCAACGTTTTCTCTATTATGTACTACTGCAATATGTAAAACTGAACAAGCTGATATTATTCTTTGAATAAAAGGTAACTTGCATCTCATTACATATGGTAAAATGGGAAATCTCTTCACAATACCAAATGTTCTTTCAATAACAATTCTTGAAGGGATTTGTGATGGATTATAAAAACACAACTTCTGTCTGAAAATTCTGGAATGGTGTGTCATTCGGTAGTTGTAGTTGAGGAATGGATATCCACTATTTCCTAATAACATATTCTCCAGAAATTCCCCATTACATATACCCATAATGCAAAAGTATTTAAAAACTCCTAAAATAGTATTTCCAATTTATTGCACTTCCATATTATTGAACGATGAGTATTATCGGATATATTATGTTGTTCTCTAAACATCTTTAAATGACAAAATAATTAAATTTAACGTTTTACTCTTCAATTATCTTATTTTAATTTATATCGACAAATGGAATTTTATAGGTTATTTTTATATTTACAAAAATATTTCATGTCATTTGTCAAAATAAAAGATTCTTTAACTGCGTTTGCAATACCACTCTTTTAGACCCGTCCTGTATTTGTCCTTTATTAAAGTATCCTGTAATAAAGGATCCTTTATTTGCCGGTGGCAATAACTCTCTAATCTGTATAGTATACTTAACTTAATCTGTTATGGCATGAATTGTTTTTGTAATGTTAGAAATGATGCTCTAGAATCAGATACAACTAAAAACTGCCAAGAGGCAGGTGGGTAGTGACATTTAATTTAAGCGAAGAGCAATGTTTATTTATTAAATATTTTTTTCATATATTCTGACAGCAGTAAAATGTATTTTAAGTTAAGTAAATTACATGCATTCTTCTTTTTTCGTCAATTAACAAGTTGATGAACAGAACGTCTATAGACATCTAATTTCGATTGATGTAATGTGACACAACGTCTATAGACGTTGCATTTTCCCTATTCTACTTTGCAAAATACATATAGTGTCACAATGCTTGTTTATACATTTGACGCATTGTCCGTCAACGTGTTAATTTAATTTAAAAAATTTTTTTTGATCACACTGTATACATAATAATGTTGATGTTTATATTACTGACTAGATAATTGAATAAACTTTCAAATGAGCTTCCTCACGACCCCTATTCCCATTTAAAAAATTCATCAATTAGGCCATCACGTCTAAAGGAATGACGTCACTATTATGGCATATTTGTCAAAAAATCGTAATTTAAAAATTAAAATCTACTTGTCACGGGATTTTTCTCCAAAGTGGCCTATTCTCGAAAAAATGAATTTATTACATAATTTTGAACTGCTTTATATGGTCTGCTCTAACTAAACGAAAAGAGAAATAATTTTTTTCCCAATGCCGAATTAAAACAAATAATTCGATACGGACGCTGTAGCGGCATCTACTTACAGTGTACAGATTCTAAAGGTGCCGGTGGGGGATGGCGTCTATCTATCTATCTATCTATTAGCCTTGCGACATCAAATATTGGACATAGGCCTCCCCTTCGCTCCTCCATCTTTCTCTATCCTGAGCCATGTGCATCCATTTTGAGCCTGCTTGGTGTTTTAGGTCATCTGCCCATCTCATCTGTGGTCTCCCTCTCTTTCCTTTATATGTCCATGGTCTCCACTCTGTAATAATTTTATTCCATCTTTCGTCTTTTTGTCTAATCGTATGACCGGCGAATTTCCATTTTAGTTTAGCTGTTTGACGAGTAGCATCTTTAACTTTTGTGATATTTCTTACCCAGAAATTCCTTTCTCTATCTGACAGTCTTACGTTAATCATTTGTCTTTCCATTGCACTTTGTGTTTTCGCAATTCTGTCCATATTCGCTTTTGTGAACGTCCATGTTTGACATCCATATGTAAGGACCGGAAGAATACATTGGTCGTAGATTTTCGTTTTTAGATATTGGGGATGGCTGGTGTATGAGAGAGAAAGTATTCGAAATAATGAAACAACAAATACATTATTTCGAATACTTTCTTTCTCGTACATCCCCCACAGGCACCTTTAGAATCTGTGCACTGTAAATATAAAATACACACTATATATTCTGGTAAGTCCTGTATCGATGCTTTCTAATACTTGCAAAGCAAACTAACCATAAGTTAAAAAAGGGGAAATCTAAAATTTTCATTTTACTGCCTGTCTTTGCAATCCATTTATATTGTAAGTAAAAATTCCAAGAAATTCTTGAGTATAGCTATTTAGTCCAGTATAGTATTTTTATCCAGAAACAAAACATGCAGATAAACTTTACCTTTAGAAAGTCTGTATCTCCTTTAAGGAGAAGGTTTGGTCTATAGTAGATCTGTTCTTTCTAAAGCCGACTTGGTACTCTTGTAGGATTTTTCCCGTATAGCAATTTAATTTATTTCTCAATATTCTTGCCAAGATTTTGTATGCAAAGGTAATACCTCTATAGTTGACACACTTCAGTTAACCTTCCTTTTTTATGTAGCGGGCATATGCGGGGCTCCTACCAATCAGTTCATTTTAGGGATCATTTCATTTTCCCGTACTTGCACTCTTAGTTGATATATCCTATATCCTTCTCTGCAATTGATCTCCACCAAACTTGATCATGCCGATGCATATGTCATTTTTCCAAGAACTTTCGTTATTTTTCATTTCTTGCATTGCTATCATCACCTCCTCCTCTGTATCTGCATTTCAACTATCTCATCTTCTCCAACTGCCCAGTTGTCTACTGCTTCGCGCTTTACCTCACCGTTCAATAACTGTTCAGAGTATTTTTTTTACTCCGTCCGACTAACACACAATCCACAACTTTATCTTCTCTTTAAGAGCTACCAAATAGAAAGGGATTCGAAATATAACGAGCTTTAAAAGATCTAAAAAATAATAAAGCTCCAGGACAAGACAACATAATTGCCGAGCTCTTAAGAATAAACAAGACGGTATGGTCTAAGAGCTAGCAACGTTTTCGAGAAAGTATTTTAAGACAGCTGATTCTTTCATATATTGTTCCCTATGCTTCCTCGAACACCGCACCGGCCATCTGGCTGCTGATACAGGTTGCGTTCATTACTTACTGCGCAGCACACCTGTACAGGTAAATAGGGTGATTGATTAGTGTGATAAAGCTTAGTAGGTCCGCTATAGTAATAGATAGCAATAAAAGTTAATAACAAAAATTTTAACCAACTTTGAGCTTCACATTACAAAATTAGATACAATGTTACAGGGTGTTCGATAACATAGTGGCAGACCAAACTTTTGTTTTTTTAAATGGAACAACCCAAATACCTGCCAATAGGTACCGAACTATCGAACATCACATTAGAAAATAATGAAATCATCATGCCCTGCGACCATTACACATATCTAGGAATCGTTTTTGACACAACGGGGAAAGATGATGAAGAAATAAAGAGAAGAATAACACAATCCAGAAAAACAATAGGTTGTCTAAACAGCGTGCTGTGGAATCATGAAATAGGAAAAAGAAGAAAACACAATATCTACGAATCTCTTATTAAAAGCAGTCTATTGTACGGAGCAGAAACTTGGCGGATAACCGAAAACAACAGAAGAAAACTGGAGGCAGTAGAAATGGACGCTTTTAGAAGATCAGTAGGAGTGTCACGCAGAGAGAGAATACGTAATGATGAGATAAGACAGCGAATGGGGGTTGACGGCTCTCTAACAACAGACATAGAAAGAAAACAGCTGATATGGTACGGACACGTCCAGAGGATGGATAACTCAAGACTCCCTAAAATAATTATGCAATGGGTACCACCAAACCGCAGAAAGAGAGGAAGACCCAAGAAATCTTGGAGAGAGGGAGTAACGAAGGCGATGAGCGCAAGAGATCTTAGAGAGGGCCAATGGGATGATAGAGTGTCATGGAAATTAGGCATCGGACAACGTCGCAAGACGTTTTAAAACCGATTTATATATATATATATATATATATATATATATATATATATATATATATATATATATATATATATATATACAACCCATATTTTAATTTATATTCGAAATGTTCTTAACTTTCCCATCACAAAAATATAAAGGTTTAGAGAAAAAGACTAAGTTTTCAATCTAATAGCATATAAAACAACACCAAAAATGCTGCTCTACACCCTACCAGACCGAAAACAATGGGAACCTTCTCTGGTTACACCTCCGAGGCTTCTAAAATTTGCAAGCCATAACGGATGCTGAGACTATAAGGAAGATGAGGGAATTTTACAATTTATAATTCACGTCCCATCTGCTCAGCGCGGTAAAGTTCCAACGAGAATGGTTATCTTCGTACTCCAATGAGAGTAAACAGGTATATCAAAAATGAATATCCATTTTCAATTTCGTTGCAACACGAAACTACAGCCGCGCCATATCCCAGTAGTTTCGTGCCTGGGGCGGCTGTAGTTTCGTGTTGCAACGAAATTGAAAATGGATATTCATTTTTGATATAAAATTTGTTATGTTTTACAGGGTATTTACAAAGTTATAACCAATGTTCTACGAAAATCGTAATAAGTTCAGCTCCCTGTATAAATAAAAATAAGCACAACAGCAATGGTTTATTGGTGCCATATTTGTTTGTTGATTGTCAAAATTTATAAAAATGGTTGATATTGCTAATTTTCTTTATATCGAATACAGGATGATAACTCAAAAAGCAAGTACATTATTTTCTCAGTAATTTTAAATACATAGTCTTCGCTACTTTCCAATACAATGGAAATTAGCTCAAATTACTATGATTCCAAAACCTGGTAAACCCGCAACACAAGCAAATTGATATCGCCCTATAAGCCTACTCCCAATAATGTCGAAAGTATTAGAACGGCTACTATTACATAAAATTGAGCAAGTTGTCCCCATAAACGAAATGTTAATTTCAATTTTAATCCCAACACCAATTCGTATTTAGACGTGAACACTCAACCATCCAACAATGCCACAGAATAGTATATAATTAAAACAACTCTTAAAGAAAAAAAGTTTTGCGCTGGAGTGTTTCTCGATATACAACAGGCATTTGATAGGGTATGGAATCAAGGTCTACTCTATAAACTGAAATTACACCTAACAGACCAACTATACTTTATTCTAAAATCGTATCTTACTGACCGATACTTCCAAGTCAAAATTGAAGACAACTTCTTAAATTACCACATCATCCAATCTGGCGTACCACAGGGTAGCGTTCTTGGCCCATTTCTGTATCTGATATTTACAGCCGACGTTCCAGCCAGAAATGATACCTTCTTAGCTACTTTTGCTGATGATAAGGGAATCTTAGCAGTGGATGTCGACCCTACTGTAGCATCACAAAAAGTACAAAATCATTTAGACCAATTACAAAACTGGCTCAAGCGATGGAAAATAAATGTTAATGCCAGCAAATCAGTACAAATTACTTTTACAACCAGAAAATCTACATGTCCTCAAGTTTCTATAAATAATACTCCGATTCCCATCAAACCAGTTGTCAAATACTTGGGATTGCATCTGGATGAAAAACTCATATGAAAAACGCACATTAAAACTAAACGTAAACAATTAGACCTTAAACTAAAAAATATGAACTGGCTATTTAACAAGAGGTCTCAGTTATCTCTTGAAAATAAACTGCTTCTGTACAAAGGTATACTTATACCAGTTTGATCATACGGAATAGAGCTATGGGGCTGCAGTAAACCTTCAAATATGAAGATACTCCAAACATTCCAGTCCAAAATACTCCGTATGATAAGTAAAGCTCCATGGTACGTATCCAACCAGACACTTCACAATGATGTGGACATCCCACTAATCAAGGACTTAATAAAAAATCGTTCAATAAAATATAAAAATCGCACCACTGATCACACCAACGAATTGATAAATAATTTATTCACCCAACCACTTGCTGAAAGAAGACTAAAGAGAATATGGCCAGAGGACCTACCACAATAATACTTAGACAACCGTCACTGGACGGTACGTAACTCATGTTAGGTTCAATTGACTTACATACCAGTTCCATCTTATCAGTTGGTATGTTTCTACCCTTTACCTTTATGCAGTTGTAAATAACGCAATGTGGAATACTGTAGTAAGCAGCAGCCTCCCTATATGTTACTTCTTTTTTGTTTTAACATCTGTCACCTCATTTTTAAATTATTCAAAGAGTATTTCATTGGTTGTCTCTTCCGTATGTACTTCCTCAACATTTCAAAAATGGCAAGACCTGTAACCTTAACATAATAAATTGATTTCTATTTACCTCACATTGTTTCCATTTACCCCACATTGTTTCCATTTACCCCTAACAGGTGTTTTCATTTACCCCATGTTCAAGATTTAAAGGGGTAATTGTGAACACTTACTGTACTGACTTCTTGTAGTAAATAACATTAAAATTAACATTGTAGACAATACAGTGATGAGCGCACTAATAACCGGCAAAATAACGCAAAAGATGGAAAACATATTAAGTTGTGAGATAAAAAGAGATGAACCTAGTGGAGGTGTTAAATGTAGCGATAGTAACTTATAGATTGACATTATATTGATTGTTTCCCACCTTTAGACGTATCGAACGAATTTGAAAATTGCCACTGTCACAGTGACAGTTTTAGTTGACATACTCCTCTGATACGTCTAAAGGTGGGAAACAATCAATATAATGTCAATTTATATGTTACTATCGCTAAATTTAACAACTCTACTAGTTTTATTTCTTTTTAACTCACAATTTAATATGTTTCCCATCTTTTGCGCTATTTTGCCGGTCATTAGCACGCTCATCACTGTATAAATATTCTTGTAGTAAGTAGCTATAAATTATATAATCACTATTAGTCTGGGCAGATTATCGGAGAATAGGCCATTTTTGGGAAAAGTTATTTACCAGCAATTTTATTGCTGGAATCGAATCTTATGATTATACAGTATGTCCCTGTAAGTTGTATCCATATGGAAAACTTTTTTATTATTAACTTTACGAAAAAAAGTTATTCTTCATAAAAAGCTCTGCATCGTCCAAAACCTAAGATTTAACCATCAAATATCAATTTTTTTGAATATTATACGAGATATGTCAAAAAGTTTGAATTTCACTCAAGAGTAAAGTAGCTTTATTTTTCACAATATTGAAAATCCCTATTATGAAAAGATGATTGGAATTAAAAATTATATTCTAGTATGCAATTACATCCTTCTAATTGAAAAAATTTTTTTTTGAAAAATTATGGATTAACATTATTTTCAGTTATTTCAATTCAGATAACTCTTTTATAATTAATTTTACGAAAAAAGGTGATTCTTAATAAAAAGTTATACATAATCTAAAACCTAAAATACAACCATCTTATAACAAATTTTATCAATTTTATACGAGGTATGTCAAAAATATGAATTTCGCTCAAGAGTAAAATACGTTTATTTTTCACAATATCGAAAATTGTTATTATGAAAAGTTATTTAGAATTAAAAACTATGTTTCAGTATGTAATTACATCCTTCTAATTGAAATATTCTGAACTACAAAAATACTTTACTTTTGGTCTAAATTTATCTTTTTTGACATACCTCGTATAAAATTGATAAAATTTGATATAAGATGGTTGTATTTTAGATTTTAGACCATCCAGAACTTTTTATTAAGAATTACTTTTTTTCGTAAAATTAATAATAAAAGAGTTATCAAAATTGAAATAACTGAAAATAATATTAGTTATCCATAATTTTTCAAAAAAAATTTTTTTTTTCAATTAGGAAGATGTAATTGCATATTAGAATATAGTTTTTAATTCCAAACAACTTTTCATAATAGCAATTCTCAATATTGTGAAAAATAAATCTAGTTTACTCTTGAGTGAAATTCAAACTTTTTGACATACCTCGTATAATATTCAAAAAATTTGATATTTGTTCGTTAAATCTTAGGTTTTGGACCATGCAGAGTTTTTTATGAAGAATAAGTTTTTTTCGTAAAGTTAATAATAAAAAAGTTTTCCATATGGATACAACTTACAGGGACATACTGTATATATTAATAATATAGGTTTGCCACAGTCCACAGATAGTGTGCTACTTTTTTTATAAACAAAATGGCGCCCGAAAATCGTGTTTTTTTCAATTTTGCTCTATAACTCCAAAGATTTTAACTTTACACCAAAAACACCCAAATAAAATTTCACTGTAATTAAATTATGCATAGTGATGTGTTTTTCCCGATTTACTTCGACGAAAATTTTCCCCGGAAAATGCGGGTTTTTCCAACAAAATCTTTAATTTTCAACTAAAATTTTAGATAAGTAATTGTTTACTAATAATTAAATAACTTGGTAATATAAAAGCTCTTTTTGTATAGATTATAATTCTAGAAGCCGATGGAAATTGATTAAACAGTTTAGCAACAATAAAATTAGTAATTAAAAATTTACGGTCGCTATAATAATCATAATAATTATGACACCTAAGAATAACTATGATTTTTGTATAAAAAGACACTATACCTATCTAATGTACTTTACAGAATTGAATTTGGATTATTTATGTGGCCTCAGGAATATTTTAAAATTATAAACAATTTTTTGGCTTATAAACAAAGAGAATATCTCGGGAAATATTAAATTAAATTAAATCATGAAAACGGCATTGGAGACAAAGCGACAGGACGCTTCTTCTAAAAGAAAAAACGTTTAATTGTGATGAGTGGTTCCTGAGATACAACCGGTCAAAGTTGACCGGCATTTACGGCAAAGGTATAACCAATAGGATCATAATTTTTGAACAGTCACCTTTTTATTTTTTTTCTCTTTCTCCACACCAATTTTCATATCTTTAAAATACTCATAACATATATTATTATAATAAAAACTATCGATAGTACGAGTGAAAATTGCCAAAAATAGCAAAATTCCAATCAAAAATTAGGTTGAAGAAAATATAATCTCAAAGTTTAAAATCGGTATACAATAAAAAAATGCATTGGAATTTTGCTAGTTTTGGCAATTTTCACTCGTAATATCGATAGTTTTTATTATAATAATATGAGTATTTTAAAGATATAAAAATTGGTGTGGAAAAAAAACAAAAATAAAAAGGTGATGGTTCGAAAATTATGATCCTATTGTTTATATCTTTGCCGTAAATGCCGGTCAACTTTGACCGGTTGTATCTCAGGAACCACTAATCACAATTAAACGTTTTTTTCTTTTAGAAGAAGCGTCCTGCTGCTTTTTCTCCAATACCGTTTTCATGATTTAATTTAATTTAATATTTCCCGAGATATTCTATTTGTTTATAAGACAAAAAATTGTTTATAATTTTAAAATATTTCTGAGGCCACATAAATAATCCAATTTCAATTATGTAAAGTACATTTGATAGGTATAGTGTATTTTTATACAAAAATCATAGTTATTCTTAGGTATCATAATTATTATGGTTATTATAGCGACCGTAAATTTTTAATCAACAATTTTATTGTTGCTTAACTGTTTAATCAATTTCCATCGGCTTCTGGAATTATAATCTATACAAAAAGAGCTTTTATATTACCAAGTTATTTAATTATTAATAAACAATTACTTATCTAAAATTTTAGTTGAAAATTAAAGATTTTGTTGGAAAAACCCGCATTTTCCGGGGAAAATTTTCGTCGAAGTAAATCGGGAAAAACACGTTTCTATGCAGAATTTAATTACGGTAAATTTTTATTTGGGTGTTTTTAGTGTAAAGTTAAAATCTTTGCAGTTATAGATCAAAAATTAAAGAAAACACGATTTTCGGGCGCCATTTTGTTTATAAAAAAAGTAGCACACTATCTGCGGACTTTGCATACCTATATTATTAATATATACAATCATAAGATTCTATTCCGGCAATAAAATTGCTGGTAAATAACTTTTCCTTGTATTTTGTTAATTAGCCCAGAGTATATAGGTACCTACCTACTTAATACAGAGAGATAAAATTTGTAAAATATTGGCACTGTTCTAAATCGATTTATGTGTTTAAAAACAATCAAATTTAAATTGCACAGAATGGACATTCACTTACTATGTAAACAAATGAATAACATATTTCATTTCTAGCCGTAGGGAGTACTGTTTCCAATCGCCTCTGTTTACAATTATCCTGATTGACCCTAGTACTCTTACACAAGAAAGGGGACAAATGTGACCTAAAGAAATATAGAAATATATCGTTGCTCAGTCAAATATGCAAACTATTTATGAGAATCATTAACAATCGGTTGAATTACAAAATGGATAATTACCAACAGGTTGAACAGGCTGGCTTCCGCAAAGAATTTAGCACACTAGACCCTTTGCTGACAATGAAAACATTGTAGGCATGGATCCCGCGTACCCAAAAAAGTTTATTAATAGCAAGCTGAAAATTTGTTAACAGCTTAACGGTGTCTAGTCGGACAAAGTTTAATGAAGGGGAACACTGGCGCTCGAAACACACTATAAGAATTTTGGGACATCTTGGCTATTAGTGCACCCGACCCTAATATGTCTGTGTAGATTTTGGCATTGGATCCGACCATCACTTGTAACACCGTTGTCGTATCCTCTATTTTTTCACACTATCACGTTATAATTTTTTGTGATATTATATTTGTGTGTGAAATGTATCATTTGTGTATTTTAAGTATATTCTAATATGTTATGTATAGATAGGTTTTTGTGAAGTTTAACTTGTTAGGAATAGGAACCTTGTAATATTGTGTAATGTGTTAAAAGTAAGTAGTTTTGAAACATCAATTAAGTAAAGTTTATTATGTTGTTGTTTTCACCAATTTTGAAAAAATTTGAAAACATTGAATTATCCACGTCCGTCTGTCCGTCCGTCCATCTTGTCCGTCCGACCGCGAATATAACTCCTCTGTCACTATAGCAGGTAGAATGACAAATGAGGTGTCAAATAAAAGCTTATAATCCAAGGATGGTACTAAAGGTGAGAAATTTAACGTAGGCTGTCTGTCCGTCTGTCTGTCTGACCGCGTATATAACAACAAATGAGGTGTCAAATAAAAGATTATAAAATTCCTCACCTTTAGTACCATCCTTGGATTATGAAAGGATTTGGGAGCAAAGTATGCTAAATGTGCAGTCACTCGAGCGCTTTGGGGACCTATTGGGTTATGAAGAATAGGTCCTAAAACCAAAAAAAGTTAAGTAAAATTTTCCATTTTAGTGGGCGCTTGCCATTTTTTAATTTAATTTTCCATTTCCAACAATCGTTTTTCCGATTATAACACCATCTATCCATAATTCGAAAAAATGTTTCGTATAAAAGTTACTTATTTTTACGTAAAGAATTCAAATCTGCAATAAAAAATGAGGGCTCCTATTTAAGATTTTAAAGTAACCCCCCACCCCACATCCATGGGGGTCGTGTTTGGTGCCATTCGATAGATTTTTCAAAAATATTAAATAAGTGTATTTTACAGTTTTTCAATCTGATGTTCATTTCGCAAAATATTCGCTTTTTTCTTGTGAAACTTTGGGACTCACCCATTTCCTTACGCCCGGCTCAGATTTTTGAAATATACACTCTTTTGCATGAACTTAACTTACCTTATCTTAATCTGACAATTTCGAGTTTTTTTAAGGATAGATTTTTTTTCAGGCCCCCCTTAACGAACTCCCCTGTGTTAAGAGCCAATATATGGTAGACATACATCTGCAGGGTACCAGGTTTCTCCCCATATGCTAATCTGACGCGCTCGAGTAACTGCAAAAATCCCCGCTTGGGCTCCCCTACCATTATAAGCTTTCGTTTGACACCACATTTGTCATTTTACCTGATATAGTGAGGAGTTATATTCGCGGTTGGACGGACAGGTGGACAGACAACCTATGTCAAATTTCTCACCTTTAATACCATCCTTGGATTATAAGCTTTCATTTGACACCTCATTTGTCATTCTACCTGGTATTCGCGGTGTGCAAGTACTTGGAAGGGAAACGAGAAACGACCGTGCGCGAGTCGCGGAGAAATATTGCAACTATCTTAAATAATTCATATTGTCAATTGAAATTGTCAAATTGACGTATATTTCATACCTTCCGTCATTGAAGCAGTAAAATTATATATTGCTCCACAATATTGATATTATATGCAATTATTATATAAAGGTAAATTTAATTAATTGTATTTTGCTTGCAGTGCTGCATTTTAATAACTAATTTTATTTACTACATACAATTGTTTACGTTTGCATAACATAACCTGCATCTTATTTTTTCTTCTTAATATTTTTTTGGACTATGGCCTTGACAATTATCCAGCAACCAGGACTAATATAATTGGCCAATATAATTAAAAGTGCGAATAAAAGTACATAGCGTAGAAATAGAGGTCGCTTTGCCGAACTTGCACGGTCCCAATAGTGACGGAGGAGTTATATTCGCGGTCATACAGACAGATGGACAGATAACCTAGGTCTAATTTCTCACCTTTAGTACTATCCTTGGATTATAAGTTTTCATTTGACACCTCATTTGTCATTCTACCTGGTATAGTGACCGATGAGTTATATTCGCGGTCAGACAGACAGACGGACAGACAACCTAGGTCTAATTTCTCACCTTTAGTAATATCCTTGGATTATAAGCTTTCATTTGACACCTCATTTGTCATTCTACCTAGTATAATGACGGAGAAGTAAACGTTCTTATTCTATTATTCTTGTAGGTACATTTAACATTGATTGAAATTATGAAAAAAATATAGAAAACAGCATGGCAACACTGTGACGCACAAACATAAGATTCAGCTGTGCGTTACATAGGGTGCACTAATATCCAAGATGTCCGAATTTTGAACGTACGATGGTTGAAATTTACATAGTCGCTCGAGCAAGAGCAATCATATGGAATCTTTCTCCCTTCATCGAATGTTTCAAGCGGTGAAGGGAAAAAGATTCCATATGATTGCTCGAGTCACTATGTAGATTTTAACCATCGCACGGTCAAAATTCTTATAATGCGAAACAAGTGGAACAGGGGAAGTTTTAATTGTGCATCTTAGCAGTTCATATCGCTGTCCCCTCATTACGTGTCCCAGATATTGTAACTTTCTTATTTTTATTGTGTTTATTATCAGTGTCGGCGCTAGGGTATAAGGCGCCCGCCTTCAAAACTAGCACAGGCGCCCTTCGTTTTTTTTTTAATTTAATTAGATTTAGGTATTTCAGTTTTTGGAAATGGTACAAAATTTAAATGAGATGTAAATAGGTAAATATATTCTCCTTGTTTCGATGTTTACAAAATTATCAATAAGATTAATATCTAATTTATTACCAAACACCATTTACTACAGTGACAACAGCGAATGAACGTAAAAATCAATAATTTATTTATTAATTAATTATTTAATACCTCCGATTTCGGTGACCCTTCATAAAATTTCATGAAAATTGGTGAGTGGTTAGAGGATACGTAAAGAAACAAAAGTGGCATGGTGTCAACTTACGATTTTACGCCGGGGATGAATGCCACCCCTTCTCTGAGATTAAAATTGTTTTATTAAAAATAACGCCAGAAATCGATATAGAGACAAACTCTAATCAAAATTTGGCTATATAGCTATTAAAATAAATCAATACTTTTTAAGCGGTTTTTCATAAATAACTCAAAAGCTATAAATCTTTACCAAAATTCAAGATAATAAAAGAAATTAATTTCTTACTTGAAAATCCTTTTATTATTAATTCATCTGAAGCTATCAACTTCTTCTGAAGCTCATTTCATAGGTATTTCTGTAAGTATATTTTATAAAATGTATCGTTTTCCGTTATTTAAATTTGAACACTTAAATTTTCAAGTAAGGAATTTTTTCGATTTTTTATTACCCTCAATTTGGGAATGGGTAATGATACTTATTTTGTAAAAACTTTTGAGTTATTTATGAAAAACCGCTTTAAAACATGCAACTTTTTCACGAAAAATTAAAATCTTAAATAACACAATAAATATTGATTTATTTTAATAAATCTATATGACAAATTTTACTTAGAATTTATCCCTCTATCGATTTATGTGGCTATTTCTAATAAAATAATTTTTATCCCCGAAAAGGGGTGGCATCCACCCCCAGGGTAAAAGTGCAAGTGCAAGATCAATTTCAATGAAAATCGATCGAGGTTCAACGAACTCGGAGGTGAAAACCTTCAGTGACTCAACTAATTTTCTATTCAAATTAATGCTAAACTATTAAGTCTAAACTAGATTTTGTTTTCCATTTCTTCTTTTTCGGCTCTTCTTTTTCGATTTTGTACCCCGGATAACTTTTTTTGAATCCATTTTTATTTAACTACACACTACTTACATTAGATAGGTCACAGGGGACAGAAACAGTTTCAGAAATTCAGAACCATGTTTATTTTACCACAAATCATTAATGTTCTCTCCTTTAACTGCTGACACAAAGATTACAAACAACTTGAAGAAAATTGAAGAAAGAATTTTGAAGAAAATAAACCCAATACCCAAGCGCAAAGATGTTTGGTTTTTAAAAACATTATATCTTCACCAATAAATTTTATTACGACACCGTAGGAATACAATTACTTATATGCGTTGTATACGTTTGTATATTTACGTGTGTGAGGTGCAAAAATAACAAACACAGGTTAGTGATATCTGGAACTTAAAACATATTTAAAAAATTAATTTTTCTATTTTAGTATATTATATGATGCCAGCAGAAAAAAGCTCATTTTGGCGCCTCCCAAACAGTTGCGCCCGCCTGCAGTGCATCCCTTGCAGGCCCGTTATCGCCGGCCCTGTTTATTATTTCGCATTCTATGCCATTTTCTCGCAATACTGTGTCTTCGTTTTCTTCTGTGTCCATACTATTCTAAGTTCTTAGTATCCTTCTGTAACACCACATTACAAATGACTGTAGCTTATTCATGTGGTCTTGCTTCAATATCCAGATTTCAAGTTAATATTGCAGTATTGAGAACACGTAGCATCTCAAAGCTCTTACTGTCAGTTCTAATGTAAGGTCTTTGTTGCAAAGAATTGTTTTCATTTTTACCAAACGCATTGCTTGCTATTTCTATCCAGGTCCTTATTTCTGTTGTTTGATCATTATTGTTTGAAATCCAGGTTCCTAGGTATTTTAGTGCAGTCACTGAAGGTTTTCACCTCCGATTTCGTTGAACCTCCATCGATTTTCATGAAAATTGGTGAGCAGTTAGAGGATACCTCAAGGAACAAAGGTGACATGATGCCAACTTGTGCTTTTACCGTGAAGGCGGATGCCACCCCTTTTCTGGGGTGAAAATTATTTTTTTTAAAATAATACTATAAATCGATAGAGGGAAAAATTCTAAGCAAAATTTGTTATATTAGGTTATTAACATAAATCAATACTTTTTGAGTTATTAAAGATCAAAGATTTTATTTTTTCGTAAAAAAATGCTTGTTTTAAAGCAGTTTTTCACGTATAACTCAAAAACTATTAGCTTTTATAAAAAAAAGTTATTCTTACCAAAATTGAAGACAATATTGAATACACTATTCACTCAAAGTACTAAATTAATGTTAATTCAAAGTGAGTTATAGGTAATTGAATGTATATTTTTTTCTATGAGTACTCAAATCTATGTACACGTACTACGTACGTGCTTAAATAACGGGAAAACCATGCATTTTATTAAATATACCTGTTGAACACTTATCAAAGTACTTCAGAATACGTATCAAATGAGCTCCAGAAGAAGTTAATAGCATTAAAATTAAGCAAGTTATGATGAAAATAAGAGAACCCTTTCAATTTTTTTAGGAAAAAGTGAAAAATAAAATATACGCCATTTCCACAAAAATTAAAATTTATAGTAATCCTTATAAAAATTTCGTATCCAATCAAAATCCAATATACGTAAAAAATGGTAAATAACCAAATTTTAGTTTTTTCTATATAAAATATTATACCTTTTTACCATTTCTGTAGGGTGAAAAATAACCGAGATAGAAACGTTTAAAGCTTAAATTTTGCTGCGAGAACCATGTAACCGTGGCCATTTAATCTTTGATTTTTAAAAAAGGAAGGGGTTTGGAAGATTAAATTCAACGCGCTTTAATAGCCTTTGGAATTATATTTCAAACCGTTTTTAGGTGAACCTGATATCTTAAAAACTAACGGAGTTATTACAAAAACCGATAACATTTTTTTGAAAATTTTTTAAAAGATAAAGTTTGAAAAAGTTTTTAAGCATAAATTTTAATGCTATTAACTTGTTCGGTATCTCATTTGATAGATATTTCTAAGTACTTTCGCAAATGTTTATTAAGTTTATGTTATAAAATGCATCATTTTCCCGTAATTTAAGCTTGAATACTTAGATTTGGGTACTCGCCGAAAAAAATATGCATTCAATTACCTATAACTCTTTTAGTTAATATTAAAAGGTTTTTTTAGTACGGTGTTTATTTAATTTTTTATTAGGTTCAATTTTGGTAATAATAACTTTTTTGTAAAAACTTATATTTTTTGAGTTATCTATGAAAAATCGGTTAAAAACATGCATTTTTCTTATGAAAAATTAAAATTTTTGATCTTTAATAACTCAAAAAGTTTTGATTTATTTTAATAACTTTATATAACAAATTTTGCTTAGAATTTGTCCCCCTATCTAATTATGGATTTATTTTTAATAAAATTGTTTTCACCCCAAAGAGGGGTGCCATCCACTCCCAGGGTAAAAGCGCAAGTTGGCACCATGTCACCTTTGTTTCTTGAGATATCCTCTAACCACTCACCAATTTTCATGCAAATCGATGGAGGTTGAACGAAATCGGAGGTAATAGCTCATATCCACCTTCAGTGACTCCACTATTTGTATTTATCAACCCTTTCTATAGTATATATTATATATACTTTCTATAGTATATAGTATATAGTATATTTTCTAGTCAAACACATAAACTACATTGAATTGAATATTCTTAAAACTCTGTTTGAAATTATACAATTAGGAGTAAATGTAACAATTGCTTGGATTAAGGGTCATTCGGGAATAAAAGGCAATTAAATAGTTGACAATTTTGCTAAATCAGCTTATGTGATCGGAGAAAAAATAAACAAAAATTTAATTCCAGCTTCAGATATTGATACTTTTAGCAGACAAAAACTTAAAAATAATTCGCAATTGCATTACAGAGAATGTAATACTGGCTCAAATTTTGCTCATTGTAACCCTAGGATATTCTCAAAAAGATGGTTTCACACAGAATATAACAGACATTTTATAAAGACCATTAATCGGTTGAGAGCCAATCATGCTCTTACGCCATCTTACATGCATAGAATCGGCTTGGCAGATACTCCCAATTGTACTTGTGGCAAAATCGGAGATCTAACACATGTCATATTAGAATGTCATTTAAACATAAATAACATAAACGACCTTTATAAGGAATTAAAAGATTTATAATGTTTTTTCCCAATAAACCTAAATACTTTAATATTTACAAATGATATGGAAATTCTTCATCTCATTTATAAACATGTTAAATTATGTAAATACAAGTTGTAAACGTAATATGTAATAAATAGGAATAATTTGTTAATGTGGTTTGAAAAAATTTTAAAAAAAATAATATTAAAAAAAACACAAAATAAAATAATAACAAAAAAAATAATAAACAAAAAAAAAAGAAAAAAAAAAGGAACAAAAATAAAAAAGAATAGAAAAAAAAGAAGTAAAAAAAAGTGTTTCGCACAAATTAAAATATATATTTAAAAAAAACACAGTAAAATAATTAAAAAAAAAACAAAATAAAAAAAAGCTACACAATGTACCAATATATAATCTATAAAAATAAAATTGTAGAATGTACTTATGTTATAAGAAATTTATGACTATGAATCTGCAATCAATCAGAAACAAGTCTGGCTAATTGGCTCTGCCAAAGCCATTTTTCAAAAAAAAAACCCTTTCTATAGGTACATTTCCCAAATACAGGGTGTCTGCGTAACTTGGAACCATATGGGAAACTTTTTTAATATCAATTTTACGAAAAAAAGTCATTCTTTATAAAGTGCTCTGCATAGTCTAAAACCTAAGATGCAATCATCAGATATCAAATTTTGTCAACAGTATACGAGGTATGTCAAAAAATATTAATTTCGCTCAAGAGCAAACTACCTTTACATTTCAAAATATTAAAAAAATTTATTATGAAAAGTTATTTGTAATTAAAAACCATATTCAAATATGCAATAACTACCTTCTACGTGAAAAAAAAATTCTGAGATTTTCCTAAATTACTAATTCCGAACATAATTTTTATTTATTAGACCTGTAATAACTCTTTTATTAATAATTTTAGGAAAAAAAGTTATTCTTCATAAAAATCTGTGCATAGCTAAACCTCAAGATGCAACCATCAATTATCCAAGTTTATTAATTTTATACGAGGTGTGTCAAATAATATGAATTTAGAAATAATGCTTTCTATATTCTTTCTAAATTCATATTATTCGACACACCTCGTATAAAATTAACAAACTTGGAAAAGTGATGGTTTTATCTTTAGGTTTAGACCATGCACAGATTTTTATGAAGAATAAGTTTTTTCCTAAAATTATTAATAAAAGAGTTGTTACAGGTCTAATAAATAAAAATTATGTTCGGAATTAGTAATTTAGGAAAATCTCAGAAATTTTTCTTTTCACGTAGAAGGCTGTTATTGCATATTTGAATACGGTTTTTAATTACAAATAACTTTTCATAATAAAATTTTTTGATATTTTGAAATATAAAGGTAGGTGAATGTAAAGGCACTTGAGCGAAATTAATATTTTTTGACATACCTCGTATACTGTTGACAAAATTTGATATCTGATGATTGCATCTTAGGTTTTAGACTATGCAGAGTACTTTATAAAGAATGACTTTTTTTCGTAAAATTAATATTAAAAAAGTTTCCCATATGGTTCCAAGTTACGCAGACACCCTGTATATGTTTGTTTGTATGTTTGTTCTCTTAGGTATTATCATGTATTTGGTCTTTTTTATATTCATTTTTATCCCATATTCTTCACAGAAATTGTCTGTTTAGTAGTAATTGAAGTTGTTCAGCAGAGCTTGCCATAATGCTTGCCACAACTTTATACCTACTCATAAAATATTTTTTCATACTATGTTTGTTTAGGAAATTATCAAGAAATCGGCGCCTCAATGGGAGGAAATTCGCTTACAATCAGAGTTCACAAAGACAAAGGTAAAATCGAGCCAACAAGTGACTATTCAGGAAGCTGCATATGTGCAAACGAAAAGAATAAAATGAACATTAACATGCGGCCAGGAGTACGGCAAGCGGGAGAAAATCTTCCCTTTGCTTTTAAAATGGGTTAGTATACTACTTCTCCTTCCTCTTTTTGTGTAGAATGACTCTGTTTTTTCAATGTGCCTCCTTCTTCTTCTTTAGGTGCCGTGTCCGTATTCAGACGTTGGCCGTTATCATGTTTACAAGTTCCTGAAACCTCTCTCTATCGGCTGCTGCGCGAAATAATTCTTCTACCGTGGAACCACACCATTGTCTAATATTAAGCAACCATGAAAGTTTCTTTCGACCAATCCATCTCTTTCTCTCCACTTTTACTTGTGTTATAGGGCGAAGTAGATGGTATTTAGACCCTCTAATTATATGGTCGAAGTATTCTGTTTTTCTCCTTTTTATGATTAGTCCGTTCTTTAACGGTAAAATATTGCAAAACCTCTAAATTTTAAAGAACAGCTTGGATTGACATGAAATTTGGCATACACATAGCTAACAAGTCAAAGAAAAAAAGTGATATTGTGCCGATATGTGCTTTTGCCCTGGGGGTTGTTTTCACCCCTCCTTGGGGGTGAAAAAATATTCGTCCAAAGAAAGTCAGGAAATGGATAAACTGGCTAATTTTAAGTAACTTTTGTTCTATAGAGTTTTTTCACTAAGTCAATACTTTTCGAGTTATTTGGCAGTGAATATGTTCATTTTTTCAACAAAATAACCACGATTTTAGACGGTTTTTCGCAAATAACTCAAATAGTAAGTATTTTGTCGAAAAAACATTCTTAGCAAAAAGATAGCCTGTAAAAATTTTTAAAAAATGGTGTATACGTATACATCACGTCCCTACACCTAGTAGGAGCAGAGTTATAGCTAATGAAAAATAGGTTCATATTCGTCAAATTCCAAATGGAATACTTTAACGTGAAATAACCAAAAATGAAGCACATTTCGGGAAAAACTCATTACAACTTAAAGTGTTTAAAAAAGCTTCATTTTTGTTTTATAAAAAAAATTTCTAGCATCAAAATTAAACAAGTTACGCTCAAAATAAAGTTAGTCCCTTTTAGTTTTGGTAAAAAAAATCGAGAAAATCACCCCCTAATTAGTATCTTAAATGAACTTAATCGTTACGACTTCACAAGTTTTTTGACTCGTGTATATATTGTTTATATGATCTGTAAGTTTCATCGGTTCAAAGTCCTTACTATTGAAAGGGCTGTAGTTAAAAGGGGTTGAACGAGTCACTGATCACGAATGTATGCAAATTTAGAAACACCAAATTTTAATTAATTTTTGTCTAACAGAAAAACAAAAAATACATGATATTCAGAAAAGTAAATCTGACTTTCTTTGATTTTCGAGATTTTTGGTATCTCTAACAATTTTTAAGTTATTTTGAAAAAAAGCATATTTTTAAAAATTTTATTTTGAAACCAAATTTTTTCAAAAATAAGCACTTTGAATCGATGAAACTTACAGATCGTATAAACATAACATAAGTAAAATAATTTGTGGAGCGGTAACGATTAATTTCATTTAAGTTGCTAATTAGGGGTTGGTCTTCCCAATTTTTTTTTGCAAAAACAAAAGGGACCAACTTTATTTTGAGCGTAACTTGCTTAAATTTAATGCTAGAAACTTTTTGTGAAAACAGAAATAAAGCTTTTTTAAACACTTTAAAAAAGTTATAATGGGTTTTCCCCAAAAAGTGCTTAATTTTTTGGATATTTCACGTCGAAATATTTTATTCGAAATTTGGTGAATATGAATCTATTTTTGATTGGCTATAACTCTAGTTCTACGAGATCCAGAGACCTAACGCGTACACCATTTTTTTACTTTTTTATAGGCTATATTTTTGTTAAGAACGTTTTTTTCGACAAAATACTTACTTTTTGAGTTATTTGCGAAAAACCGTCTAAAAATGTGGTTATTTTGTTGAAAAATGAACATATTCACTCGCAAATAACTAGAAAATGTTGACTTGGAGAAAAAGCTCTATAGAACAAAAGTTACTTAAAATTAGTTAGTTTACAAATTTCCGGACTTATTTTGGACATATATTTTTTCACCCCCAGGGCAAAAGCACACATCGGCACAATATCACTTTTTTTCTTTGACATGTAAGCTATACGCATGCCAAATTTCATGTCAATCCAAGCGGTTCTTTAATATTTAGAGCAAAAACCGTGAAAGAATGGACTAGATTTAGTTTATGAGCAGGCGTTTTGAATTCATCATATGGAGAACATTTGCATTGGAAGTGTGCGAAACCCACGATATCTTTAGGATTCGTCGATAGCACCACAATTCGAATGTTTCTAATATATTTATCATTGCGGTTTTTAACGTCCATGTCTCACAACCATACAATAATATAGACCGCACGTAACATTTTAGGATCTTCTTGCGAATCTTCATCGACAGGCTTCGGTTACATAAAACTGGTTTCCAGGTCATAAAAGCCTTACGTGATATTTCATTCCTGGTTATTAGGTCTGGATCCCGCGTATGAAAAAAAAGTTGATTAATAGCAAGCTGAAAATTTGTTAATAGCTTAAGGGTGTCTATTCGGATAAACTTTGATATATGGGAACACTGGAACAGGGGCAGTTTTAATTGTGGAACATGTTAAAAATTTGGAACGGTCAGACCACGAAAAGGGCAGATTTATTTTGTCCGACAGAATAGAATTAAACTCTCCGAACAGAGATTAAACTCCATGCAAAAATCGGACTGCTATTTATCACCTGTCATAATTGCTGTCATTTGACATATTCTACATGTTCCACTCATTAAAACGCCCATTTGTTGATAAATAGCAGTCTGATTTTTGCATGAGAGTTTAATCTCTGTTCGGAGAGTTCAAGTCTATTCTGTCGGAAAAAATAAATGTGCCGTTTTCGTGGTCTGACCGTTCCAAATTTTTAACCTGTTCCAAAATTAAAACTGCCCCTGTTCCAGTGTTCCCATATATCAAAGTTTATCCGACTAGACACCCTTAAGCTATTGACAAATTTTCAGCTTGCTATTAATCAACTTTTTTTTCATACGCGGGATCCAGACCTATATTATCTCTTCATCACAATCGCAATTTACAATTAACCAACTTCCAATGTATTTAAAATGGTTTACCCGTTCTATCTCCTCTTCATCAAGAGAAACCACGCCTTGATCTATATTTATCCTTCCAACTGCCATCCACTTTGTCTTTGAAATATTAATCTTTAGGCCTCTCCGATAACTTGCTTCACTGACTAGATTTACTAATGTCTGGAGATCTTCTAAATTTTCTGCAAGAATGGCTGTGTCGTTAGCGTATCTGATATTGTTGATTACTTTTCCGCCCAGTCTTACTCCCTCTTGTCTGTCGTCCAAAGCCTCCCTAAAGATGTCTTCAGAGTACAGATTAAAGAGACTGGGTGACAAAACACAACCCTGTCGCACTCCACGTTTGATGGTTAGTTTTTTAGTGCGACTATATCCAACTTGGATGGATGCTACTTGATTGTAATATAAGTATTTTAGCAGTCTTATATCGTAGTGGTCAAGTCCTGTTGCCTGTAGGCAATTGAAAAGTATATCATGTTGTACTCTGTCGAATGCCTTCTCGAAGTCGATGAAACAAACATAAACGTTCTTTCGGAATTCACAGCTTTTTTGTAAAAGAACGCGTATACAAAATAGTGCCTCTCTAGTTCCTAGACCATCTCTAAATCCAAATTGCTTATTACCCATTCTACTTTCACACAGAAGGAATACTCTGTTTTGCATAATTCGTAAAAATATCTTAAGTGCGTGACTCATCAAACTGATAAGTCTAAAATCGCTACATTTGGTGGGCCTGATTTTCTTTGGTAATGTTTTAAACAATGACTCCAACCAATATCTGGTATTTTTCCTTCGTTGTAAATTTTATTAAAGAAAGTGGTTAAGTAGGTAATGTTTTCCTCATCCAAAAGTTTCAGTAGCTCAGCAGGGATTTGATCTGGTCCGGGTGCTTTATTATTTTTGGCTTGCTGTATTGCTTTTCTGACTTCAGAGTTCAGTATACTGGGACCTTTGTCTAACTGGTTGCCACAGGTAGTATGTGGAGCATTTTCTCGAGAAACATCGTCAAAAAGGTCAGTGATGTATCTTTCCCATTCTTTGCACTGTTGTTCGTGATCACAAATTTTTCCGTCTGCGTTTTTAAGTACGTGCTCCCGTAAGTTGTTATTCCATCTGTTTGCTCTATTCACATGATCTTCCACTTCTGTTTCGAGCCTTCCGTAGCTAGATAGTGTGATGCTTAGATATTTAAACTCCATCACTAATTCTACTATCTGACTTACATCTTAGTTGATTTGCTGTTATAATAATGTATTTTGTCGTTTTTGGAGAAATTAACATGTTAAATTTTCTGGCGGTTATATTACATTTATATTAGGGGAGTGCATATAGATTTTCACTTCGGAAAAAATCAAACAAGATAGAACTTTTTGTAATTTGATAAAAAAATGTTTAATAAACAACATATCAAAAAGTTCTACTCGAGAAGTGGGTGCTTCATTTTTTATTAAACAAATGAACTACGAAATTAGATGTTTTTTTAAATAACTCCGAAAATATAAATTTTAGAAAAAACTGACTTGACCATTGAAAAATTCAGAAAATTTTACAAAAAAATCTTATATAAAGAATTTTCTAAAATTAAATCTGTATCTTCTATAATTTTTTATTTATAACGCTAAAGTCACCCTTCTCACAAACATTGGCGCACTGTAAACTAACATACGGCGAAGTGCACGGTTGAGTTATTTTCATGTAATTCTTTAACTAATGGATCAAATGAAATTTTTTCAAATTGAACATGAAAGAAGAATAATTAACCTAGCTTATGGTTAGAATAGAAAGAAATAAAATGTATGGGCATAAGTACGGTGTGGGCGGAAAGTGAGCCTTACATGAATTTAGTTTAAAAATGATTTAAAAATGTGTAAATAATACAATTTTTCTGATAAAACTCTCAATTTTGCACAACTTACCTTTCAACCATCTTACTAAATAATGTTTCGTTAAAAAAAATCTCAAAAATTTAATTCAAATGATATGACGTCTCAAAAAATGTAATTTTTGAAATCTTCGTAGTTTCATAGAATTACCACCACTTTAAGACGGTATTACTCAAGTTTGAACATATCTATTACAGTTTTATAAGGGCTTTTTTAAGCTTAGGATGTAATCCTTAAAATGCACTAAATGATTTTACTTTAGAAATGAAATAAACTATTTCTTTTTAAGAAAATTAAGAAAGATAACAAAAATGTAATACAAAAACCAAAATCCGCAAATTACCAGCTAAAAAAATGGTAATACAAAGTGATCAAAACTTTTTTCTGTAAAAATTACCTAAAATACATTTAATAATAAGCTTCAACAATAATAAATGTTCGGCAAAAAAATTTTTTAGCTCTTATACCGTAGGTATGTCTGCGTAACTTTGGAACCTATTGTTAACTTTTTTCTTATCAGTTTTACGAAAAAAGGTATTCTTTATAAAATACTCTGCATCGTATATAATCTAAGATGCAATCATCAAATATCAAATGTAATTAATGTTATACGAGTTATGTCAAAAAATATGAATTTCACTCAAGAGTAAAGTACCTTTACATTTCACAATATCGAAAATTGTTATTAAGAAAAGTTGTTTGGAATTAAAAAATTGTTTTATTGTTCAATTATATCCTTATAATTAAAATATTGTGAATAATAAAAGCACTTAACTATTAAGAAAAATTCATATTTTTTACATACCTCGTATAAAATTAAAAAAAAATGATATCTGATGGCTGTATCTTAGATTTTATACCATGGAGAGCATTTTATGAAAAATAACTTTTTTTCGTAAAAGTGATAATAAAATAGTTACTTATCATAATTGTAATAAAATGATGATGAGTATCCGTAATATGAGAAAAAATTGACTTTTTTTTATTAGAATGATGTACATAATTGTATATTTAGACATAATTTCTAATTTCAAACAACTTTTCATAATAGCATTTTTTGATATTCTGGAATATAAAGGTACTTTACTCTTTAACGAAATTCATATTTTTGACATAACTCGTATAAAATTGATAAAATTTGATATCTGATGGTTCAGTTTTAGATTTTTGACTATCCAGAGCATTTTATTAAGAATAACATTTTTTCGTAAAATTGATAATAAAAAAGTTTTCCATGTGGTTCCTAGCTACGCAGACACACTGTATAAGAGCTTCTGTATAAGAATTTTCAAATTGCAATGCCATATTCGGATTCAGCATAATCAAAAACAAAATAGAAACAATTTAACGATATTTTTAAAATTATTTATACAAAACAATTGTTATTGTTTAAACAATTAATAATCAGTTAGCGGCCAAATCTACGAGTAGAACTTTTTACTTTAACCTGTATATAAGCTAACAAACAATTTTAGAAAAATATAAGCTTGTTTGAATTTTTCCGAAACAGTGCATGTTTTCGTTCTAATTGCACTCCTCTAATATTCACATTCCTATATTCAGATGAAATATTTAGTGAAGCCTTGGAAAATTGCGAACATGTAATACCTACTCCCAAATGGAACACCTACAACATCCGCTATGCAGACCACACCGTTATTTTTGCAGACAGTTTGAACAGTTTACAGCAACTAATAAACAAAGTAAATGAAGTAAGTGAAAGATTTGGACTACAAGTAAACATATCAAAAACTAAATTTATTGTCATCAGCAAAAATAAAATTAGAGACGCCCAACGGCTTATCAAGAGTACTTCAATGGACCGAGTAAAACAGTAAACCTATCTTGGATCAATAGTAAACGAACAATGGGATCACTCACAAGAAATAAAATGTAGAATAGAGAAGGCTAGTACTGCATTCAATCATAGGCGTAACCAGGGGAGGTTTTGGAGGTTATAACCCCCCCATTGGGATAAACTTTGAGCTCTATACGCTTAACACCATACCCCTCAGAGACCTTCCAGTAGTTGTAACCCCTCCTTTCCAGTAGTTCTACGATGTAAAAGTAAGGCTCCTACGATGTTATATCTTCTCAATATTATACTACGGAGTTGAATCCTGGACACTCACTGAAGCAATGGAGAAAAAACTTGAAGCCTTCGAGATGTGGCTATACAGGCGAATCCTAAGGATATCATGGACGGACAAGATAACCAACGAGACCGTATTACGAAGAATGGGGAAAGAAAGAGAGGTGACGTATACCATTAAAAGGAGAAAGTTAGAATATCTCGAACACATAATAGAAACGGCCCTAAATACATATTACTGAAGGTAATCCTTCAAAGCAAAGTATTCGCAAAGCGAGGTATAGGGAGAAGAAGACTATCATGGTTAAAGGAACTGACGAAATGGTTCTCCACAACCACAACTAATCTATTTAAAGCATCAGTTAATAAAATAAATACAAAAAATAATAATACAAAAAAAATAAGATGTTAAATTGGTGAGGTATATGTATATGTATATGTTGTAAATCATCTTCACTTTGAGAGGTATTGCATCTTTATTTTAACCTGTTTTGTCCCTGGTATCAGTTTTAGTTCTTACTTTTTTTATTATTTCATCCATTATCAGGTTGAACAACAGAGGACTCAGGGAATCCCCCTGCCTTATCCCATTGCCGGCTTCGATTGGGTCAGTTAGTTCTTCTTCTACTTTTACTTTTAGTTTATTGTTCTGGTAGATATTTTCGATAGTTTTAATTATTCCTAGAGGTACCTCTCTTACGTATAATAAATGGATAACGTGTCCTTTAATTTGACCTTATCAAATGCTTTCCTAATGTCCACGAAACATAAATATGCTGGTTTGTTGTATTCTAATTATTTTTATCTAATCTATGTCATATGTATAAGTTTTTAGTTTGTGAAAACTGTCATTATAGATAGCAGTACGTGAAGGGTTTAAAGTGTCGTGAAGTAACAATATACATATTTTAAATGGGATTTACTTTTTCGCATTGTTTTTTTCGCGTTGTCTTGGTGATGCCATAATGAGCAATAAATTACAACAAAAGTTTTGACAGTTTTGTGGTTTGAAAGAAGTTAGAATTTTTAAATGTCAAAGTTCCAAAAATTGTAGAATAGAAATGAATTCCAGTGACGAAGAGTTACAGTTTTTTTATTTGTTTATCGTAGATAAAATATTGTATGAAAGTGTGTGTGAAGTACTTTTTGCAAACTTACGCGATGTATAGCACTCGCCCCGCTGTCGCTCGTGCTCTAAACATCGCGTGCGTTCGCAAAAAGCATACTTCACGAATTGTTTCATAAATAACTATTCTTAAACTTGCCTTACAAATATAGCGCCTGTGTATGATCTTCCCGACCTAAAACCTTGTTGTTTTTCTGCTAATGTAATAATTTCATTCAGTTTGTTTGTTATCACTTTGGTGTTAATGTTGTATTTAGTACATTAATTCCTCTGTAATTCCCTGGGTCCGATTTGTCTCTCTTTTTGAATAGAGGTATTATAGACGAGGCAACGAAGCATTAAAGCTAGGAATTTTCTGCAGTAAGATGAATAGTCATGCAACTTTTTGCATTCGATTCGAGAGAGTGCCAGGCAATTTTGTGAACTAAATTGATCTCCGGCAAAAAATTTTGTGCATGAGAAAAAGCATCTTTAAAGTGCATCTCGAAGGGATGGAAAATAAAAAATTTAGGACTCTGGAAATATTGACGGAAATGAGTTCAATTTTTATACTTGGGGGTTTGGAGGTCACTGAACACGAATTTTATGACGGCGACGGTCTCCGAGGTACCTGGTGCCCAGGGTGGAACTCGTCGCCTGGGACGAGCGAATAATGAACGAAATGAACATTGGATCGAAAAATTGAAAAATACGTGTTCAATATCTTTCAAAAATCTATTGAATGACACTAAACACGACCCTCCACTCCACCCCCTGGAGGTGGGGTGAGGGATAACTTTAAAATCTTAAATAGGAGCCCCCATTTTTTATTGTTGATTTGGATTCCCTACGTAAAAATAAGTAACTTTTATTCGAGACATTTTTTCGAATTATGGATAGAAATACACTTCCAAATAAAAAACCAAAAAATACCTCTTTTATATTTTTCAAGAACCTATCGAATAACATAAAACACGACCCTCCACTCCACCCCCTGGAGGTGGGGTGGGGGATAACTTTAAAATCTTAAATAGGAGCCCCCATTTTTTATTGCTGATTTGGATTCCCTACGTAAAAATAAGTAACTTTTATTCGAGACATTTTTTCGAATTATGGATAGATGGCACTATAAACGGAAAAACACTATTTATTAGCGCTATTTATTAACAATTCTAAAAAAATGTTTCGAATAAACATTACTTATTTTTTCATGAGGAATCCAAATCTGCAATAAAACATGGGAATTCCTACTTAAGATTTTAAAGTTATTCCCCACCCTACCTCCAGGGGGTGGAGTGGAGAGTCGTGTTTGATGTTATTCGATAGGTTCTTGAAAAATATTAAATACGTATTTTTTGGTATTTTATTTGGAAGTGTATTTCTTGAGATATTAGACCGTTTCTATAATTTTTTTTCCGATTATAGCGCCATCTATCCACAATTCGAAAAAATTTCTCGAATAAAGGTTGCTTATTTTTGCGTAAACAATCCAAATCTGTAATAACAAATGGGGGTAAAGGGGGTAAAGTTACCCCCGGGAGTGGGGGTAATCTATCTATTCGATAGATTTTTGAAAAACATTAAACGCGTATTTTTCAGTTTTTCGATCCAATTTTCATTTTGCGAATTATTTATTCGATCGTCCCAGGCGACGAGCTCCACCCTGGGCACCAGCTACTTCGGAGACCATCGCCGTCATGAAATTTGTGTTCACTGACTTCCAAAACCCCCAAATATAAAAATTGAACTTATTTCCGTCCATATTTCCTGAATTTTAAATTTTTCATTTTCCATCTCTTGGAACTTTGAAAATGCATTTTCTTATGCACAAAATCTTTTGCCAGAGATCAATTTAGTTCACAAACTTGTCTGACACTTTCTCGAACCGATTGCAAAAAATTGCATGACGATTCATCTTACTGCACAAAATTCCTAAGTTTTGGGCTTTTTAGTGCTTCGTTGCTTCGCCAATTAGGGTGCTTGATCTCCATTCTTGTGGAGGAATGTTTGGTTCTATTATTTTTTGGACTAGTTCTAATAGTTGTTTGGTCAGATCTTGTCTCAGTAATTTATGAGTTCATTCGATATACTACCCTCTCCTTTCGTTCTGTATTGTAAAAAAGCATCTCCACTTCCACTCTAAACCATTTTTTTCTTTTTTAAAATATTAGTATTTGTTACTTTCCTCTCTTCAAGTGATTCTGTTGCTGCATTAATTATGTTATCTTTGAATTCTTGCCAGCTTCCCTCGATGTTATCGTTTTCTAATATTTCATTCTGAGCAATATTTTCTGATATTCTTTTTCTGTATAAGTATTCCGTAGATTCCATATCGAGTCCTTCGACTCTGATTTTTGTTTGAGTTGGTGCTGCTCTCTTGGGCGTGCATATAATATGTTATATAATTGCCTATATCTCGAATTGTTTCTATTAATAGCTTGTTCTATGAACCACATCTCGAGTTTGTCGATTGTCGTTTCATAGTCTACAAAGGCAAGAAATACACCAAGGGTAGTTGGTGTTTGCCTTCTCTATCAATGTTTTTATTGTAAGCAGATGGTCTGATAAACTACATTAGTCCTGTCGCCAGGGGGGGGGGGGGTACAACGGCCTCCTTAATTCAGAAGGACTTTTTTTTTATGACCCAATTTTTTTATGCATTTTGACCCGTAGAACACGAATTCTTTGGGTAACAGTTGATCCGGATGTCAATAAGATTGTTATAAACAAATAGCTTGAGGAATTACATAACAGCGATATTTCGCAAAACTAAACATTTTTTTGTATTATTTGGGTATTTCTAAGCATAGAATGTTTTTACAAGTTTTTTCGTAGGATGCATAGTTTTCGACATAAACGCGGTTGAACTTTCAAAAAATCAAAAAACTGCCTTTTTTATAGTCCGAATAACTTTTGATTAAAAAATAAAATAGCAATTCTGCTTTCCGCATTTGAAAGTTCAAGTCAAATTCTATTGGTTTTGCTTATTTTCATTGCTAATAATTAATTTTTTATTGTTAAACAAAGCTATAAACACATAGTGCTTAAATGATGTTTTCAATGCATTTCTCGTTTAAAATCTAACGAGTAGGCGCCCATACAGACAATTTCTACAAACGAGATTACGTACATTAAAACGCATGCATTGGCACGGGAAACACTGTGTTTATAGCTTTGTTTAACAATAAAAAAATTAATTTTTAGCAATGCAAATAATGAAAACCGATAGAATTTGACTTGTACTTTCAAATGCAGTAAGCAGAATTGCTAGTTTATTTTTTAATCAAAAGTTATTCTGGTTCAAAAATTGCAATTTTTCGATTTTTTGAAAGTTCAACCGCGTTTATCTCGAAAACTATGCATCCGACGAAAAAACTTGTAAAAATATTTTTTGCTTAGAATTACCCAAATAATACAAAAAAATGTTTTGTTTTGCGAAATATCGCTGTTATGTAATTCCTCAAGTTCTTTGTTTATAAAAATCTTATCGACGTCCGGATCAACTGTTACACAAAAAATTCGTGTTCTACGAATCAAAATACATAAAAAAAACTTGGGTAAGCCCATCTGAATTAAGGAGGCCGTTGTACCCCCCTGGCGACAGGGGCCTTTTCAACCGTTTGGTAATTGTCCATTTAAGACTATGGGTACATAATTCGCAAATATTTTACGTGTAGGTATCCTTACTTTTTCTGTCTTTACACGGCAAATTACGTGTAGTAAAATTCACACTGGTATGGATATGTAAACATTACTAGAATATCATTCTACTTGAAAATGTCATAATTAATTTAAAGAGATGGCTTTTGAATGTTCTTGGATAACTGTTATTTTTATAATTGCAAATTATTAACTCAGTTAATAAATGTGATAATTTTTTCACTAACTATGTTTTCAGTGATTGTAATAATTTATTTGTACAACAAAAACTAATAATCAATCGAGAAAGGAGGAAAAGTGTTAAAGTGATTTTTTAATAATATATTGTTATAATTTTGAACATCTCTAACAACAAAATACTTGAACCACATAATATATCCGATGTATTCTCTGCTTGGATCTTCCACCAATAATACACAATAAATAACTTTTTATTAAGCTCACGTCTTAAATCAATTATTTATCAAATACACTATATATCAATAATATTTAATCAATTTCTCAAAATATTCCCGATGCAATGTCAAATATTTAAAATTGTCACTGATTGTCAGTGTCTGACTGACAATATATGCTGACAATATTATATTCGGCTGAGTGCGTTGTAAGACAAAGACAGATTTGGAAAATATTACCACGGCATTGTGTTCATTTTTTTCGAATCCTGAAAAAACCAATAAATATTTTTGAAAAATTTAAACGCAGAATGAAATACTAAATTATTACCGAGGGCCGAAAGTCCCTTAGAATTAATAAAAAGTTTATTTTGAATGAGATATTTGAAATTAAAAATCACACTAAATGTTCTCTTAGTTTTTCACCCCTGTAACTTATTAAAATAAACATTATAGAAGTTCTCAGGGACTTTCGGCCCTCGCTAATAACGTAATCTTTCATTCTGCGTTTAAATTTTTCAAAAATATTTATTAGTTTTCTCAGGATTCGAAAAAAATGAATCCCCATTTGAATAGCATTGCAGCAAAAAATACGTACCGATCCTCTCCGAGGACTATTAATAGTCCTAATTAAAATCCTAATTAAAAGTCACCCGACTATTAATAATTCTCATAAAGACTTGTTTACTTGACTGAGCAACGATATAGATCTATAATTCTGCAAGTCGCATTTGTCACCTTTTTTGTGTAAGAGTATTACAATATTCTTTTTCTAGTCTTTAAGGATTTTGATTTTATGGAGAGTCGTGTCCTGGAGCTTTATTATTTGTTAGCCCTTTTAAAGCTCTTTGCATTTTGAATCTCATTTGGTAGTACCTTTGATCCCACATTTTTTATTTTTCTTTTGACGTTTTTCGTTGTTGATTCATTAGGCTAGCTTTGCAAGCTATTCAAGGTTTTCTGAAAGTCTTTGACTATCTTTATTATTTTGTATTTCTACCTCTCTTCCTTATTATTGGTGTCTTTAGTTTTGATAATTATTTTAACACCCGGTGTTCTGCTTAGACATTTTATGCATCTGTTGTTTTCTCTTTTGCGTTATATCGCACAAATAATTATAATACATAACTAATCATCTTTTTACCCAGGTCAACAAGGTCAACCAGGAGGCAATAACGTAGTCGTCAATCCACCAGTCAGTACGGCGCCCAACGGAGCCAAGTGCGCAGAGTTTTCAGACCCCAATAAAGAGCTGTTTGTATTGAGAATAGGTAAAAAGAGTGAAGGTGTGGACAAGAAACAGAACCTTGAACTTGAATTGTGTACACCTAAAGGTCCGGAACTGAAACCTATTCCGCAGAAGATTACAACTGAAACGCAATACGATCCTAAGGATGCTGGATCTGAGTCCAAGAAAGGCAAGAAAGGAAAGGGAAAAGGAAAGGGTAAAGGAAAGGGTAAAGGAGGCAAAGGAAAGAAGAAAAAATAGGGTTTTACAAGTTTTTACTTAACTTAAAAACAAGTTTTTAAGTTAAAAATTATTTGAACATATTGTAATGTCCTGTATAAAATAAAAAATGTTACTCTCGTTAAAACATTCATAGCTCTAGCTAATGGCTGAGAACTCTATTTTTCAATTTTTAAATATGTCTGTTTGAGAATATTACTCATAAAACGTTAGAAACCTAGAAATTTTTTAAATTTTTTCGAGTGATTTTTTTATTGGCAGGCTTATAATTCAACATTAATTATCAATAAATACACAAATTCTGTTAATTACAGAAGAAGAAAAGTTTAGGAACGTGTCTGCAAATTTTCTTAGAGCGTGGGATGATTCATTCTTAACAATACTTAATTCAACAATGGAGTCAAGTGTGCAGAATTTTCCGACAGTTATAAAGATATGTTGTTATTAAGAATAAGTAAAAAAGAGTGACCCCTGTGATAGCAGTAATACACGTGCAATTCAAAAAGATTGTAAGACGTAAAAATAAACCAACATGTGATTATACAAAATTAAGCGAAAGAACATCAAAAAGATATCCAACAAGTCAACTCAAATCTAACAGAAGTAAGAAAAGAAATTTTAACATCACAAGATGTCAATAAAAAGTGGAGAAGAAATAAAGTGTGAAAAGACAAATAAAGACAGAAGTGGGAAGTGGATGACTTCGGAAATTCTAGCATTAATGGAAGAGAGGAGAAAAACCAAAGTGAGAAATGAACCAAAATACACCAAGAACTCTAAAGTAGAATTAAATTATAGATAAAAAATGCCAATGAAAAGTGGTTGACAGATCAATGCATAGAAATCGAAGAGTATGGCAGAAAATACGACAGCTTTAATATGAATAAAAACACAAGAACTAACAAGTACCAAAAAGTGAGCACACTATGGGATACTCAAAGATGATAATGATAAACTCATTACAGACATCAAAAATAAACTAAGATGTTGGCAGGAATATAATAAGGGTGATTCCATTTCAAATCACTCAATTTTGGATCAAAAAAACTATTGGATCTCCTATTTGTCTGAAAATTGGTATGTATATAGCATCTGCGGGATGTAGAAATAAAACATTTAAGGTCGAATTGTCTTCTTCGTCTTTTTTTTCAAAATGTTATTTTAAGCGACTTTACAGTGATTTGGTAATTATTTAAACAAATTTGCATTTTCTATCGTAAAGTATCAATAGAATAAATAATATTTTAATAGAAGGGACTCAAAAATGTCATTATATGGCATTATAACAAGTTATTTTGATTCAAAACAAGTTTTTGATCAAATTTTATAGTGTAGAAAACGTTAAAATACCATTTTTTACATTTTCTTCCATTCCCAAAATACATCATAATCGATTTGGCTAAAAATTTGCCCACAGATAGCCAAAACAGAGGACTTTAAGTGGTTAGAAGGCTTTGAATTATATTACAATACTAAAAAAGTTACATGCAATATCATAGTCAAAAATATAGGTGTCTACTGCAAGTACAATTAACTCGGAAAATATCGACCTCACGACAAAAATTGTTAAAAAGAAATTGTAATAATTGTAAACACGATTTATTTGGAACAATTTCAGTTCCTACCATTTTTAGACCAGGGCGCATCTGTAAAAATATTAGTACATTTGAACGTTAAGAGGTGACTCATATTTTTTGCAGAAATTGTTTGAAAATAACTCATATATTAAGGCTATGGGTACATAATTCGCAAATATTTTACGGCTATCCCTACTTTTTCTGTCTTTACATGGCAAATTACGTATAGTAAAATTCACACTGGTATGGATATGTAAATATTACTAGAATGTCATTCTACTTGACAATGTCATAACTTACTTAAAGAGATGGCTTTTGAATGTTCTTGGATAACTGTTATTTTTTGTATAATTGCAAATTATTAATTCAGTTAATAAATGTGATAATTTTTTCACTATGTATTCAGTGATTGTAATAATTTATATGTACCTACAACAAAAACTAATACTCAATCGAGAAAAGAGGAAAAGTGTTAAAGTGATGTTTTAATAATATATTGTTAATATAGAAAGCTTACAGTTTTGAACATCTTTAACAACAAAATACTTGGATCACAGAATATATCTTGATGTATTCTCTGCTTCTATCTTCCATAAATAATACACAATAAATAACTTTTTATAAAGTTCACGTCTTAAATCAATTATTTATCAAATACACTATATATCAATATTATTTAATCAACAACTCAAAATATTCCCGATTCATGTCAAATATTTAAAATTGTCACTGATTGTTAGTGTCTGACTGACAATATTATGCTGACAATATTCTATTCGACTGGGTGCGTTGTATGACAAAGATAGATTTGGAAACTATTACCACAGACATTGTGTTCATTTTTTTTCGAATCCTGAAAAAACCAATAAATATTTTTGAAAAATCTAAACGCAGAATGAAAGACTAAATTATTACCGAGGGCCGAAAGTCCCTTAGAATATATAAAAAGTTTATTTTGAATGAGATATTTGAAGTTAAAAATAACACTAAATTTTTTCTTAGTTTTTCACCCCTGTAACTTATTAAAATAAACATTATAGAAGTTCTCAGGGACTTTCGGCCCTCGCTAATAACGTAATCTTTCAATCTGCGTTTAAATTTTTCAAAAATACTTATTAGTTTTCTCAGGATTCGAAAAAAATGAATCCCCATTTGAATAGCATTGAAACCTAAAATACGTACCCATCCTCTTAATATTTGAGTTATCCTCCCACTCAAAAAGGTCCGGAACATTGTTTAAATAATCAAAATGTCAAAAAATGAAGGAAAAATTCGATTTTTTTTCTTCGTTTTTTGATTATAACTTTGAAAGTGTTTCTGAGAAAAGTTGTACTGATATAAAAGTTGCGCAATTAAATTTCCTACAATATAGAATTCGTTAAAAATTTTAAAAATTGTCACCGTTGTTGCAAAATGGCAATAATTGCGAAAAAACCATAAAAAAACAAGTATTCGCATTTTACGTTTTTCAACCATTTATGCTACACTTAGGACCTTCATATTTTACCAAGAAAAACTTTATGATATAAGAAAACAATACTGTGAATTTCATTGAGATCGGTTGAATAGATTTATATAATAAATTTTGCAATCCAGCTTTCGCAAAAAAAATAAATTTTTTTAAAATCTTGAAGGACAATAAAAAACAGACAGCAAATTTAATTTTTTTACATATAGAAGAATACCGTACCTTTCATTTGCAATTTTGCAAAATTTAAATCGGTTAACCACTATGGCGTCAAGAATTTTTTTAAATACACATTTTTTTTTGGTGCTACGCGCAGGACAGCGGATAGTTTGCTCTGATTGGGCATTCCAATGACCTTTGATAATGATTGACAAATTTTAATTTTTAGTACATTTCGATATAAATAAATAAATTTGTTTATTGCAAAATAAAAACACATGCTCTATCCTTTGAAATAACACTTTTTTGGCAAAAACTTTCTTTGTTCATATATTTTAAGTTAGAGAATAAAAGTTTATTATTTTTAAACATATGCAACTGTTTAAACAATATTTCACAAACAATAATCAAATTAGTTTGATTTTTGTGGAATTAAAATATTAAAACACAACAGAATATAGTGTAAGAAAATAATATATTAGATAAAGATTGGAAGAAATTTTGGTGGAAATCAATTTGTGTGAATCGAACACCGCTATCCTGCGAGTAGCACCAAAAATTTATGTTTATTTAAAAAAATTCCTGACGTTTAGTGCAGTCACTGAAGGTGGATATGAGCTATAACCCCCGATTTCGTTGAACCTCCATCGATTTGCATGAAAATTGGTGAGTAGTTAGAGGATATCTCAAGGAACAAAGGTGACATGGTGCTAACTTGCGCTTTTACCCTGGGGGTGGATGCCACCCCTCCTCGGGGGTGAAAATTATTTTATTAAAAATAATCCCACAGTTCGGTAGAGGGGCAAATTATAAGCAACATTTGTTATATAAAGTTATTAAAATAAATCAAAACTTTTTGAGTTATTAAAGATCAAAGATTTTAATTTTTCGTGAGAAAAATGCATGTTTTTAACCGATTTTTCATAAATAACTCAAAACTATAAGCTTTTACAAAAAAGTTATAATTATCAAAATTGAGGCTAATAGAAAATCAAATAAACTCCTTACTAGAAAAACGTTTCTATGTTAACTAAAAGTAAGTTATAGGTAATTGAATGTATATTTCTTTCGTCGAGTACCCAAATCTTAGTATTTAAGCTTAAATACCGGCAAAATTATGCATTCTATAACATAAACTTAATTAACATTTGTCAAAGTTCATAGAAATATCTATTAAATAAGCCCTCGAACAAGTTGATACCATTAAAATTTATGCACGAAAAATGTTTCAAAATATATCTTTTAAAAAATTTTCCAAAAAATGTTACTTATTGTTTTTTTTGTAAATAACTCCATTAATTTTTAAGATATCAAATTCACCTAAAAACTAGTTGAAAGTTGATTTCAAGAGCTATTATTTTATTTTGACAAAAGGCACAAGATATACATTACTAGAACCCGATATTCGAAAAAATTACTGGTTTAAAAATTACGATTATCCGAGAAGTTCCATAACAACCATAGCTCGGATGAAATTTGGACATGCTTGCTATCCGGCACATTTATACAAAATAAAAATAATTGATAACAATCTTTGTGATATTTGCAATGAAACGACGGACTTGGATCATATATTTTTTAATTGTAAGAAGTACACACATCAGTCGGACATTCTTACAAAAAATTTAAGAAGTTTAAACGTTTACGGTCCCTATAATGTTATGTATCTTTTGGCACTGAGTGATAAACGTATTTTTGATTTTATTTTGTTTTTCCTATATGACTGTAAAATTAAGTTATAGAATGACTAGATTAGGCTTGTAACCTTAAATGTCTTTCCTTTTTATTGCCTACATGCCTGCCTTACCGTGTGGGGTGGGTATATAGGTAATCAATAATTATTAAGAAAAAAGAAAAACCCTTGAATGAGAAAAGTGTGACCTTATCCCAAAATTTTTATTAAGATTAATTTAGCAAAAATTCACTTTGAAAATAAAATATTTATTATATCTATTCTTAACAAAAAGGTCGGTCAGACTTAGATAACCTTAAATTAGATTAATAATTAGATAGTTTAGATAAGATATATTATGTTTATGTACACTGAACCAAAAAAGTACGTATATATAATGAAAAAAACATTGATTCAAAAACGGGAGCATTAATTTTCGTCCGAAGATCAGTATCATTGGTTCAATGTAAGTAGATACATTAACTAATGCTCAAAAACATTAACCAATAAAAAGTTCGTTAATATTACGAAATTGGTACATTAACACAAAGAATGATTGTTCGTTAGATTAACGAATTTGTTCATCAATTACATGAATTTTATTATTAATTTCTATGAATTCGTACGTCTATTCAATGAACTTTTTACTTAAGAATCAATTTATCGATCATTGGTTCAATGTAAGTAGTTCGTAAGTTCGTTAATATTACGAATTGGATACATTAATCCAAAGAATTATGTTCGTTAGATTAACGAATTTGTTCATTAATTCTATAAACATTAGTTTTTAAATTGATGAATTAGTACGTATATTCAATGAACTTTTTACTTAAGAATCAATGTATCGGTACATTGATACGATGAAATGTATATTATTTTAATGAATGTAATTATTGAATTAAAAACTATTTTACATTGTTTCGTCGTATGAGTACGTGGATATAATAAAATATTTACATTCAAATAATGGACGTTTACATTGATTCAATGTGTTACGACATTGAAATGATCACATGTGGTTATTGTATTATGGAAATATTCACAGAATCAATAATAATAATTCTTAGAATATTTGAGCCCATTACTATACAAGGTGTTCTAAAACTGATTTCACCTGGCACACTTGAGAAAGAGTGCTTCAAATACCTATATACAGTATGGTGCAAATTAAAGGAACAAATTCGTAATTTCGTAAGCCAGCGACTTTAAAGAAAAAACCTGAAATAGGTCAATTTGTATTTTTGAATTATTATTTTTTGGCCTATATATAATATATCATACTAGTGATGTCATCCATGTGGGTGTAATGACGTAATCGATGATTATTTTAGGAGTCGTGCGCTAATTCATCTGAAGGGCTATTAAATTTTCTATTCAGTAGTATAAGCATAAGCATTAACATAATTAGTTATACAGGGTATTGAAAAAAAAATTAATTAAAGTAATTGACACAAAAAATAGAATGTAGATTATTGTAGATATGTATCTATTGTATGTAATTCAAAATACATATTATTGTTTATTTATTATGGTGTAATAAACATTTTATAAAAAATGTTTATTTGATATTTAAACATTGCTTCTCACTTAAAATTAAATGTTCAAACTCCAAGAGGCAGGTGTGTGGCAGCTTGAACATTCAGTTTGCAAAATGCAATGTTTATTGGTCAAATAAGCAATTTTTATGTTTTTTTCTTCGGTAGTAAAATGTATTTTGAATCAAATAAATTATATACCTACATTATTCTTTTTGTGTCAATTATTTTAATTAAATAAAATATTTTTGGACACTCTGTATAAATAATGTTATTAACGTTTATATTATTGTATAGAGAATTGAATAACCTTTCAAATGAACTAGAACATGACACATATTCTCATTAAAAAAAACATCGATGATATGTTTATATGCCAGAAAATCATAATTTAAAAATAAAATGGACCTGTTTTGGGTTTTTTTTATTAAAGTCACTGGTTTATGAAATAACGAATTGATTATTTTCCTTTGCACCATACTGTAAATTTTGTAACTGCTACATGCAAGGGGAAGCTGGAAATACTCCTGATGGAAATAATATTCAAAATAAGTTTTATAAACTTTAATATAATTAAAAAACAGGTACACAGAGTCACATACAAATATTCAATAAAAAAAACAAATAACTACTTAATATCTACATAAGAGCATCGGCGCAAAATGTTCAATGCGTTTTAAATGTATTCATTTTTTATAAATACTGAGAAAACCAATAAACATTTTTTAAAAATTTAAACTCAAAATGAAAGATTTCATTATTACTGAGGGCCAAAAGTCCCTGAAATTTTCTAAAATGTGTATTTTAATAAGTTACTGGTGTGAAATAAAAGAGATTTAGTGTGATTTTTAATTGAAAATATTTTATTCAAAAAAAAATTTTTTTGATTTATTCTAAGAGACTTTCAGCCCTCAGTAATACCGTAATCTTTCATTCTGCGTTTAAATTTTTCAAAAATACTTATTAGTTTTCTCAGGATTCGAAAAAAATGAATACATTTAAAACACGTTGAAAATTTTGTTTTATTTGTTGAATTAGCATTTCAAAAAATTTACAGACAACACAAAATTAATCAATACAAAAAAATATGAATAATTCAATTAGAAAATACTTACTTTCTGAAATGTCTCCATGGGTAATCTTTTCAAGCAAAGCCTTATTTGTCTTATCCTTAATATGACTTTCACACTCAGAAACAATTCTTTCGAAATATTTTTTCCATCCTTCGATAAGTCCATTACTGTTTCCGAATGCCACTCCAAAATCCATATCAATCTGCAAAGGTAGAAATATAAATACATTTTTTTAAAAGGGAAAGTAAATATTCCTCACCAATTGATATCCAGAAGGTTGGGAATAAAAATTCCATGTTTTAAGGATTTCAGTAGAATTTTGAGCCAATTTAATGTCATTTAGACGGTATTGTGTGCAAGCTTTCCAGTAGTTATCGAATTGTTCCGAAGTTATAAGTTGTCAAATTTCATAGCTGTTAAACATGTTTTAGCATCTGTTTCGAGATCTAAAAAAAGTTTTGCTTTTTTAAGTTTTTACTGTCCCCTGTATGTACTGTCTCTTCAGTAAATTTCAAGAAACTTTAACTTTAGTAGGCATAAACTAAGGCTCGGTTTAATAATCCGTGGACTTTAAATTTTAAGTTGGTACCTTTATCAATGCAATTCATATGGGTAAATCTCAACTTTAAAGTGAACTTTAGTTAATGTTCACTTTAAATTGATTATGAAACCGGGCGTAATAATTAATCATTTTCACTGTATTCCTATCGAAAAATTTGTATTTCAGGAAATACACTTCGAAAAATAACGGTGGATAAATATTTCAGATTATTAAGCTCCGATTATTGTATTGATTAATATTATTTAAAACCTGAAGGGTTTAAATATTAAATCACAAACGGCTAATAAACTGTCAAATTCATTGAATACAGAAATATTTTGTTTTAGGTATGATTTGGAGAAACATCTAAAAAATTTTAGGACCGGCTTAATCAACAACTTTTCTGTAATATCTATTATTTCAAAAACATCGTTTCTTGAAAAGTTATTTTTATTATGTAGGGAAAGAACAAATTTTGCTACAGAATTAACTATTAACTATAACAGAAAGCTTGATTACACTCAGATTCACAACATATGTCAACAGAATTTGTCCTTAAATCATGTTTACGTTTAAAATGTTTAATCAGTAATGTTAGATGGGTAAAATGATGACGACAAATGAAACAGATCGTTACTTTGATATAAGTATAAAACTAAATAAGTAATCCTCAACTTATTTCGCGATTATAGAATGAATAGATAAACGAATAGGAAAATTAATGGTAAAATGGGAAAATTGGAGTCTAAAAAAACATAAACAACAAACTAATTTACAAGTAGTTAAAAATATAAGTAAACGTACATACCTTAGAACACTCAACCAAATCACAAAACTTTTCTTCTCTGTTACTGTTGGCACAGACATCGAAACAAGTAAACAGCCAAATTACTAATGCGAAACACCGGTGTTAGATAAAAGTCTACAGGAATAGTTCACTGTTGTCACATGACTTTTTTTCACCAATAGAGACACTTATAACATTTTAATAAATGTACAGGTTAATGTACAATATCATTCCTACAATGTATGGGTCACTGAGTAATGTATATTACGTTAAAACAATGATTGCTTTACATCAAAATAATGTGAAGATTTATTAAACAAAGTCGAAAACATTAATACAATGTTACCGTTCATTATTCTTAAATATGACCCTAACAATGATCTAATTATTGTCTATCGCAGTATCAGCCTTATCACTGGTGTGCCCGGCGTGCCCAAACAAAAATTCCATTTAAAAATATTAAGAACAGACTTCCTTTGTTCAAGCTGATTTTCGTTGTATTATATTTGCCGTTAGTGGTGTGTGATAACACTTTAAAAAGCAAAATTGCAATTTTTATAATCGCTTCAACTATGTGTATTATTTGAAACAGTAAATGATTTACTGTTTGGTTTCGGACATTTTCTTGTAATCTATTCTTTACCTATAAATTATATTTTATAGGTGAGATAAATTATTTAAGCCCCACAATTCAATTTGAGATTATTAGTTAACTTGGAATACTGCAGTTAGCGAAACAATTCTCCGAAATTAAAAAAGCTCCATTTATGGCGATAAATATACAGGGTGTCCCGAAAAGATTGGTCATAGATTATACTACAAATTCTGGGGTCAAAAATAGGTTGATTTAACTTCACTTACCTATATACAATAGTGCATACAAAAACAGTTACAGCCCTTTGAAGTTACAACATGAAAATCGATTTTTTTACTTGAACTTAACTCTTGAGATTTTTTATTGAAAATGGACATGTGGCATTCTTATGGCCGGAACAAGGAACATCTTAAAAAAAACAACCGTGAAATTTGTACGCCCCACAAAAATGTTATAAAAATGTTAATGTTAAAAACGGGCTTTTCGAGAAAGTACTAAGAGAAAAAAAGTTTTAAAAACATTGTATTTAACTAAGGTAGCACAATAATAATTTAATTGGAACGTAAACAAAAGTTTGGGGGAATATAGGGGAACAAAACCCCCATAAAATTTTTATGGGGTGCACAAATTTCACTATAATTTTTTTAAGATGCTTCTGCCATAAGAATGCTACGTGTCCATTTTCAATAAAAACTCTCTAATAGTTTTAGATATTATATTGAAGAAAATTGATTTTCATTTTATAACTTCAAAGGGCTGTAACTTTTTTTATATGCACATTTTTACTAATGTAAGTTAGGTTCAATCAACCTATTTTTGACCCTAGAATCTGTGGTATAATTTATGACCAATCTTTTCGGGACACTCTGTATAATACAACTTAAGTCTTGTCAAAACTGACCAATGTTCTGTAGTTTTTCGATATGTGTCAATAGTAGAAAATAATGAGTGTATACCGAAAGAAATCAAAATTTGCGAGTTTTTTTTTAGTTAATATGAGTAACTGATTTCAGTGCACAAGAGCTTAAAACTTAAAACTCTTATTTTAAATACTCTGACAGAATATGGAATTGATTTATCTAAAAGAGGGCAGGATTATGATGAAGCACACGATAGGCCTCTGTAGGACTAACTACATCACTGTTAAAATGATGTACTTTATCATTTAAGGGACTTTCGGCCCTCTGTAATAATGCAATCTTTCATTGTGCGTTTAAATTTTTCAAAAATACTTATTAGTTTTCTCAGGATCAAAAAAACTGAATGCATTTAAAACACATTGGAGCGACATTTTGCGCCTATGCCCTCATCTCGAAAAGTGCGTTTCTTAATTCAATAAACAAGGTGTTAATTTCAAGAACACTGTACATTAGTGCAACATTTTATATTCATTAATTTAAACATATAATCCTAACGTAAAGTTTCATATTTACAATGAACAACTTATTAGTATTACGAAAAAAACCGTTGGTTCAATAAAACAGTTCATTGAATTAAAAATTATATTCATTATTTTTTAATGAATAGAATTACATTGTAATAATGAACATGATCATTACTCAATAACGTATGTTTATTGTATTAACGTACGCGTTTATTGTATTAACGAAATTTTCGTTGAATCAATGTAAAAAAAGTCAATGATTGGCGTTCATTGGTACTATGTACAATATTTTTTTCAGTGTATGTACTATTTACTTTGTTTCTGGCCGCATGGTCTAATCCTAAAGCCAATAAAAAAAAGAGCTATTAAAAAATGTCGAAAATAGTCTTTTAAACCTCTCACCTTTTTAACAATAAAATGTTAAATGGCCCCGGTTACATGGTTCTCGCAGCAAAATTGAAGATTTAAACGTTTCTATCTCGGTTATTTTTTACTCTACGGAAATAGTAAAATGGGTAAAGTATTTGTAACAGAAAAAACTAAAATATAGTTAAATATCATTTTTTACGTATATTAAGTATTTTTGGAGTTAATATGAAAAGAATATGAAAAGTACGATAATTTTAAAAATTCTGATTTTTTTTAAATAGTACCTTTTTTTCAAAAATATGCATTCTAAACCGGTGAAAATTGTTGAAATCATTAACTATGTTAACCTTAAGAAATTCTTGTGAGGATTACTACAAATTTTAATTTTTGTGGAAATGGCGTATGTTTTATTTTTCACTTTTTCCTAAAAAAATCGAAAGGGTTCTCTTATTTTCATCATAACTTGCTTAATTTTGATGCTATGAACTTCTACTGGAGATCATTTGATAGGTACTCCGAAGTACTTTGACAAATGTTTTACAAATATATTCTATAAAATGTATAGTTTTCCCGTTCTGTAAGCTTGAATACTTAGATTTGAGTACTCGTCGAAGAAAATATACATTCAATTACCCATAACTCACTTTGAAATAACATGTTAGTTCTTTAAGTGGGGAGTGTATTAAATTTTTTATTACCTTTAATTTTAGTTATAATAGTTTTTTTACAAAAGCTCATAGTTTTTGAGTAATACGTGAAAAACAGCTTTAAAACATGCATTTTTTTAAGAAAAAATAAAATTTTTAATATTTAGTAACTCAAAAAGTATTGATTTATGTTAATAATTTTATATAACAAATTTTGCTTAGAAGTTGCCCCTATAGGAGCGTTCAAGTATTACGTAACGCAGTTTGGGGGGGAGGGGGGTCTTGTAAAACGTTACGGCGCGTTACATGGGGGGAGGGGGGTTCGAACAGCGCGTTACGTAACATTCTTTTTTAAAAAATTAGTAAATCCTTTATAAAAGGTATATATTTTAAGGTAAATATATACCTTTTATAAAGGATTTACTATTTTTTGTATTACATGGTATACAGCCAACTACAGGAAAACTTTTTCCTTGTGGATTCTTTTTTAACTTAAATGAAAAAAAACTACGGAATTTTATTTATGTTTTACATAGACCCCTGAATTGTTTTATGTTGCACTCTCACGCTCCGTTCATGTTCCGACAAGAGGACAATACATAATAGTACGTTTTCAAGTGAAAAAATCTTAAAATTTGTAACACAGATGAAGCACAGTAACATTTGTTTCCAATAATTGGATGGACCTGTCTCCACAACAAAAGATTAAAATATACAGATGTTATTTAAGAGGTTGCAGAAGGGAACTACATGTTCATAAATCTTGTATGTTTTCTGAAATCGTTTTCTGCAGTAGGTATTCATTAATGTTTTAAATACGCAAATTTTCAAATTATTTAAAAATGTCTTTAAATAAAAAGCATTAAATACAAAACCCACTATATTGATGCTTAGTTTAGAAAATTGATAGATATTTAAAAAATAGTACCCTTATTTAAAATGTGATTTCAAAATTTCAAAAATTTCAAGTGAATTTCAAAATTTCACCTTGCATTATTCATAATAGACCCTACATAATACACATTTTTGAGATGAGGTTGTTAAGCAGCTTCTAAAAACAAAAATATACAGGGTGTTTAATTAAAATAAAGATAATGGACTATGCTAGACTTGAGTGAATCAACCTGTATATTCAAATTTATGTTTAAATAGTCCATAGTTGAATTTAAAAGTTGACGTATCCTAGCGTTTTTATAATTTTCTAAAATAATGACACATGACAAAAACAATTTTATTCCATAAGTGGTTTCCATACATTATAATTTTAAATGATCACCCTGTATTATTCATAAAGACCATAAATTCAGATTGTTAAGCAGCTTTTAAACATATAAAAATATACAGGGTGTTAAAAAATAAAGCTTATGGACTACGGTAGTCTTGCATAAATCACCCTGTACATTTAAATTTATGTTTAAAAAGCACACATTTTTATATATTAAAATCTACGGGTCTCAGCGTTTTTTAAAATTGATTAAAACATGGACAGAAATAATTTTATTCCATAAGTGCCTTCTTACATATACAGAGTGTTTCAGAAAAAGGTAACACGATCTCTAAGAAAGGCGAAAAACTGAAAAATAATTGGGGTTTGCTTAGTATAAAATTTTTGTAACGGCATGCGTTTTCACGATATAGGGCGTTGAAGAACAAAAAGTTTTACACATTTTTTTCACTATTTTTCTGAAACTACTGGCAACATCGTATATTATTTGTTATACAAAAATTTTTACTAAGCAAAATAAAATATTGAAATAATAAATATGTTATTTTATTTTAAGTTTTTATTAAAGAAGATCAAATAGAAGAACGCATGAGAAGAACAATAAAGGATGAAGCCAAAAATGTATGTAAGGATGGGGCCAAGCAGGGAAAATGTAAATGTAAAATTAGTAATAAAAGATTATTATTCTAAGTTTTGGACATATTTCATGTCATGGGACATGAAATTACGATTGGCAGGGATAACCAGACACATGAACTAAAAGGAAGAATCGTTCTTGGGTGGGCAGCATTTGGAAAACTGAGAGAAACTTTTAAGAGTGAGTTGCTCATATGCCTAAAGAGAAAGGTATTTGATCAGTGCGTCCTCCCAGTCTTGACGTACGGATCAGAAACACTTACCTTACCTAAAGCCTCGGCTACCAAACTAAGAGTAACGCAGAGAAGAATGGAGCGGTCAATGTTAGGAATAACTCTGCGAGACAAAATCAGAAACGAAGAAATCAGGAGAAGAACAAAGGTGACTGACGTCATCAAAAGGATAGCTAACTTGAAGTGGAGATGGGCAGGACACATAGCGAGAATGACACATGGGCGATGGACAAAAAGGTTATTGGAATGGAGGCCAAGAGAAGACAAGAGAAGCGCCGGTTGACCGCCTACAAGATGGACAGACGACTGAGACGACGTAAGAAAGCTAAATAAAAACTGGATGAGAGCGGCGCAGGATAGATGTGGTTGGAAATGAGGGGAGGAGGCCTATGTTCAGCAGTGGACTTTTGAGGCTGGATGATGATTGTAAGTTTACCGGAATAATTCCGGTACTTTTCGCAACCTACTTTTCCATTTAGGTTTAAATGGTGACTTGGGTGTTACGTAACGTTTAAGTAGGGGGAGGGGGGTACATAAAAACGTTACGGTGCGTTACTGGGGGGGAGGGGGGTCAAAAATCTTCAAAAATTGCGTTACGTAATACTTGAACGCTCCCTATATCGATTTCTGGTATTTTTTAATAAAAAAAATTTCACCCCGAGAAGGGGTGGCATCCACCCCCAGGGTAAAAGCGCAAGTTGGCATCATGTCACCTTTGTTCCTTGAAGTATCTTCTAACTACTCACCAATTTCCATGAAAATCGATGAAGGTTCAACGAAATCGGAGGTTAAAACCTTCTGTGACTCCACTAGTTGTAGTTAATGGATTTTAATTTTAAAAATTTCAAATAAAAGGTACGGTATTCTTCTATACGTAAAAAAATTTGCTATCTGCTTTATTTTCAGTCCTGCAACATTTTGAAAAAATGAATTTTTTTTGCTGGATTGCAAAATTTATTTTACACAATCTATTGCACAGATATTAATGAAATTTACAGTATTATTTTACTATATTATATAGTTTTTCTGGGTAAAATATGAAGGTCCTAAGTGTAGCATAAATGGTTGAAAAACGTAAAATGCGAATACTTGTTTTTTATGTTTTTTTCGCAATTATTGCTATTTTGCAACAAGGGTGACATTTTTTAAAATTTGTAACCAATCCTATAATGTAGGAAATGTAATTACGCAACTTTTATATCAGTACAACTTTTCTCGAAAGTGAATACTTTGAAAGTTATAATAAAAAAACGAAGAAAATAATCGAAATTTTCCTTCATTTTTTGACATTTTGATTATTTAAACAATGTTCCAGACATTTTTGAGTGGGATGATAACCCAATTATTGTTATAGGAGATAATTCCAAGAAATTTCTGCAAAAAATATGCGTCAACTCTCAACGTCCATCTCAAAACAGATGCGCCCTGGACTATTTTGTCATCAGATTATCAAAAGGCTTTTGATAGAGTACATCAGAAACTCGTAGAACTGGTAAAAGAAAAGAATGTGGACAATCTATTGTCATCTGTACTGGAATGAAAAAGCAAAGGTTAGAATCGAAAATGTCGAAACAGAAACTATAGAAATCAAAAGAGGTGTTAGACAGGTGTACAGCTAAACTATTTTTAAGGAAGCGATATCAGAGGAAGAACAGGGTATATCAATAAACGAAAAAATTTTAAACAACATAAGACGCAAACGACACCGCTATTTTTGCAGACAGTCTAGAGTCTAGAAGCACTGAAACGATTGGTAAATGGATTCCATCAAGTCAATATAAAATATGGACTACAAATGAACGTTAGGAAAACCAAAATCATGCTTATTTCTAAGCAACATACCGTAGGAAGGCTAGATATCGAGGGTAAACAAGTAGAAAGAGTAAATAACTACAAATATCTGGTAACCTTTTTTTGGAATGAGGTGAAAAGATTCATAAATCGACTAGGGAAGGTGTTCCTAGTACTGTTGGATACAACCAAACCAGAGACATACGCCGGCGACACGGTGTCAAACTAAGTGACAGAAGGCCCCTTCGGACATCCCTGTCAGCTCGCCTACCAATTAAAACCACCCCCTCTTCGACCCGAGATATCCCTGGACGAGTTCATTAGCGAACGAAACATGGGATACCCCGCGAGATACAGATCGGATTAAAGGTGCCCTTAAAGCTATTTACTTTATCTACAGTAGGTACTTATTAAATATTGTGAGCGTGTAAGGAAGTAGACCTAGTTCCCAAGCGGAAGAACTTGGGAATATAAAGGAAGGGGGTTACCGTAAAGGGTAACCAACGAAAGAAAAAGAAAGTAAATCTGGTAACCTGGTTAAATAAAAACAATGACCAAGGTAGAGAAATCAGGATACGCATTTAAATTGCAAGACAAGCATTTATAAAAATGAAAAAAATGTTTGTTAATCGAGACCTTTCTCTGGAGCTGAGGATAAGAGACTTATGCTACGTGTTCTTGACTTTGTTGTATGAAATGAAAAGCTGGTACTAAAAGTGGATAGTATACAGAAGTTAAAAACATTTAAGATGTATTGCTATAGAAGAATTTTGAAAATACCATGTATCCAACGAGTTACAAATGTAGAAGTGTTAGAAGACTACAAAAGGATTGCAAGGTCATAAAGAACATCAAAACAAGAAAGCTAAAGAAACATTTAACGTATGACCTAAATATGGAATATTTAGGCCGAGAGAGAGAGCGTGTTTCAAACCGCGAGAGAGCGCTACCGTCGAAACTCACAGCCAATTGTTTTTAAGTTTCATGTCAGCTAATATATTTTTTATGCTTTAAATTCTTTTTAATTTTGTACATTGTATGGGGTAGGAATTTCCCCCATTTCCCCCTCCACCTTAGATCCGCCACTGCCTGTCGTTGGAGTTTTTCAAAAACTTTTGAGATGTGAAAGTAAAATAATCGAAAATGCCGGAAAATATATTCCTCTTTAATCAAAAATGGACATTTCGAGTTTTTCAAAAATGTAGTCGTAGTTCCTGATAAGAATACCTTTGTTTAGTTTGCGTCCGACCACCCTGTATGTATATTATTTTTGTATATACAGAGTGGACCAAAGAAAACAGTCCGCCTCGATATTTGGCAATATTTATTAGATTTTAAGGAAATGACGAAACAGATCGATTTTTTATCTAAGGGGGACACAGTTTTACGGTACATACATCTGTCATTTGTCAACCCCTCCCTTCCCCACCCCTTATTTTTATATAGGGAATAGGGGTCGTGTGCTAGGTCTTTTGAAAGGCTATTCAATAATATAGACATTAACATAATTATTTATACAGTGTGCCCAAGAAAAAATATTTTAATTAAATTAATTGACACAAAAAGAAGAATTTATGTAATTTATTTAATTCAAAATACATTCTACTGCTGTCACAAAACAGAAAAAAATGTTTTTTGATAAATAAACATTGCTTTTCGCTTAATTTCAATGTTCAAGCTGTCACCCATCTGTCTCTTGGTAGGTTGAATATTGAATTTAAGCAACAAACAATGTTTATTTATCAAATAAACATTTTTTCTGTTTTCTGTTAGAAGTAGAATGTATTTTGAGTTAAATAAAGTACTTACATTCTTATTTTTGTGTCAATTAATTTAATTCAAAATACTTTTTCTTGGACGCCCTGTATAAATAATTATGTCAATGTTAATATTACTGAATAGGGAATTGAATAACCTTTCAAATGAGCTAGCACACGACCTCTATTCCCTATATAAAAATAAGAAGTGGGGGAAAGGAGAGGGTTGACAAATGACAGATGTATGTACCGTAAAAATGTTTCCCCCTCAGATCAAAAATCAACATGTTTCTTCATTTCTGTTTTCTGTTTTCTTTGGCCCACCCTGTATAGATAATAAATAAATGGACATTTTAAGAAATTAAAAGTTGGTAAAACTATTATTTTTAAATAGTTATCATGAGGTATTTTGTTAATAGCAAATTTGGGTAATGCCATTTTGTAATTCCACTGTAAATATAGATAATATCGTTTCATCTTGTTGTACAATATATTTTTCTTATCAGGCAAGGGGACAACAAACATTAAATTCGTTCTTGTATATAAATAAATGACAAAAAGAGATTAAGACTTGGAAAAAATGTTTTTTAAACACTTATCATGTTAGGTATTTGTTAATAACAAATTTGGGTAATACCAATTTGTATTTCCACGATCAACACAGATAATGTTTTTCACCTTGTAACATATATTCTTTTTCTTATCGAACAAGGAAAAAACAAACAATACTAGGTATACCCTGTTTTTAAACTAGAAGTAGGAGGAGTAAACTAAACAGACGTATTATTTAGATCCAATATTGTCACTAGAAAAATCACCAGTTTCATCTTTTTTGATTGAGCATGTCAGCTTTCGGGCACGCCAGCTTTTCTCAACACGACTCTACCTTATCGGCAGAGTCTACGAGAAGTGTGGTAAATGGACCGTGATCACGGTTATTAGACTTTATTACGGTTGTCTTGTCCGACGGTGGTGGGGAGACTTATATTTTTTACTTTACGTCACAAGAGTTTACATTCCCATATTTTTAAATGATTTTCGATCATTGAATGTGTGTTATTGTGTATATATGTGTATTATTCGTGTTATTATGAAATAATTAGACAAATAGTACACATTTTATCTTATACGCTGTGAGCTCGTACATAGAGGGGATATTTACAAATTCACCAGCGCCAGTAGTGACAAGTCTGTAAACGTTTACCGGAAATTTGACATAAATGTCAAAGTGATTAATTTTAAATTAAAATTAAAAACATTAATTATAAAAAATATTAGTTGGTCAAAGCTGTGGTATATATATTTACCTTAAATATACTTACGTTTTAAATACTGAATTCAAGTTTTTTTAATGTTCCCTAATATGTAATTATAAATTAATCTTAGCGCCATCTACACGATAATTGTGAAAGTATCCAAAGTAAGAAATCTATATTTTATCAATAGAACGTCAAAATGATTAGCAAAATCTTAAAAAAATCGATTACAATTTAATTATTTTTTTGCGTTGTAAATATTAAGCGATAACAATTAAATAATAAATTTAAAAATTACCGGTGAAAGTTGAATTAGTACCCGCTAGGAGCGACACCAGCGAAGCTCAGAGCGTATACCGGGTGGTGAACACGGTTATTAGACTTTATTACGGTTGTCTTGTCCGACGGTGGTGGGAGACTTATATTTTTGACTTTACGTCACAAGAGTTTACATTCCCATATTTTTAAATGATTTTCGATCATTGAATGTGTGTTATTGTGTATATATGTGTATTATTTGTGTTATTATGAAATAATTAGACAAATAGTACACATTTTATCTTATACCGGGTGGTGAATCGTAAAAAGGGCCATAGGAAACTCGATGTAAAATTCTAAATTGTTGAATTCCTGCTTCCCTAATTATTTTACATCAAAAGTCATGAGATAACACTTGTAGAGAATTAAGATCTGTATTAAAATCAAAAGTTAAAATTGTTCTACGATTTAAATGCATTCCAAAATTTTGAAAAATATGATACATTTGCCACAATTGGTATGCGTGTAAAAGTAAGGCCACACGTTACGATTTAACTGACAGTGCTCACACCATTGACTGAATAAAAAAATCTTTATTATTAATCCTTTCTCCGCAACTGAGGGTATCTTATCAACTGTATTGTTTTTAAACAATAAATGATAAAATAAAAATATTGACAGTTAAAAAATGTGAATATTATTGCTTGTGTGTGGCCTAAGTTTGGGCTGAAAACTAAAATGTATTACATTTTTACAAAATTTTGTAATATGTTTAATTACTTAGACCAATTTTAACAGTTATTTCCAATACAGATTTCAATCCTCTACAAATAGTTTCTAATGTCTTTTGATGTACAATAATTATTAGGGAAGCTGGAATTCAACAGTTCAGAATTTTACATTAAGTTAATGCAAAATTTTGACGCATGTCGAAATTCTCAATGTGTTTTAATTGTATTCTTTTTTTTCGAATCCTGAGAAAACTAATAAATATTTTTGAAAAATTTAAACTCAGAATGAAAGACTACATTATTACCGAGGGCAAGTCCCTGAAAACTTCTATAATGTTTATTTTAATAAGTTACAGGGCTGAAAATAAAAGAGAAGTGTGAAGGCCGCGTCTCACCATCAAATAATTTGATCAAACAGTTTGAGCAAACTTGACGTACTTGAGGAAGTACGTCAAAGTGACGTCACAATTGCAGTTTTTTTGAAATTCTAAAAATCTGTGCTCTCACTATCAGTCTAGTTTGATCAAAGTTTTTATATTGAGTTGTCTAACTTGTTTGTACTTTATTTAAAATTAAAATTTTTCATTATTATCCACAATGAACACTCAGGATGTGACGTCACTAACTGTCACTTTCAGTTTGCTCAAACCAGTTTGATCAAATTATTTGATGGTGGGACGCGGTCTTGATATTTAATTTCAAATATTTCATTCAATAGAATCTGCTTGTTTATTCTAAGGGGCTTTCCGCCCTCGGTAATAATGTAATCTTGCATCCTGCGTTTAAATTTTTCTAAAATACTTGGTTTTCTCAGGATTCGAAAAAAATCATATTACGATTCAAATGACAGTAAACTCTCGTGACGTAATCTCACCCTTAATGTTCATTGGTTAGTCGATTTAGGCAACCGTAGTAATGTCTAAGAACCGTGGACCGTGATAGTGTGACGTCAAAACGTCAAAATTTTTCCAAACACGTTGTGTCTAGGTATACGCTAACGTGTACGCAAATAAAAAAGTTAGGTAGAATTAAACGTCATAACAAATATTTTTCTATCAAACAAACACTAAACATATCAAAATAGCGTGTATCAAAATATACAGTCACTGCCCACGCTAAATAGTCACTAGCTTGATGAAGTTAACTTTTTTATTTGCGTACATTTTAGCGTGTACCTAGACACAACGTGTTTGGAAAACTTTTTTTGACGTTTTGACGTCACGACTATCACGGTCCATTGAAGCTGTAATTACAAAAAAAGAAATATGTATGTCAAAAATAAATAACAATTTTCAATTTCGTTAAAAAACGAAAATACAGCCGCATCATATTTTAGTCCAATCAGAGAGTGCAGCAAGGACCTCTACCGGTTTCGAAACTTGTTAGTCTCTTATCAGGAGACACACATGCTGCTCTCTCTGATCCAACCAAAGCAAACCCCGGCGTGCAGTCACGGATTGCAACGAACGAAATGGCATAGATGCCCTAGCCGCAACTGCTAGCAAAAGACTAAGTTTTCACTCTAATGGCATATAAAACAACATAATGTTACTCTACATCCCACCAGACTGAAAACAATGGGAACCTTCTCTGGTTACACCTTCGAGGCTTCTACAATTTGCAAGCCATAACGGATGCTGAGACTAAGGAAGATGAGGGAATTTTACAATTTATAATTCACGTCCCATCTTCCGGATGTAAATATGTATGTCTTTGTACTCACTTAACGCTCAAAAAATTACGGGATCTGGGGCCTGATTCTAATTCATTTCGACAGTCGCAATTTTATTTCGACACCGCCATGACAGCCGGAGAGTATAGCGATTCTTGGGGATATTAACCTTATCATGTTGAGACTGCTCAGAATTTGGGTTGGCGCTTCGGTTTCTTGGATTTTGTTGATAGTCTGGGAAAATTATCGAAAAAATACCATTTTTGGGAAAAATTATTTACCAGCTATTTTATTGCTAAAATCGAATCTTAAGATTGCATATATTAGTAATATGGGGTATGACAAGTCCGCAGAAAGTGTGTTATTTTATTTATAAACAAATTAGCACTCCTAAATCTTCTTTTTTTTTCAATTAGTGGTCTGTAACTCCTATAATTTTTCCTTTGAGCCAAAAACACTCAAATAAAAATTCACCGTAATTTAGTTCTGCACAAAGTTATTTTTTTTCCGATTTCCTTCAACAAAAATTTTACTCAGAAAATCCGAGTTTTCCCAAAAAATCTGCCATTTTCAATTAAAATTTTAGGGAAGTACCTAATTATTTATCAATAATTAAATAATTGAAGACATGAAAGATTTATTATAGTAGATTATACAGAGGGGCTAAATTATGGAATAAATTCATTTCTTTAAAACGGACGATTTTGGAGCAAAATCCCGAAAGAGGTCGATTTTTATTTTTAAATTACAATTTTTTGGCATATATTTCATACTAGTGACGTCATCCATCTGAGCGTGATGACGTAATCGATAATTTTGTTAATGGGAATAGGGGTCGTGTGGTAGGTCATTTGAAAGGGCGTTTAATTCTCTATTCAGTAATATAAACATTAATATCATTAGGTATTTATACAGGGTTGCCAAAAAAAATTTTGAATTAAATTAATTGGCGCAACAAGAAGAATGTATGTAATTTATTTAACTCAAAATACATTGTACTGCTGTCAGAAAATAGAAAAAAAGGTTTATTTCACAAATAAACATTTCTTTTCGCTTAAATTAAATCACAAACAGCCTCCCTCCTACCTATTGGCAGTTTGAACTTTTAATTTAAGCTAAAAGCAATGTTTATTTGCAAAATAAACATTTTTTTCTATTTTCTGACAGCAATAGAATGTATTTTGAGTTAAATAAATTACATGCATTCTTCTTCTTGCGTCAATTAATTTAATTCAAATTTTTTTTTGGCCTCCCTGTATAAATAATGATATTAATGTTTATAATACTGAATAGAGCATTGAACGCCTTTGTAAATGAGCTACAACACGAACCCATATTCCTATTTAAAAAAATAATTACGTCATCACGCTCGGATGGATGACGTCACTAGTTTGAAATATATGCCAAGAAATTTAATTTAAAAATAAAAATCGACCTGTTTCGGGATTTTTCTCTAAAATCGTCCATTTTAGAGAAAATGAATTTATTCCATAATTTAGCCCCTCTCTGTATATCAGGAGACCGGCGACAATCTAACCAATAGTTTAGCAATAATTAAAATGTTAATTAAAAAATTTCGGTCGAAATCATAACCAGAAAGATTATGATACACCAGAATAACTATGATTTTCATATAAAAAAGCACTATACCTATTCAACGTACCTTACAGGATTGAAATTGGACCATTTGAGCGGTCTCAGGAATGTTATAAAGAAACAATTTTTTGGCTTATAAACAAATAGAACCCCTCAGAAAATATTAGATTAAATTAAATCGACCTGTTTCGGGATTTTTCTCTAAAATCGTCCATTTTAGAGAAAATGAATTTATTCCATAATTTAGCCCCTCTCTGTATATCAGGAGACCGGCGACAATCTAACCAATAGTTTAGCAATAATTAAAATGTTAATTAAAAAATTTCGGTCGAAATCATAACCAGAAAGATTATGATACACCAGAATAACTATGATTTTCATATAAAAAAGCACTATACCTATTCAACGTACCTTACAGGATTGAAATTGGACCATTTGAGCGGTCTCAGGAATGTTATAAAGAAACAATTTTTTGGCTTATAAACAAATAGAACCCCTCAGAAAATATTAGATTAAATTAAATTAAGTTAACGCTGTTGAAAAGAGCACGGCTTCTGTGTCCTTTTCGAAGAAAAACAAATTGAATTGCGAGGAGTGATTCCAGGTATAACCGGTCAAATTTGACCGGCATTTGCGACAGAGTTATAAACAACAGGATTTTAATCTTTGAACCATTAGATACCTTTTAATTCCGGTCCTCTTTGTACATACAAATTTTCATATCTTCAAGACACTCATAACAAAAAAGATTTATGTCACTGTCACCAAATTATTTAATTATTGATAAATAATTACTTCCCTCAAATTTTAGTTGAAAATTAAAGATTTTGTTTGGAAAACCCGAATTTTCCGAAGAAAATTTCCGTCGAAGGAAATTGGAATAAATTATCAATGTGCAGAATTAAATTACTGTCAATTTTTATGTGAGTGTTTTGGTTTAAAGTTAAAATTTTCGGAGTTATAGAGCAATAATAAAAAAAAAGATTTCGGAGTGCTAATTTGTTTATAAACAAAATAGCACACTTTCTGTGGACTTTGCACAGCTATATTACTAATATAGGAAATCTTAAGATTTGATTTCAGCATGTCCAGCAATAAAATAGCTGGTAATTAATTTTCCTTGTTTTTTACTAATTTTCCCAGATTATTACCTCACATCTTTCATTGAGTTGATGATTCATGTTGTGGACATTCTCAATTATTATATTTCTAATTTACTATTCTATCTAATTCCTCAAAACAAGCAAATTTCAATTAAACCCAGCTATATTATAATACCTTTTGATTTAGTTTTCCTTGCAAGAAATAAACAAAACACATCTAAACTAAACCTAACCTCGCTTTTGGCCATTCATTCATCTCCATGGTACAATAAAGTTTCATTTTATTGTACCATGATTCATCTCCGTGTCAAATAATTTCGACAGTCGCCATATTGAAAGCGACTTGTTTTTGGTCGAAATTTGATTTAGAATCAGGGCCCTGGATTTCAATGCATATTTTTTTTTATAATTCTCGTATCGAAGTTACGCATGAAGTTAGTCGTATTGATGGCAGTTGAGAAAACGTGTGCGACCCCGACGGTAATCCAGTAGTCAGTGTCATTAGCTTAATAATACTAATAGGTCGCTAAATTAGTTCTAAACACAACTATTTTTTATATAAATACAGACTAATAATCTAAAAATTAAAGTAATAACGCAGAAAACACAAAAAGTCACCCATATAATATAACTTAAGGCGGCTGCACAATTGACCGGTAACGGGAACGAGAACGGAAACGGGAACGAGAACGGAAACTGAAAGCATCAGCAGATTCACAATTAAATGGTAAACAGCTGTTTTGTGTCACTGTCACTTGTGCCATTAATTATTTTTCTTCTCAAAATAAATTTTGTGGAACGAACTTTTCCTAATTTTATTAAAAGAACATGTCTGTTAACTCTAAAAATATGGATTTATTTGATGACGAGCTTTTAATATTTTCGTTTTTTATGATCTTGGAACTAATTTACACAATATGTGTGCAATCGCAAAGGTTTGTCAGCATAACGATAAAAAGCATATCATTATTGTATCTAATTACCATATAAGTACCTACGTGTACTATGCTCTACATCAATCATACGGATGAGGACATTTTTCCAATAAAGAAATCAATCGTTCGTCATTTATTTTAATGCAAAATGTATAAAAATTGTCACTAAAACTTGGTCACACACTTCTAATAACAAATTTTTATTGGGCATTTGACAGTATTTTTAATATTGCCTTCTGATTGGTTCCGGGAATACAACGAGAACGAAAAAGTTAAAACATGGTCAACTTTCCCGTTCCCGTTACCGGACAGCTTCTCGTTTTCGGTTATTGTGCATCTACAACATTAATTTACGTAGAGGTTAACTTTTTTCCCGTTCCCGTTCTCGTTCTCGTTCCCGGGCAATGGTGCAGCCGCCTTTAGTTAGCTTGTAAACAGTCAAGTCCTTTATTTGGTCCGACCATCGCCCTTGAGAACTTTCTCTGGATTGTTGCCCCTCACTTTGCCTTCAATTTTCATTCGTTCCGTGCCTTATGTTCTTCTAGTTATATGTCCAAGATATCTCAGTATATATTATATTTTGGTTGATAGATGAAATAGTATTGAATTATTTGTGCAATGCGTGGTCCATAGTAAGCGCAACATCCTACAATCCTACGGTACACTCACATTCCAAATGCTATACGCTATACCTACGCTTCGAATCGGCTTTTTTGACGGTCATTGTGCCTAATAGTCTAGTCGCAACATAGGGGGCCCCGTGGACACTTTTAGTTCGCCGCGATTTGATGGTGGTATTATAGGTTTTTTGGGTCGCTGAATCCAATGAAAGTGGTCTGGAAGTCCAAACGTGGTGCGTTTAATTGTTATTAACAAATTATGGTAAAATTAGGTGTTTTTCAGGAATTATTAGAAGCCCTGTAAATAAATTGATAGTGTTAAGGTCTTCTCTGTTGTATTTTTGGTCGCTGAATCGAATGCGACTAGTCTCGATTACTCAAAATAATAATATGTTCTTATTTTGTTAATAACAAAATAATAGTTTATTCGCCGAAAAGCTCGAAATGCGCTATCTACAGCAAGTTTGTAGTCTTTTTCGTAGTATTTTTATAAGCTAAATCGATTGTCACTAGTCGTGATAGCTTAAACCACATTCCGACTTTGTTATTAATAAATTATTGCAAAAATAACGGTTTATATTCTCCTTTTCATGACCATTTTTCAGTGCGTCACAAATTATAGAAAAAAAGGTAAGTCCGTGATAATACACATTTATGACATTTATTCTAACATGACATTTTAGTTAAATCTGACAGTTGTCACATTTTATTTTCAATTTGGAATAAAAACAAATCAATTGTGTCTATTGCATTTATAAAAGGGTATTTTCTTTGATTTGTATAGTCTTATAAATTGTACAGATTATTTGATAATATTATTATTTTATAGTGAATTAAATGTTGTAAACATTTTTTTGATTATTGCGCCATCTATCGACAACTAGAATAACTAGAAGAAATGTTATAAATGTCTGTAATCACCGACGTGCCTTTTTTTCTGTCACATACAATTTAATGCGTTAGAGAGAAATCGAAAAACTGTTACGCACTGAAAAATGGTCATGAAAAGGACATTAGTACGTTCACTCACGGTTTTTGTTCTAAATTTTAAAAAACCACTTGTATTGACATGAAATTTGGCATACACGTAGTTAACATGTCAAACAAAGCAAGTAATATTGTGCCGATGTCTGCTTTTACCCTGGGGGTGACTTTCACCCCTTTTCGTGGGTGAAAAAAGAAACCTTTAAAATATGTCCGGAAGTGGATAAACTGATTAATTCTAAGCAACTTTTGTTCTATACAGTTTTTTCACTAAGTCAATACTTTTCGAGTTATTTGGTTTTTTTGTTGAAAAATGAACATATTCACTCGCAAATAACTCGAAAAGTATTGACTTAGTGAAAAACTGTATATATAAATCAAACGTTGCTTAGAATTAATCAATTTATTCAATTCCGGACTTATTTTAAAAGTTTCTTCTTTCACTCCTGAAACGGGGAGAAACTCACCCTCAGAACATCACTTGTTTTGTTTGACATGTTAGCTATGTGCATGCCAAATTTCATGTCATTCCAAGTGGTTTTTTAAAATTTAGAGCAAAAACCATAAGTAAAAGTACTATAAACCGTTATTTTTGCAATAATTTATTAATAGCAAAGTCGAAACGTGGTTTAAGCTATCACCTATCACGAGTAGTGACAATCGATTTAGCGTATAAAAATACTATGAAAAAGACTACAAACTTGCTGTAGATAATGCATTTCGAGCTTTTCGGCGAATAAACAATTATTTTGTTATTAACAAAATAAGAACACATTTTGAGTAAACGCGACTAGTCGCATTTGATTCAGCGACCAAAAATACACCAGAGAAAACCTTAACACTATCAATTTATTTACAGGGCTTCTAATAATTCCTGAAATACAATTAATTTTACCATAATTTGTTAATAACAATTAAACGCACCACATTTGGGCTTCCAGACCACTTCCATTGTATTCAGCGACCCAAAAAACCTATAATACCACCATTAAATCGCGGCGAACTAAAATTGTCCACTGGACCCGCTATGTTGCGACTAGACTATATAAAGCGTAGATGTGATGATAGGAAATATTAATGCACTACCAAGGCTTAATTTTGTGCTTTTTGGAATATCAGTGATCTTCCATATTTTTGTGAGTTTGACTATTGCCGATCTGACCATTGTGACACGTCTCGATCTCGCGTTCGCTTCCTCCACTGTTAGTAATAACGGAGCCTAAGTAATTAAATTGCCTGACCTGACCACTGCCTAACCTGGCATGTTTCTTATCTCTATTTGGTTGTTTCTGTTTCTAACGATGATCATTACTTTTGGTTTTTGGTATATTTATTTTCAAACCATATTCCGTCCTGACCATACGTATTAAGGACCATAAGAAAAATAATGAAAAGCAAATAATTTTTAAACATTTTATTAAGAAATTTAGAAGTCATTCTATGACTCATCAACACATTTTACAATTCAAAGGTGTAGAATACACATTTTATTGCATGTATCACTTTCTTACATACTCAGCAATCAAAGCCGACACCATTTCTAGCTTTTTCTAACCAGTGCTCTATTTTAACTACTAAGGGATCTAACCAAAAAGTTCCAAAAATTTAACAAACATTTTGAACATCAAACTTAGAATAATACCGAAATGGGACGGACATCGGACATATTATGATATCGTTGATAGATCATCAACTTAAATACAATATATCAAGAGAATAAATTTAGTTGATAGATATACTTTTTAACTAGGTACTACTTTTGGGCCGTCCATTAATCACGTGATGTTTTTTTTTGCATTTTTTAACCACCCTTCCCCATTGGTGGTACATGGTGAGGTTTAGGATTTACCCCCACCCCTATATCACGTGTATTATTTAGAATCTACATAAAATCTATTTTTTTAATATCTATAAAATACACATATAGGTAGTATATATTAGATAAGTATCATCTATTTTTTTTATAAAAAATTAAAGACTAAAATAATAACGTTTAGAAGTAGACAGAAGGGTTTCAGGTTGTTTTTGTCTGACATAAAAATAATGAAAAAAACGCGAAAAACATTTTTGTACTAAATTAGTAATAAATGCTAAATGTATTACAGTGGAACCTCGATAAGTCGGCCCCCGATAACCCGGAAGTCCGGATAACCCGGACCGATTTTCATCAGACAAACATTTCAACAATAAAAGTGTATGTATTATGTTAAAACATTTTATCTGTAGCCGCTTCTGGAATGTCTTAAAAATATCGAGTTTCATTGATAAAACTTGGCTTTGACCATAATATAATATGTAAAAATGACTCATGGCACACGGCGCGCGGCGGCAGAACGTTCATTATCCATTATCGGGCTATCGCAAACAACAGGCACCTTTTATTCCTTTATTTATTTTCAACTGTCTTTTAAAAAATTATTTTTAGAACAATGGTCTTTTAAACTTTAAACAATGAAAGAGCCACTGTTCTTAAATAACATAACATCGCATGGCAGACGAAATTGACACAACCGAAACTGACTGGGTTTTTTTACCTAGAAATGAACAATACTCTATCTATACTGTCTATACTACAACTATAATAGGTAAGTTAGATGTGTAATATGCATATATATTTCATGTTGTTTTAATTATAACGGACTTTATTTATAAGTATACCGTATTTTATTAATTTTTACAATGCTCTCCGGCTAACCCGGATTTTCGATAACCCGGATCGGCCGCGGTCCCGATTAATCCGAGTTATCGAGGTTCCACTGTATACATAAACATTATCATTATTGCACAGTGCTTTGTTGAAGATCAACATCAGTTTCATCAAGCCACTCAGCGTCATTATTTTCGCACACTACGCAGAGAATCTCTCTCGATCTACCGTTCGATCGTCGCGTGAGGATCAGGGCTGCTTTATCCATTAGGCAATATAGGCAGCTGCCTAGGGCGGCAAATTGTGAGAGGGCGGCACAGGGGCTTGAAATTTTGATTGGGGGGGGCAAGCATTATATAATATACAATACATTATATTATATGATGTAATGATGAAAACTGAAAGTATTTTTTGTAAATTTCAGTAATTTTCAGTTTCAGGGGAGGGGGCAACTGCCTCCCCTAACCCTATCAAATGACGCCCCTGGGGCGGCAAAAATACTGTACAAAAAAATATTTGTATTTAAAAATTAAAATCGAATAACAAATATGTATATTCATCATTCATCCATCAATGAAATAGAAGTGGGCGTTCGTTTCTAAATAAAAGAAATTGCATTCATATCAAAAATAAAACAAACATAGCATTCTGTTATCTTAAACCTAACACTATTCATCCAAAAAACGGGAGTCATAAATGTAGTGATTATTGGGCCGCCAGAAGCTCCGCAAAGACGGTGAATTGACTGATCACATAAATATTGCACATATTGCAGAAACTAAAGATTACTAGTAGGAAATCGAGTTAAAGTTGGGATTTTCAAACTGAAATATCACAAGGAGATAATATTCGTGTCGTCGCACTGATATAATACTCCAGCCAGGGAAATAAGCAAGAAATAGACCATGTTCGGGACAATGAAATTAATATCAAGGTAGCTGACTACTTTTTAGTTATTGTGGACTTGACCTATAGGATGAAAACCATCATGTTTCCTGCCTAGAGTTCGTGTTTTTTAATTATTAACAATTTGGTGCAATCAACGCGATTTTTTCCATTTTTTGCACTCAATTAAAAAGCTAAATAGTTGACATAAAATTACAAAATTTATTTTTTTAGAACATTGAAAACCTTCAAAATGACGATTTTTGAAAGTCAAAAAGTTAATTTGTAGCTTCGTAAACTGCAAAATAACTGAAAATCGTTATTTATTAATAAGTTTTCCTAAAACTAACTTAGAACTGTAGTGTTTCGCTTTACTCAAAGTTGGGTATTGGGGTACATAACAAACTCCCAAAATTTGAGACCGATCCATTAATTAGTTTAAAAGTTAGGTATTCTATTTGTTTATCCCAGAGACCTTTGTTTTGCAATAAAAAATGACAGAAAATAATGAAGATGGGACAATTCTGCGTATGCCAAATGAAAGTAGAAAAGTGATCCTATCAAAAGGTATTAAGAAAAGATAAAAAATTATCTAATATAGTAAAAAATACTAGTTTATAAACATTTACAATAACTTTAAAAATTTTGTCCGTAGAAAACATCTTCTTACATAGGTATTCGGAAAGATGATATATTACTCGAATTTTTAAAAATGTAGTTCAAATGATGATTAGTCATAGTAAGTGAAGGGGGAGCTTCTGCGTTGATTACACTAAATTGTTAATAATTAAAAAACGAACGCGAACTCTAGGCAGGAAACATGTACGTTTTCATCCTATAGGTCAACAATTAAAACAGTTGTCAGCTACCTGGCGGGAGCCGAAAAATGCACGAGTTCAAAAACTAAAAAAGCAACTTAAAACTACTACCATTTTCTATATCTTGGGATCTACTCAATGAATTTTGATATTTCTTCTTTTAATTTGTGTGTACTTTTGTGTAAATTACAAATATGCAATTTGCCTAGACATTTAATAATTAATAAACAGACTAATTTTTTAAATAATTTTTGAAAAAATAATATTTTCTCAAAAATCCATTTTTTGTAATGATACTATCATTATTAATCATAGAAAAAGTTAAGGTATGTTTTAATGAATAAATTATGTTCAATAAATTATTATTTAATAAAAATAATTTATTTATTAAAATATACTTCAACTTTTTCTATGATCATTAATAGTATGATAGAATTGATTCAAAAAATGACATAACCCAGACATCCAAAGTGAAAGTTATCCTCGAACACCAAATTGTTCTATATCGTCCATATAATGTTCAGAAAAAAGGTACACTTTTTGAGCGTCGGGTTTGGGGGGGGGGAGAGGGGGAGAGGAGAAGTCGGTAAATTCGTAGTTTTTTAGGTTTTTCGTCAATATTTCTAAAACTATGAGGTTTAGCATGAACAACATTTTATACAAAAATGTTCTACAATAAATTTGAAATAAAAAATATCCTATACATAATCCTTCTAAAATGAACGATTCCAAAGTTACGGAGGTAGTATAGTATAATTGGTCCAAAAAAGCCTAACCTAGACATCCAAAGTAAAAGTTTTCCTCCAACACCAAATTGTTCTATTTGATCCACATATTGTTCAGTAAAAAGTTACACCATTTTGAGCGTCCGGTTTGGGGGGGAGATGGGGGAGAAGTCGGTAAATTAGTTACTTCTTTACGTTTTTCGTCAATATTTCTAAAACTATGTTTAAGCGTAAACAATGTTATATACAAAAACGTTCTACATAAAATTTTAAACAAAAATGGTCCTATCCTTAATTGTTATAAAATCAACGGTTCCAGAGTTACGAAGGGTGAAATGTGGAGGTTTTCGATACTTTTTATATTTTTTGGACAATTGAAGATGATTTTGGGTGGTGAGGTTGACGTTTAATTCTTCAAGGGATTATCACTAACATACCATCGGCCACTTAAATAGCAAATCCTGTTAAAGAAAATTTATTTCAATCAGTAAAAATATTATAAATTGCTCAAAAAATATAAAAAGTATCGAAAACCTCCACTTTTCACCCTCCGTAACTGTGGAATCCTTGATTTTATAACAATTATGTATAGGACCTTTTTTGTTTTAAATTTAATGTAGAACATTTTTGTATAGAACATTAAAGCATATTTTTAGAAATATTGACGAAAAACATAAAAAAAACTACTAATTTACCGATTTCTCCTCTATTTACCCCCCAAATGGGACGCTCAAAATGGTGTAACTTTTTACTGAATAATATCTGGACCATATAAAACAATTTGGTGTTGGAGGAAAACTTTTACTTTTAATGTCTGGGTTAGGCCTTTTTTGGACCAATTATACTATACTACCTCCATAACTTTTGGAGCCGTTCATTTTAGACGGATTATGCAGGGGACCTTTTTTGTTTCAAATTTAATGTAGAACATTTTTGTATAGAAGGTTATTCATGCTAAACCGCATAGTTTTAGAAATATTGACGAAAAACTTAAAAAACTACGAATTTACCGATTTCTCCCCCCTCTTCCCCCAAACCCGACGCTCAAAATGGTGTGACTTTTTTCTGCACATTATGTAGACCATATAGAACAATTTGATGCTGGAGAATAACTTTCACTTTGGAAGCCTGGGTTTGGATCTAGTTATACCATAATATAATGATATGATTAAGAAAATAGATATTTGGAAAAAAATCATTTTTTCAAGAAATGTTTAAACAAAGTAGACCCTTTATTAATTAATACATTTATAATAAAATTGCATATATGTAATGTATGTAGAAATTACATACAAATTAAATTGTTAATAATTAAAAAAACGGACGTGAACTCTAGACAGGACACGGGTAGGTTTTCTTCCTATAGGTCTACAATAATTAAAAAAGTAGTCAGCTACCTGAATATTTCAGTTGTTATGAAAATGATGTAACAGTGTGAAATAGCTTCAGTGAAACAACAGTTAAAAAATAACGGCTACTGCTATCGCAACACATTCCTAAATTGAAAATTATACATAATCATAATTTTTCATTTTTATGTAAAACATTCTGTGTTTATTTTCACCGGTCAAAAGTGAATTCATACCATACTGTGATCAGTGTGATTTTTGTTCTTCTCATTTGTGTAAAATACTATTTTTTATAAATTCTATGTTCCTCATTTTAATACATTTCCAAACAATACATTTCTTATTTAAGGGACCGTTCAAGTATTACGTAACGCAGGTTGGGAGGGGGGTCAAAAATCTTCAAAAATCGTGTTACATAATACTTGAACGCTCCCTAAATAAAAAATTCTGCTTGCATTTTTTTCGCAAAAATGGTACATGCTTGAAGGGCGGCTACTAGAGAATTGCCTAGGGTGGCAATTGACCTAAACGCGGCCCTGGTGAGGATGCAGGAAGGACGAATATTGTACATATTATCTCCATCTCTAGAGTGTTATTGCTCAGATTCAGTTGTTTGTGACAAGTATTCACATGCGCTTTAGCTTTTTTCTTTGTACAAAAGTCCAGTGCACACCGCTGACATGTCCTTTCCAAAAGTATCTGATGATCCTTCTGCAGGCTAGGACAATACAGGTCATAAATCAATTTGCCGAAGCCTTCATACGTTGGAGTAATTTCGAGAGACCGACTCAGAAGAAATGGAGCATGATGGATCTTGCCATCATGCTCTTGAGGCTTTGCAAAATGGGGTAAGGATGTATAACGAAGCGTTCCGAAAGAATGAATCGTATAGAACTCCATAAGAATCACCAGGTGCATTTGTAAAGATAAATATTGCTCTAGATCAGTGATTCCCAAAGTGGTCCAGGTGGACCCCCAGGGGTCCATGAGGGACTCAACGGGGGTCTACGTTGGCGTGAAATAAAAATGGCGGTTCACAAGTTGTAAGTGGGGGTCCACGAAAATTTTATAGTGATTTAACGTTAATATACCGTTTTTTACATTTTCCTCCATTCCCAAAATACATGTCCTTTGATTTGACTGAAAATTTGCCCATAGATAGCCAAAACACAGGACTTTAAATGGTTAAAAGAATTTGTATAGTTTTACAATAGAAAAATACGTGGAATAATATCAGAGTCAAAAATATAGGCGTCTACTGTAAGTACAATTAATTCGGAAAATAGCGACCATACGAAAATAGAGACCGTACGAAAAAAATGGTTAAAAAAATTGTACTGATTATTGTAAACACGATTTATTTGGAACAATTTCAGATGTTGAGCAAAAATAGTTCTCCTTTAAAATCAAGATGGCGGCTTACGCAACGGCGGAATTCATTTGCGATTTTAAATTTACACTACTATTGACCCCATTAAGATTAGAACAATAAAATCTTGCTTAGGTAGCTCGGCATGCAAGATCAAATGCTAACCCGACTGGACTATATAATTTTGACTCTGATATTATTGCATGTAACTTTTCGTATATTGTAAAACTATACAAATTCTTTTAACCATTCAAGTCCTGTGTTTTGGTTATCTGTGGGCAAATTTTCAGTCAAATAGAAGAACATGTATTTTGTGAATGAAGAAAAATGTAAAAAACAGAATTTTAACGTTTTCTAGACTAAAATTTGATCAAAAACATGTTTTAAATAAAAAAAACTTGTTTTTTTTCAATTGATACTTTCCGATAAAAGATGCAAATTGGTTTAAGTAAATTCCAAATCACTGCAAAATCGCTTAAAATGATATTTTATGTTTTATATTATTTCCCCCCCCCCCCTCAATGGTTTTCATTGGAATTAGCAGCAGGGGGTCCACCGAAACCAGTAAATTTTTTAAAGTGGTCTACGAGAAAAAATTGTTTGGGGACCTCTGCTCTAGATCATACTTGACAAAGTTGTGTAGGGCATGGGCAATACTTTTGAAGTATTGATACATGAGCTAAAATATTGAGTTTATTAATAGAATAGTATAATATTTTGATCACCCTGTACCAAATTTTGTAACAATAAACATGTTTGAATATGTCAAATACTCTATTGTTAAATAGAGAGAAAAACACAGAAAAAATGTGTCTCCGATTCTTACATATGTAGATTCGTAGATATTCAGTGCCAAATCAACAGAATAACTCCCACCACTTTACCAATTTATCAGATAGTAGGTATAAAACATGTTAAGACTAAAAACCCGTACCGAAGACGACAGAGTCCTGACCAGTATCTATTCCTAAGTGAAACCATCTGGTGATGCATTCAAAACAAAAGAATTCGCAAGAGTCCTTTCTTATCGTAGGCACGTAATAGCTATTTGTATAACAAGGGAGGAAAGTGTAACTTTTCCTCCCGAGAATGAAGTTTACTGCCCGACGCGTAGCGGAGGGCAGTAATCATTCAAGGGAGGAAAAGGCACTTTACTCCCATGTTATACATATGGGTTTTCCACCTTCCTCAAATAACAAGTCATTTTTTCATTTTTACTTAATTTATTTATGTAACTAACCAACAAAATTTATTAGAACTAAAACAACAAGTAGGTACAATATAACTGTCAATTGTCAAATATAAGTCAAATTATTAATGTAAACATTGTTAAATCAAAATAACAATTTACTGTTTTTTACCATTCTGCAAAATACAGGATGTTTTATAAATAAACGTTAAAATGTATAGATACTTCGTAATCGAAAATAGATATTATACAGGGCGTCAATAAGTTATATTTCATGAATGAAATACCATGACGTCACTTTTACTTTTCTTCCCTAGGGAGGAAAAATATTTTCCTCCCTAGGGAGGAAAAGTACAACTTTGCTCCCTACAATCAGGTCCGGAAAAGTATACTTTCGGTAGAGGTAGGTGGAAAAATAATTACCATGTAAAGTATCCCGTGTCGCTACAGAAATTTGGGTGGAACCAAAGAAAATTAATGTGTTGTTGGGTTATATAATATTAGAATGAGAAAAGATTTTTTTTATCAGTCACACCAATGCTACTTTTGATTTTTGTATACATTTGACGAAAAAATAAATACATGTAATGTATTTTTTGTACGCCACTTTTCAGTTGAGTTTCGGGCATTTTCCGGAAAAATAAATACACGTGATATTATTCCTACACCCCCTCCCCCTTGTGATGTTTCGTGATTTTTTATGGAACCCTCCTCCCCCTTTCGAGCCTCACGTGATTAATGGACAGCCCCTTTCCAAATTCTTACAAAAATTATTATTAACTCATTATAGCGACTTCTGTACCAAAATATCATTATCTATAGGCCTGGATTCCGCGTACTAAAAAAAGTTGATTAATAGTAAGCTAAAAATTTGTTAATAGCTTAAGGGTGTCTAGTCGGACAAACTTTGATGTATGGGAACACTGGAACAGGGAAAGTTTTAATTGTGGAACAGGTTCACAATTATTAAATTAAACAAATTTAAACAGGTAATTGTCAGAATTAAACAGGTAATTGTCAGACTACGAAAACGTTCCATGTATTTTGTCGGACAGAACTTCCAATTGATTTGTTACTATTTCATTAAACTCTCCTGCAAACATCAGACTGGTATTATTTATCACCAACTGTGCATTTTAATAAGTCCGACACGTAGATTATGTTAAATGACAGGAATTATGACAGGTGATAAATAGCCCAGAGACAGATTAAATTACCAATCAGAGCGCCTTTAAGAGAAACAGGGAGAAAACAGACCAGAGGAAGAAATAAATAAAAGACTAGAGAATCCAGTCAAGTAGGAAATATAAGAAGAATGGCAGTGCACATAGCGACGTCGGAAAAGTGTAGAGGAAGAGTGCATATAAAGAGACGTCAAGACTGGTTTGATGAAGAATATAGAAATGCATTCGTAAAACACGGCAAAATTAAAAAGACACAGAGAAAATACAAATTGCAAAAAGCAATTGAAAACATAGAAGAAGCCCACATAAACAAAGAGGTAAAAAATTACCAGTAAGTTAAGAAATCCAAAGAAATAAAAAGAAGAATACAAAGTATTGCAAAGCAGGTTTATTTCTAGGCGAAACTACAGATAAATTAAATATGTAGATGGACGGAATATATCGAAGATCTATTAAATACTGGCCAACAACAGGAACTAGAGGGCAATAAGAATTGGCAAGAATATGAAGAGGGCGCGTGCGAGGAACCAGCTTTGAATGAAGTAAAAGAAATACTTAATAGGAGACCTAAAAAATAACAAAAGGGCAGGAGAAAGGGGTATCCCAGCCGAGCTATTTAGGGAAGGCGGCAAAAGACTGAAAGAAAGAAAATTCCACTTAATATTAGCCGTTTGGCAAAAGGAAGAAATGCCAAAACAATTGAATAGCGCTCACATTTCAGAACATTAGAAATACCAGCAAAGCTGATAAGGCTAGTGAAAATGACGATTGGGAACACGAGAAATAGGGTAACAATGGAGAAATACGGGCAATAAGGGTAACAATGCACGACGTCAGAAATATAAATACAGCAAGTCGAAAGTTTAAATAACGGTAGTACATATTTGAGTTTATGATATTGATAGTTGGTAGTAATCATCGAGTTAAAGTTGTAGTATAATAGTGTTGGTGTTTCAACAAAAGTAATTGAAATAGTGAACAGTATCATAAGTGAAATTAAATTTAATTTTAAATACCAATTCAAAAGAATATTCTTATTTAGTCCTGTCGCCAGTGGGGGTACAACGGCCTCCTTAATTCAGATGGACTTACCCAAGTTTTTCTTATGTATTTTGACCCGTAGAACACGAATTTTTTGGGTAACAGTCGATCCGGATGTCGATAAGATTGTTATAAACAAAGAACTTGAGGAATCACATAACAGCGATTTTTCGCAAAACAAAACATGTTTTTGTATTTTTTGAGCCATTCTAAGCAAAAATGATTTTACAAGTTTTTTCGTTTTTTCGACATAAACGCGGTTGAACTTTCAAAAAATGGAAAAATTGCAATTTTTGGACCCGAATAACTTTTGATTGAAAAATAAAATAGCAATTCTGCTTACCGCATTTGAAACCTCAAGTCAAATTCTATCGGTTTTGATTACTTTCATTGCTAAAAAATATTTTTTTTATTGTTAAACAAAGCTATATACACATAGTGATTGAATGATGTTTTCAATGCATTTCTCATTTGAAATCGAACGAGTAGGCGCGCATACATACAATTTCTACGTAGATTAAGTACATTAAAACGCATGCATTGGGCACGGGAAACACTATGTGTTTATGGCTTTGTTTAACAAATAAAAACTTAATTTTTAGCAATGCAGATAATCAAAACCGATAGAATTTGACTTGAACTTTCAAGTGCAGTAAGCAGAATTGCTATTTTATTTTTTAATCAAAAGTTATTCGGGTTCAAAAATTGCAATTTTTCGATTTTTGGAAAGTTCAAGCGCGTTTATGTCGAAAACTATGCATCCTAGAAAAAACTTGTAAAATCATTTTTTGCTTAGAATGGCCCAAAAAAATACAAAAAAATGTTTTGTTTTGCGAAAAATCTCTGTTATGCAATTCCTCAAGTTCTTTGTTTATAACAATCTTATCGACATCCGGATCGACTGTTACCCAAAAAATTCGTGTTCTACGGATCAAAATACATAAAAAAAACTCCATCTGAATTAAGGAGGCCGTTGTACCCCCCCCCCCCCTGGCGACAGTACTAATTTCATAGGCACTCCAAATTGATCAAAATAAACTAAAATCGTTGCACATTTTACCCAATTGTAGACATAGTCGCCCGTATTCTTATAACATCAGGATACAACGACTCTATTATTGGCTTGATTACACGTAACGAGTACAGTGGCGAGACAGCAAACTGTTACTAGGCCGAGACAAAGGTGAGAGCGAGAGATGGTTTATACGTATTTGGCAATTTTTCAATTTGGAGGCGAGTCAGTTCAATTTCGATTCACAAAAACAAGGAGTAGTGTACTTATGGATCTATAGCCAACATTAAAAATATTTCAAACGGCTTATACCACTGCTTATACAAAAATTGACGGATATATAAGAAGGAGATAAACGTCTTTGGTCTATAGACAATGGATTTTAAGAAGACCAAATCTCGCTGCTCCCGATTTCTTCGATTCATCGATTTTTTTATTTCTTGTCTATATGTCGAATTTAAATTTTTTATTTAATTTGACTTCTTGAGTTTTAAAACCAACAATATTTATTTCTTCTACAATCGATACATTAGACTAAGAGCCGTTATAGGTGAAAATTCTTAATCATTTTAGGCACGACGGGACCCTATAACTTAAATAGTGGAAGCTAAAAGAAAACGTTTGAACATTGTGCCGTCACTTTTCAGTGGCACATGCGTCTACAGTGGCGCATCAAACTTTCCACTTATGGACGGGATACATAAATTAAAAAATACCTTCCCTCATTACCAGAATTTAATTTTTTCATTTTTTTAAGTTTTATGTGATTAAGACATAAGATTCATCGTAATTTTAACCCACCACCCCCTTCTCCCTGCCCCCACCATCAAAAACTTTATTTTTCGATTTTATTTATTTTTTGGTGGGATGCAATCAATTTTAAAATTTCAAAAAATTTACACGCATAGTTAAGGCTTTTATAAAACACTTCTATTTTTTATAGACCTGTAGGTTGAATGTACATACATAACCTGAAAAAAATTTTAAAATTTTTTTTTTGAAAAAAGTATATAACTTTTTTTGGGGATAGCTGCAGATCTAATTTTTTCTTAGTCTTGTGTATTTTATCAAACACTATATTTCTAATTTTTTTCAGATTTTTATGTAACGTTAGTCACCTTCAAAAATCCAAAAAACTGTTTTTTAAGGGGGTTTTGGGGGGTTTGAACGTGTTTTTCTGATTTTTAAATATTCTAAAGAACTCGAGTTACTTCAAGTTACGTATAACCTATAAAAACAAAATTGATTTGATATATTATGAAGTCTATAAAATAGGGAAAATCCCCCAAAACCCCCCAAAAAACAGTTTTTCGGATTTTTGAAGGTGGGGAGACTTACGGAAAAATCTGAAAAAAATTAAAAATATAGTGTTTGATAAAACACTTAAGATTAAAAAAAAATTAGACCTGCAGCTATTCCTCAAAAAAAGTTATAGGCTTTTTTGAAAAAAAAAATCTCTTTTAATTTTTTGAGGTTATGTACACTCTACCTATGGGTCTATAAAAAATAGGCATGTTTTATAAAAGCCTCAACTGCGTGTGAATTTTTTGAAATTTTAAAATTTATTGCATCCCACCAAAAAAAATAAAAACGAAAAATGAAGTTTTTGATGGTGGGGGCAGGGGGAAGGGGGTGGTGGGTTAAAATCACGATGAATCCTATATGTTAATCACATAGAACTTAAAAAAATAAAAAAAATTTAATTCTGTTAGTAAGTTCTGTTAACTTTTAATTTATTTATCCCGTCCATAAGTGGAAAGTTTGATGCGCCACTGTCGACGCATGTGCCACTAAAAAGTGACGGCACAGTATTCAAACGTTTTCTTTTAGGTTCTACTATTTAAGTTATAGGGTCCCATCGTGCCTAAAATGATTAAGAAATTTCACCTATAGCGACTCTTAGTCTACATATGCTGCATCACGTTTTTGTTTATTTTATACTCCAAAGATTTGAAATTTCATAAGCACGGGTGTGACTTATACAACTGAACTAAACTTTATTGTCCTATCTGAGTTCCATTTGTTAGCTATTTTTGAGAATCACAAAGATTAACTCAAGTCGTCTCCTCTGATGAAGCGGTAATGTGCACAGTTACACAGCGAGTGTTGTTTACACATACCGAGTGGATTGGCGAGTATACGATTGTAGGGTGGGAGGTCAAGGACTCAGCCTAGTAAATAGAACAAGATCCGAGTGACTGTCTCGCCATATCACTGGGTCGAGTGCTCGGCCAAGTACTCGTTAGTATGTTTATACCAAACGAGCACTCGGCCGAGAACACTGTCTCGCTACAATACTCGTTAAGTGTAATCAAGGTTTAAAGGCGCGTACAGCGAACCCTAACGAGCTGCTCGCAACTGTTCCCGAACAAGACGTCTACACCAAAAATAAGCAGTTCGCTACGGTTCGCATTTCTATTGCTAATTATGGATAATGACGAATTAGTTTCTTGTGCTGCATTTCTCTATATTAAAATGGTTTCTAATAAACAAAAGAAAAAGCGTGGAAAAATAAGATGGTGGCAACGGAATTTATTCAAAGGTCGTTCAGTTTATGGAGGATCTCATTAATGAGAGATTTGCAAATGAAGGATAAATGGCTATAAATAAATAATAATTTAGTTACCGCTATCCAAGCGAACTTTAATCGAACAGCAAACTGTTCGCGAATCCATACCCATTACGAACTTGGTTTGTATGCGGTTTAACAATACACAAAATTTACACAGCAATGTTTTTTCGCATTATTTAGTACATTCGCTTTGCAAATTAAATACACACATTGTATCAGTACCTAAAAAAATAAATCCTGTAATTATTTGAGTAACAACATAAGATACAAATTTTACGGAACTTTCTGGTAGATCCCTTTTAGAATCAGAATCTACAAACAAAACAATGACAATCCTCTAACGATTCACCAAATTATAATTGACTGATTTTTCTGTCAAGAGAACCATTTTAAAGTATAATATACAATTTCTGATATTGTAACACTAAAAATGTTAACTTGTAGATTCAACTAAAAATGGTTGTAACAGCAACAATACTTAAAGATAAATATAAAATTTATGAAAACTGAAAAAATAAAGACAGTACCTAATTTCATGAGGGAGAATATAACTATCCAAATGAATCAAAATTTACTTGGAAGAGGAAGAAGGACAAGAAACACCTAATGGGAAACGGTTTGACGCCACCGTTTTGTGATTTGTGAAACAGTTTCTTGTCGGTATGATTCAATGTAAGGGCAATATGTACCTATGCATGTATGATCAATACTGGCTCTGGGACCAGTGGCGCACCAAGATTTTTCCTTTGGGGGGAGGGAGGGGTTGGTTTGGGCACTGAAATTTTTGTGAAAGACAAGTTACATTTCCCTACTATTCTTGATATATTTTTATATGCTTTGGGGTGAACGGGTTGGGGGGTTAACCCCACTAGGTGTCACTGTACGAGATTGACTATGGAACAGATTGCAACTATACTGTTAGTTTAAAAAAATGACTAAAAATATATATAGTACACTTTTTTGTTGTCTTTTTAGTGTAAATATTTTATCTTTCGCATTTTTGCTGGAGTCAACATAAATGCGGAGTTTCTGAATAACTTGTCCTTATTGCAGGCTGAGTAGATCATGCCTGCCAACTTCTCAAGACCTTCAGAGTTTTTGTTAGCCTTTTCCAACAGAACTTTAGAACTTTTCCAAAACACAATACATGGCTAACCTTATACTGGCTAAAAATATCTCAACTAGTGGCACATACATAAATTGAACAAGTGTATACCTGTAGACTATAGATATCTGGGCCGTGAGATTAAATTGGGCAGTTTACGGAAAACTGAGTTTTAACTTATGGAGTAAAAATGTTGACTTTACCAGAAACGTAATCAATAAAATATAAATGACACAGAGAGCAATGGAAAAGTCAATGTTGAATAATATAGCCATCAGAGACAGAGCTTCTAATAAAATAATTAGAAAAAAAAATGGTGTTACGGACACAGTTAAAAGAATACAAGGTTAAAATGGAACTGAGCGAGACACGTTGCCAGATTGAAAGATGGACAAAGAAAATTTTAGAATGGAGACTAGACATGAGACTTGGATATCCTGATCAAGGACGTCCTCCAACAAAGTGGTCGGATGACATAGAGCGCATCCGGCACAACTGGATTCAGGGTGCTCAATATCGGATGCAATGACATCATTTAATGGGAGGCATATTTTCAGCCGTGGACTCAAAACGGCTAATGATGAAGATAATGATGTTTATCTTCAAACAAACTTTTTTGGGCAAACATGTTGAATATTTCGTTTTCAAATATTGTAACTTATCCCTAGAAATTTTTATATGTCCCGCTAAAGGGTCAACTGATAGTTTGTTGATTGGGCTAATATATGGATCCTTCAGAAGTCAAACGGTGTAAGTCATCATCATCATCATCAATGGCGTTACAACTCTTCGTGAGTCTTTGCCGCGTTTACTATTGCCTTCCATGTTTGTTGGTCCTGTGCTACTGTCGCACTCCCATTTTCTCTAGATATTCTTTGACTGCATCTTTCCATCTTTTTCTAGGCCGCCCTACAGACGTTCCTCCATTTAGCCTTTCCCAGAACACATTGTTTATAAGGCGATTGTCGTTACTGCGTATCACATGCCCTGCCCATCTGAGTCTATTGGCCTCTATACAGGGTGTCCCGAAAAGATTGGTCATAAATTATACCACAGATTCTGGGGTCAAAAATAGGTTGATTGAACCTCACTTACCTATATACAAAATAGTGCATACAAAAAAAGTTAACGCCTTTTGAAGTTACAAAATGAAAATCGATTTTTTTTCATATATCGAAAATTCTTATAGATTTTTTATTGAAAAATCTATGGCAGTCTTATGGCAGCAACATCTTAAAAAAAAATTAAAGTGAAATTTGTGCACCCCATAAAAATTTTATGGGGGTTTTGTTCCCTTAAACCCCCCCGAACTTTCGCGTACGTTCCAATTAAATTATTGTTGGGGCCACATTAGTTAAACACAATGTTTTTAAGACTTTTTTGCCTCTTAGTACTTTTTCGATAAGCCAGTGTTTATCGAGATATTTTGAATATTTGTCGAAGCCACCACATATTTGTATATGTTTAAGTAAGATTATAGAGACCTGTTAATAATCTGAAAATTTATTTATAATTTACATTTTTAGGTATATTTTGAAAAAGAAGCCATATCTCGATAAAAGGTGACTTATCAAAAAAAGACTAAGAGGCAAAAAACTTTTAAAGACACTGTGTTTAACTAATGGTACCACAATAATAGTTTAATTGGAACGTACACAAACATTTGGGGGGTTTAAAGGAACAAACCCCCATAAAATTTTTATGTATATATATTAAAAAAGAAGCCGCATCTCGATAACAACTGGCTTATCGAAAAAATACTAAGAGGCAAAAAAGTTTTAAAAACGTTGTGTTTAACTAATGGTACCACAATAATGAATTAATTGGAACGTACATAAAAGTTTGGGGGGGGGGGTTAAAGGGAACCAAACCCCCATAAAATCTTTATGGGGTGGACAAATTTCACTATAACTTTGTTTTAAGATGTTCCTGCCATAAGAATGACACATGTTCATTTTCAATAAAAAATCTATAAGTTTTCGATATATTGAAAAAAATCGATTTTCATTTTGTAACTTCAAAGGGCTGTAACTTTTTTTATGGGCACATTTGTACTATGGTAAGTTAGGTTCAATAGAATTATTTTTGACCCCAGAATGTGTGGTATAATTTATGACCAACTTTTTCGGGACACCCTGTATATCTGACTAGATTTTCCTTTCCGAATAGAGACTCTAGCTTGTTATTGTATCTGCGCCTCCATTCGTTTGTCACGCTGTCTCTGCAAGGGCCATATATCATTCGAAGGATTTTACGTTCCCACACCAACAATGTATTTACTTCTCTTTTTGTTAGCGTCCATGTTTCGCTTCCATACGTGACTGCTGGTCGTATTATGGTCTTATATATCTGGATTTTTGCATCTCATGAAAGAAGTTTTGACTTCATTAGATGTTGCATTGCAAAGAAAGATCTGTTTCCTGCCATTATTCGCGTTTCAACTTCAACTTGTGATTGTTGCTTCCAGATATTTAAATTCTTTAACCACTTCGAAGTTATGATCGTTTATAGTAAAATTTTGCCTAATTTGCCGTGGTTCTTGTTTTAAGACGACCATGTATTATGTAGTTTGTGTGTGACGGTGTAAGTCACATTCTCCTAAAAATGACTTATGAGATGTAACACTTGTTATTATATATAATAATATTATAATTTCCTTGTTTGTATTTTTGAATATATTACTTATATTATGATAAATAAAGACGGTTTATTTATTTTTAATGACTCCTTATTTGTCTGCAACTACTTTCACAAACATCTTCTCATCTCATTTTAAAAATTTATTGACTTACACCGATTGGCTTCTGAGGCATCGATGTATAAGTATTAAAAGATGCTATGTATATGCATTAATTATCAAATTTACTTGTTGGAATAACAATTTGATACAATTACAACCGTAACAGAAAATACAAGTTAACATACTAATTCGCGTACTTTCCTCTTAATCTTGGTCTCAAAGTAGATATCTTTTAATTTATTTGTTTAATTATTTTTAATATCAGAATAATATCGTTACAGTGATAGAACTTAATCTTTCCTAAATGTACAGTCTAATTGTTGTCGTACTTCTATTTTATTATTAAGAAAAAAAATTATACAGAAACTACATATTTATAAAAAATTTCGATAGTTATTTACAAATCACAACATTCATTAGAATTTTAAACATTTACAAGAGATGTTAAGAAAATTGTTTATTAAATTTTAAAAAACAACATATTATGTATCCTACAATTAGATTTTATTAAAAATAACTTCGTAGTACCCGATCTCTACAGGTGATAATCCAGCAAATCTGAGTATGTGTAAATAGGGAAACAGCAAACCCCCAAAATGTGCTTTATTTTGGACAAAACAAAATGAACTTGTACCAAAATGTTCGTAATTAAAAAAATTTGCACAATTTTTCTAAAATATAGGTTTTTTTACTGGAGTCATGAACATGCAAATAAACCAGAAAAAGCACAAAATTTGATTTTATAATTTTAATGAAATTTATATTTAACTCGCCATACTGGGTTCAATTTAAATTAATTATAAATAAACTCAAGATTTTTTTGGAAAAATCGATTGCGAATTTTTAATTTGTGTTACATATTTTTGAGTCTCTCTCTTTTTTTTTAATATTAGGTATATTAAAATATTATATAAAAACATTTCTGGAAAGCTTCAGATTTCCAAGCAAGAAAGAGCGCCTAGACAGATAATTATGTGAAAATTGAAAAAAGATTAGGAAAAACAGCTTTCAAATGAAGTCCTTAATGGAAAAACCTTTTAATGTTAACTAAAAGTGAGTTATAGGTAATTGAATGTATATGTTTTTTGGCAAGTACCCAAATCTAATTAATCAAGCTAAATAACGGGAAAATTATGCATTTTATAACATAAACTTATCAAGCATTTGTCAAAGTACTTAGAGATACCTATCAAATGAGCCTCCTAACAAGTTAATAGAATTAAAATTTATGCTCAAAATTTTTTCCAAATTGATTTAAAATTTGTTTCAAAACATGTTGTTGGTTTTTTTTAATAACTCCGTCAATTTTTAAGATATCAGGTTCACCTAAAAACCATTTGAAAGATAATTCCAAGGGCTATTAAACCACGTCGAATTTATCCTTTTAAACCCCTTACTTTTTTAAAAATAAAAGGTGAAATGGCCCCGGTTACATGGTTCTCGGAGCAAAATTTAAGCTTTAAACGTTTCTATCGGTTTTTTTACCCTAGAGGAATAATAAAAACGGTAAAATATTTGATACAGAAAAAAACTAAAAGTTGTTTATATATCATTTTTTAATGTTCTTTGTTCTGAAGCTATTTCCTTGTGGCATTTTTATAATTAAGTAGTTTCTATGGGAAATAAGCCACAATTTTACTAAAAAATGAATTTATTAACGTTTCGAAGCCCAAATCGGGTTTCGTTGTCAAAATACAAAATACTATTAAAATAAACTAAAATGTTGTTGCTAAGTAAAAAAGTTCTTCTAATAATTTATTTATTCTGACTCATTTATATTGGCAATTCAGACGTATATTATACATTTTAAAGTAGAAGAATTTAAAATGATATCGCCAATATTTATGAGTTGCGTTCCTGGGACGACTTTACTAAAAGATAGTTCATTCGATTACATGAAATCAATCCCAACTCAAGAATATCCGTGAATCACAATACCTTGTAAATGCGAACAATTTTATTTAGGTGAAACATCAAGACCATTAAACGTTAGAATAAGTGAACATCAGTGTTATATTAAAAATAGAGAATGTGATAGATCTCAAATATGTCAACATGCATGGGATAATGAATATAGAGTTCAGTGGAGAGATTCAAGTATAGTCCTGAAAGAATCAGATAGTAAAAAGAGAAAAATCAAAGAAACGGCTCTAATTATGCTAAATGAAACCAATTGTGTCGCAAAGTCCTCGGTAGAATGCAGTAGGATGTGGTTACCCATATTGAAAGATGAAGTCAATAGAAAGAAAATACCACGATTAGTAAGTCAATAACATATCGAGTTAGTACAAATTTTATATTTTAGTATTATTTATTGTATATCTATGTATTATTAATATTATTTATAATTTAAACATATTAAAGTCAGCATTTGGTATTAGTTTATTGAAGGTAAATTAAATGTAAGACCAAATACTTACGATGTCGGGATAGTATCACGAGGTTTTTTCCTGGTTTTCCCTCGTGATTTACTATGGAATCTCTAACGCGAGAATTTTACTGTCATCGTTGCATTTGGTTGTCTTTTTAAAGACAGATCACATGCTATGATTTTTTGCGACGGATATTCTTGAGTTGGGATTGATTTCGTGTAATCGAATGAACTATCTTTTAGTAAAGTCGTCCCAGGAACGCAACTCATAAATATTGGCGATATCATTTTAAAGTCTTCTACTTTAAAATGTATAATATACGTCGGAATTGCCAATATAAATGAGTCAGATTAAATAAATTATTAGAAGAATTTTTTTTACTGAGCAACAACATTTTTGTTTATTTTAATAGTATTTTGTATTTTGACAACGAAATCCGATTTGGGCTTCGAAACGTTAATAAATTCATTTTTAAGTAAAATTGTGGCTTATTTCCCATAGAAAATACTTAAATCATTTTTTAGGTATATTGAGTATTTTTGGAGTTATTATCAAAAGAAAATGAAAATTACGATAATTTTAAAAATTCTGATTTTTTTAATCATACCTTTTTTTCAAAAATATGCATTCCGGTCAAAATTGTCGAAAACATTACTTATGCTAATATAAAGAAATTCTTGTAAGGATTACTGATAAATTTTATTTTTTGTAGAAATGGCGTGTTTTATTTTTCACTTTTTCCTAAAAAATTCGAAAGGGTTCTTTTATTTTCATCATAACTTGCTTAATTTTGATGCTATTAACATCTTCTGGAGCACATTTGATAGGTATTCCGAAGTACTTTGATAAGTGCATAGCAGATATATTTTATAAAATGCATCGTTTTCCCGTTATTTAAGCTTGAATACTTAGTTTTGAGTACTCGTCGAAAAAAATTACATTCAATTACCCATAACTCAGTTTGTATTAACATTAGTTTAGTTTTTTAAGTGAGGAGTGTATTACATTTTTTATTATCTTCAATTTTGATAATAATAATTTTGTTGTAAAGTTATACGTGTTTGTTTAAGTTATACGTGAAAAGCAGCTTTAAAACATGCAGTTTTTTTACGAAAAAATAAAATTTTTGATCTATAATAACTCAAAAAGTATTGATTTATATTAATAACTTTATATAACAAACTTTGCTTGAAAGTCCCTCAACCGAATTATGGTATTATTTTTAATAAAATAATTTTCACCTCCGACAAAGGGTGGCATCCACCTCCAGGGTAAAAGCGCAAGTTGGCATCATGTCACCTTTGTTCCTTGAGGTATTCTCTAACTACTCAGCAATTTTGATGAAAATCGATGGAGGTTCAACGAAATCGGAGGTGAAAACCTTCAGTGCATCCACTATTGGTTGAATCTTACTCTCCACATATCATTGTCGCAGATAATTACCAATATTCTTAATTATCTTTCAAAAGTACTGATAAGGTTTATTGTCTTTTCTGGCATGATGCTTAGACACCATATGTTGCTATTGGTCGTATGATAGTTTCATATACCTACTTTGAACTTTACTTGTCTTCTTTATGGGTGTTATTGGATCCCACAACGCAGCACAAGTCATCCAAAAACTATGGAACTAAGCTCCGTTACAGGCCATACTTCCGAAATAAAGAGGAATTTACTAAAAAGTAATTCAGCAAGGAACAAAAGAAGTCTAATGGGCTAATATGAGTACTTCTTGAAGGAACGACTTAACCCAAAAGAAGCACGACAGCAGGCGGTTAATCCTGTCCGTAAGCAAATATCTTTCAAGTCACCATATGGAAAGATCTACGGTTCCGTCCATAATTTAAGAGTTAATTGAGAAATTTTCCCCATATTCCTTCGCGGACCCAAAGGATACAAAATAGTTAGTTACTTAGTTAAATATAGAGAGTTAAAGTAAGTTCAACTAAAATGGATTTTTATTTTGTTTTCAACAATTGTTATAACACTAATGTACATACATTTAAAATGATACTGATTAGTGTTAGAAATAAATATTATACTTAAAATTAGGAATTTTTCAAATTAATACTCTCACATTGGCATGGCGCAATTTTATTTCGTCAATACATTTAATTTTACTATATCTCAAGAGATAACTCTCAAGTGAAGATGGATATTATTCAATTGTAGCTTACACATGTAAAGTAGTTCCTGCCCAATAACAGACTACAAAAATGCTGAATACTGAAGTAGTCTGTATAGTCACGTAATAGAGAAATCTTATTACAAAAATAAATAATTAAAAAAAAAACTTAAATAGTGAAATACAATAATTACAATTAATGTGAATTTACCGTTAAGGCTAATTTTTGAGTGAGAGACAATCAATCATTGAGTTCAACTAGGAAGTAATTATAATAGTACAAAAAGCACAATTCAACTCAGCATAGGCATATTATACTTTCTATACAGAGTTTCACGTTAAGGCCATCGGTAAATACTTCGCAAATATTTTACGGCTATTCCTACCTTTTCTGTCTTTACACGGCAAATTACGTTTAGTAAAATTCACACTGGTATGGATATGTAAACATTACTAGAATGCCATTCTACTTGAAACTGTCATTATCTTAAGTATCAATATACGCAAAGAATTCTTAGATGTTATGTCTTTAGAGGCCTCCTCTACGGAGTACATAGTAAAGCTGTAGTCTTACAAAAGATGCCATAAAACGATTAGAGGCAGTTGAAATGCGGTGCTACCGACATAATAGGTTAAGAGTCTCATATATACACCACACAAATAACATAACTATTCTCCAGAGGCTAAGAAAAGGCAAAGAAAGAGAAAGAAATAGTTGGTTTTCACCTTTCTCTTTGTGAAGACAGATAATTCGACTCAACCACCCACGTGCTTTGTGGAATAATCATATAATGGCTTAGAGTATCTTTATTAATTTCATCCATCGTCAGGATTTAGTACATATATAACATTTCAATGTAAGACTTTTAGTCGACATTTTAAGGGTTTTAACCAATGTATTTTTGGTGGCTTAGCAGGTAGAGCTTACAAAGAACACTGATGATGCTCTCTTTAGAGCGAAAACGTTCTGTTTTGTAATTGTAGCCCTTTATTGGGGTTTTTAAAATAAATATACCTTTTACAGAGAAGATTTTTCTTAATTTTTTTTACAAAGAAATTATTAACACCGTAAAGAACAGAAAATTGGCTTACTTCGGCCCCGTTATACGTGATAGTAAATACCGACTTCTACAGTTGATTGTACAAGGCAAGATTGAGGGTAAAAGAGGCCCTGGACGTAGACGTTTATCCTGGCTGGCCAATCTTAGGAAATGGACTGGTCTAACGTCAATAATTGATCTATTCCGAGCTGCTGTGAAAAGAATAAGATGGGTCAATGTGGTCGCCAATATGACTAGAAGATAGGCGCCTATAGAAGAAGATAAACAAACATATTTCGTAAGGCCAGGCTTGACCTTTAAATTCAAGCAGATTTTTTTATTTCAGGAAACACGTATTGGGACCGTGCAAGTTCGGCAAAGCGACCTCTATTTCTACGCTCTGTACTTTTATTCGCACTTTTAATTATATTGGCCAATTATATTAGTCCTGGTTGCTGGATAATTGTCAAGACCATAGTCCAAAAAAATAATAAGAAGAAAAAATAAGATGCAGGTTATGTTTAGCAAACGTAAACAAAGTAAATAAAATCAGTTATTAAAATGCAGTACTGCAAGCAAAATACAATTAATTAAATTTACCTTTATATAATAATTGCATATCATATCAATATTGTGGAGCAATATATAATTTTTCTGCGTCAATGACAGAAGGTATGAAATATACGTCAATTTGACAATTTCAATTGACAATATGAATTATTTAAGATAGTTGCAATATTTCTCCGCGACTCGCGCACGGTCGTTTCTCGTTTCCCTTTCCAAGTACTTGCACACCGCGAATAGTGCAGTGCAACTACAAATTATATTAAAGTTTCACATTGAGCACATTTGTCGCATTTAAAAAAATGTAAGTAGGAATTGTTTTAAGGTTTATCAACATTTTGCAGAATATTTCGCTGGTATACGCTGTAAAGATTGCACTACGATAAAACTTACAAAAACATTCGAAGAAAGTATGGCACAATTCCTTAGCATCTATGACTGTCTTTTCTACATGATAGTATGCAGTACTCTATTCTTAATAACCAAACTAAAAGTTATTAAAAAAATATGTAAGAACGATGAGTTATTTATTGTTAAACTTTAATTTTCGTATTTTTAAAAGAATATAACAATATTATAATAGAGTATTTTTAGACATAGTAATATATTATACGGTAATTTTTGGAATCAATATACTAGATACATGTAATGAACAAGGAACAACTTTCTTCTTACAGGTAAGGTACAAAAATAAATTCTCACGGAATGTAATGTTTTCAATTAAAAATATGTACTTATAAATTATAGGTATGTTCCTTTGTTTTCTAGTGTAGTTCAGTGTAGGCTACACTGGCTAGTGTCAAACGAAAATCATGGCCGTGTTACAATGGCTGTGGACTTCAATCAACGCCGTAGGTTGCGTACAGCGTTATGCTAGACGTTGCATACAGCATATGTTTTGTACACAGTTATGACAAATGAATGAATGAAAAAAGAAAAGTATTTTAAAAACGTGTAAAATATTTTACGCACTTTTCTTTTCTTTTTATACTCTTTTTATATTCATTCATTTTCAAAACATTTGTGTTTTCAATATTGTTTTATAATTTTTATTGCTAGCATCATAACGTGTGATCCAAAATTATTGTCACCATAGGTGGCTCTAAACGACAGAGTCTATACAGGTCTCTACAGTGCATGTCTATTCTTAATTCAAATATACTGTACGTCAACTTAACAAGAAAAGTTAGGTTATGTAGAGATGTTGGTGGTGGACCATAGAGGTATATATTAACATAGAGGGAGCCTACCTTCCGCTCTTCCTGACGACAAGATCTCATGGACTGGTTTGCTGCATCTCTTTCTAACACATTGTATCGAAAATCTATGATGACATTCAGTGTGAATATAGGCACGGAAGAGGACAACTGTAGCAGCTTTACTATGCGTAAGAGTGAAACAGCACTAATCCAAATAAAAAGATGGTGTCGTCACTTCGCTCTGAATGACACTCTCTCTATGCTAATATATAACTCTATGTGGTGGACATATACAGCATCTTGTTTGATTTTATTTATTATTGTTACTTTTAATCTTGTTAATTCTTTTTATTTTTGATTAAAGTTCTGTGTTAAAGGTTTTGACTGATTTTTTATGTTTTATAATGTTAATCAAAATTAATTGATAAACCAATGATATAAATTCAGATTAAAACAAGACATACGTAATTTTTTGCACGGCTAGCTTTGATTCCAATAATTGTGGATCGCTCGTTATATTCGCAATGTTGTCACAATGACGACCTCTCCTGGATCTCGGCTGAACTAACTTTGAGGGCATTTTCAATGTCAAACGCTAAGCGCACATACTAAGTAATATATTCATTATTTATTTTTAAATGATTTTTGACAAATTTTATATATAACATCGACGCCCACTTTTATTGAAACGTGAAGATTTCATGTGAATTATTTTATATTACCCAATAATTATTAATTTAAAACATGTAAAAATATTACCTAGTTATTTCAAATGCATATGAGCTCAGAATTTGACATTGAAAACAGCCTCAAAGCTAGTTCTTCCGAAAGCCACGAGACGTCGTCATTGTGACTTAACATCGCGAATTGACCTACTACTTTTGACCAATTAAATTAGCAACTCATCTTTTTCTCGTTTACGAATTAGTTGACTAATTCGCCATGTTCAAACTCGTGCCAGCCATATGCTGCAATGCAAAATAACTTAAGACGCTGCGTACAATGGTTAAATATTTGAAACCACGTACAGCAGCTAGACGCAGCGTTCGGCATACAAGAGAGACTGCATCCATTATTTATTGTATAAAGAATACAGACACGTGACGATATATGCAGCGCACGGCGTCTATTAGAGATCATCTTCTGTGAAGTCGCGTACACCAGTTTCATGCTGCTTTCAGTGTATTTATCGGATTGACGCGACCTACTAGTACGTTCTTTAACGGAAAAATATTGCAAAACCTCTATGTTTTAAAGAACCGCTTGGATTGACATGAAATTTGGCAAACACATAGCTAACAAGTCAAAGAAAAAAAGTGATATTGTGCCGATATGTGCTTTTGCCCGGGGGTGGTTTTCACCCCCTCTTGGGGGTGAAAAAATATTCGTCCAAAGTAAGTCCGGAAATGGATAAACTGACTAATTTTAGGTAACTTTTGTTCTATAGAGTTTTTTCACAAGTCAATACTTTTCGAGTTATTTGCCAGTGAATATGTTCATTTTTTCAACAAAATAATCACGCTTTTAGACGGTTTTTCGCAAATAACTCAAATAGTAAGTATTTTGTCGAAAAAACATTCTTAGCAAAAATATAGCCTGTAAAAAATAAAAAAATGGTGTATATATCACGTCTCTATACCTAGTAGAAGCAGAGTTATAGCTAATGAAAAATAAGTTCATATTCGCCAAATTCCAAATGGAATACTTTAACGTGAAATAAACAAAAATGAAGCACATTTCGGGGAAAACTCATTACAACTTATTTAAAGTGTTCTAAAAAAGCTTCATTTTTGTTTTATAAAAAAATTTCTAGCATCAAAAGTAACAAGTTACGCTCAAAATAAAGTTAGTCCCTTCTTTTTTGGTAAAAAAATCGGGAAATTCACCCCCTAATTAGTAACTCAAATGAACTTAATCGTTACGACTTCACAAGTTTCTTGACTCACGTATGTATTGTTTATATGATCTGTAAGTTTCATCGGTTCAAAGTCCTTATTTTTGAAAGGGCTGTAGTTAAAAGGAGTCACTGATCACGAATGTATGCAAATTTAGAAACACCAAATCTTAATCAATTTTTATCTAACAAAAAAACAAAAAAATACATGATATTCAGAAAAGCAATGCTGACTTTTTTGTTTTTCGAGATTTTTGGTATCTCGTAACATTTGGTAACAATTTTTAGGATATTTTGAAAAAAGCATATTTTTCAAAATTAAAATTTTTAAAAATTTTACATTAAAACCAAATTTTTTCAAAAATAAGCACTGTGAATCGACGAAACTTACAGATCATATGAAAACAACATAAGTAAAATAATTTGTGGAGCGGTAACGATTAATTTCATTCAAGTTGCTAATTAGGGGGTGGTCTTCCGATTTTCTTTTTGCCAAAACAAAAGGGACCAACTTTATTTTGAGCGTAACTTGGTTAAATTTAATGCTAGAAACTTTTTATGAAAACAGAAATAAAGCTTTTTTTAAACACTTTAAAAAAGTTATAATGGGTTTTCCCCAAAAAGTACTTAATTTTTTGGATATTTCACGTCGAAATATTCTATTTGAAATTTTGCGAATATGAATCTATTTTTCTTTGGCTATAACTCTGGTTCTACGAGGTCCAGAGACCTAACGCGTACACCATTTTTTACTTTTTTACAGGCTATATTTTTGCTAAGAACGTCTTTTTCGACAAAATACTTACTTTTTGAGTTATTTGCGAAAAACCGTCTAAAAATGTGGTTATTTTGTTGAAAAATGAACATATTCACTCGCAAATAACTCGAAAAGTGTTGACTTGGCGAAAAAGCTCTATAGAACAAAAGTTACTTAAAATTAGTCAGTTTCCCATTTTCGGACTTATGTTGGACATATATTTTTTCACCCCCAAGAGGGGGTGAAAACCACCCCCAGGCCAAAAGCACACATCGACACAATATCACTTTTTTTCTTTGACATATTAGCTATGTGTATGCCAAATTTCATGTCAATCCAAGCGGTTCTTTAAAATTTAGAGCAAAAGCCGTGAAAGAATGTACTATACGGTGCGAAGCTGTACGGCATCTATTGGAGACCACCGACTAAGCATAGGAACGTTCTAGTATAGTTGTTAACCAAGTTAGTTATAGTTATAGTGCAGTTATAGTAAGTCAGGATATTTTACTTCTTGTTTAACTTTTCTTCTACTTCTGATTGTCCTTCTTTAATTTAAACAAACTTTATTATAATTAGCTAGGCATCTTTTTTTTAATAAAATAAACTTATCAACTCAATTTAAAAGCGACAACAAAATACAAAATTAAATTAAATTAAAATTTGTAAGTACCTACTTTAGTTTTTAAAATTACTAAAACCCTTTTAAAATTCAATTTAAATTAAACTAAAAAGAAAAAGATATATTTTGTAAAGCTAAATAGTTGTCAAACTCGGTTGGAGGATACTGAGCAAGACGAGTGTAGGTAGTGTCCCTCACAGAAGCAGGCGTAGATTTATCTACTCTGACGTTACACTTTTTTACTACACTTTTCAATGGAACCAAATACATTAGACGATAATACATCCAACTCCCATAGAACACTGGAAGCACGTTGCCACTAGCGCCTCTGCCGGCTTAAGTTGAACTACGTTTTCTTAACGTAAACATACAAATCTAATTTTGTTAGATTTCGGATACATATTTAATTAGCTAATCTTGGTAAATTGTGTTTCTATTTTTACACAAAATGTCTTATAAAATAGGTTCGGTAAAATGGATTCTCAGCAAATACTAGGATGCTAACAAAATTAAGTAAAAATTGTATTACTTTGCCTCCATTCAACCGGTGAGGGCGTTTAGCTGCAATTTCTTTTTACAAGAAGGCTAACCCCAGACTGTACAGGAAATTTATTTTCTATTATTAGGGCTAAGGATACATTTGATAGTGTGAAATTTAGGTTAACTTATAAAGGGAGCTTCAGATAAAATAATGATATATTTAAAAGGCATTTTCAAAATTATATACAAGGGAGTGTTGAAAATGTTAAATATAATTTAAAATTAAAATGTTCTTCTTCTTGTAGTGCCTATCCGTTTCGGATGTTGGCGACCATCATGGCAATCTGCACTTTGCACACTGCTGCTCTGAAAAAATTTGTAGTGGTTGTGTTGAACCACGTTCGTAGATTTTTCAGCCAGAAAATCCTTCGCCTTCCTGGTCCTCGCTTTCCCTCTACTTTTCCCTGCAAGACCAGTTGCAGCAGTCCATATCTCTCACTGTTCCCCATGATGTGACCGAGGTATTCGATTTTGGCTGTTTTTATTTTGATTAACAGCTCATTTTCTTTTTTCATTCTCAGCAAAACACCCTCATTAGTAATGTGGTCGGTATAAGATATCTTCAGGATTCGACGATAAAGCCACATCTCAAAAGCCTCAATTTTCTTGCAGGTGGCGTCTGTGAGAGTCCACGACTCAACTCCGTACAACAGTATAGGAAATATATAACATCGTAGTAATCTGACTTTTATGGGTATCGACAAATCATGACATTTGAACAACTTTGCCATTTTTTGAAATGCAGATCTTGCTTTCTCTATCCTACATTTGATTTCTATAGAATGGTCCCAATTTTCATTGACGTTCGTACCAAGGTAGGTGTATGTTTTTACTCTTTCTATTTGTTGACCATTCACACCATTCATCTGTTGACCAGTAACATTAAAATGTTACTTACAAGAAACTCTCCAAAATGTATGTGGGTACCTACAAATTGTCACAAAACTTTTATAGATAAATATTTTGATCTTTTAATAAAAGCGTATGTAAATAAAATTAACGATAGTAAAAGGGAAAAATTATGTAAATTAAAAAGTAAGAATATAAAATTAAAGAAAATATCTCACAACTAAATTTGTATTTCGATTTAATTCTATAAAAATACCTTTCTTTTAAATGCATAGTTTCTGGTTACAACTCATACCACTAGATGGCGCTATTTTATTTGCTTCCACAATATTAATGGGAAATTTCAAGAGTTGTATGTATTATCGTTTAATGTATTTGATGGAACATTTGATGGAATAATAAAACAAGTGAAGAAAAAAAGAGGGTACAAAATGGGCAATAGAGAGATAAAAATACTCTGTTACGCTGATGACACCGTGTTAGTAGCAGAGTGCGAAGACGACCTACAAAGATTATTGCACGAGTTCAACATTAACGCAAAAGAAATGAATATGAAAATATCAGTCCAAAAAACAAAAAGCTTAGTAATTGCCAAAGAACCAATAAGATGCAAATTGGAGTTAGACAATCAAATTATACAACAAGTAATGACTTTCAAATATCTGGGAATTAATCTATCAGCCGACAACAATATCGAAGAAGAGGTAAAAGACCAAATAATTAAAGCCAGTAGAACGGCCGGGTGCCTAAACGACACAATTTGGAAAAACAAACACCTAAGATTGGAAACAAAGGCCCGAATATACAGAGTGTAACAAAAATACAGGTCATAAATTAAACCACATATTCTGGGACCAAAAATAGTTCGAATGAACCTAACTTACATTAGTACAAATATGCACACAAAAGAAGTTACAGCCCTTTGAAGTTACAAAATGAAAATCGATTTTTTTGAATATATCGAAAACTATTAAAGGTTTTTTGTTGAAAATGAACATGTAGCATTCTTATGGAAAGAACATCTTAAAGAAAAATTATAGTGAAATTTGTGCACCCCATAAAAATTTTATGGGGGTTTTGTTCCCTTAAACCCCCCAAACTTTTGTGTCCGTTCCAAATAAATTATTATTGTGGTGCCATTAGTTAAACTCAATATTTCTAAAACTTCTTTGCCTCTTAGTATTTTTTCGATAAGGCAGTTTTTATAGAGTCACGGCTTCTTTTTTAATATGTTTACATAAAAATTTTATGAGGGTTTTGTTCCTTTAAACCCCCCAAATGTTTGTGTACGTTCCAATTAAACTATTACTGCGGTACCAGTAGTTAAACACAGTGTTTTTAAAACTTTTTTGCCTCTTTGTATTTTTTTGATAAAGCATCATTTATCGAGATGTGGCTTCTTTTTTAATATGGTTCAAAATATACTTAAAAATGTAAACCATAAATAAATTTTCATATTATTACCAAGTCTCCATAACCGTACTTTATCATATACAAATATGTGGTGGATTTGACAAATATTCAAATATCTCGATAAAAACTGATTTTTGAAAAAAGTACTAAGAGTCAAAAAAGTTTTTAAAAACTTGTGTTTAACTAATGGCTCTACAATAATAATTAAATTGGAACGTACACAAAAGTTTGGGGGGGTTTAAAGGAACCAAACCCCCATAAAATTTTTATGGGGTGTCCAAATTTCATTATATTTTTTCTTAAAATACTACTGTCATAAGAATACCACATGTCCATTTTCAATAAAAAATATCTAATAGTTTTCGATATATTGGAAAAAATCGATTTTCATTTTGTAACTTCAAAGTAACTTTTTTTCCGTGCACATTTGTACTAAGGTAAGTTAGGTTCAATCGAACTATTTTTGGTCCCAGAATATGCGATTAAATTTATGACCTGTATTTTTGTTACACCCTGTATAAGTCAGTTATTAGGCCAGTTATGACTTACACGGCCGAAACAAGACCAGATACAAGCAAAACACGAAGACATCTGGAAACCAACGAAATGAAGATCTTAAGAAGGATTGCTGGAAAAGGACTACAGGATAGGGTAAGAAGTGAGGAAATCAGACGCATATGTGGAGTAGACAATATAAATACCTGGGTAAAGAACAGAAAAGAAGAGTGGAATGAGCACATAAGCAGGATGTCTGAATCAAGGATAGTAAGAATAGCCAGGGACAAGTCACCGTTAGGCAGGAGAAGTATAGGACGCCCAAGGAAAAGATGGAATGACAACTTAGGGGCAGAATGAAAGGCACCGTTGAAGAAAAACAGGCAGTACTGCCTATATAAAAGAAGAAGAAGAAGAATATTAATGGGAAATTTCAAGAGTTGTATGTATTATCGTCTAATGTATTTGATGGAACAGAGTGGTGTCCCACTACATCTTGCAAAGGAACGACTTAGTGTAGAACTTCTACACTTTTTTACACACCAGAAAATAAAGGAACAGACCTTATATATGCTATTTTTTCGTTTTAATCCAAAGTATACTACCAAAGATCTGATTGATTACATTAGGCCCAAAATTTTATTAAATGCTTTAAGTAAACAGACTAACTACTAAATTTATTGCAAAAAAGCCTCAAGAGCTATGATGGAGAATCAACGTAGCAAACTGCAAGCATATTGTTAAATTAAATAAGATAAGTTAAATAAGCTGAAATGGATAGTGCAACAGCTACTACAAATAGTCAGTTAAGATCAGAAACTGTTACAAATGTCATTTAAAATAATTCATTATACCCAAGTCGGTGGAGGCCAATAAACTAAAGAAGAAGAAATAATTCATTCCCAATCCCAATACAGTTTAAAAAACATTTGCAATATTAAGGTTTGTTTTAATATTGTAAATTGTTGACAATAATAATGAACAATAAATTACTCATTTATTGGCCAACTCGATACGCTCACGAATCTTAATTCTAAGTCCTAGATTCAGTTTGGATGTTAAATAGCTGCGTTTGAAAACATTTGATCTATGAATCTAGTAAACTACTTACACCAAGGCGAACATACCAGCCCGCTTAACGATCGAGTTGACACAAAAAATTTGCATTTAATCACTTCTCTAATAAATTAACGCGCCATCTTAAAAATGGGTTGTTTTTTTATTCATTCGCTTATGTTAGATAATAAAAAATTAGGTACTTTATTTACTTTTATGTTTTTCATCAATATATCCTCGTTTTCTACTTAGTTTAAAAAACAAGCCTATGAAAAATTAACAATTTGATAAATGCCAAATTGTTAACAGTCAAAAAGTGTCTGGTTTGTTGTGAAAATCAGTAGATTTATTATTTAAAGTTTCAATTAAGCCCGTATTTTTTTGTTGTTTGGTGGAAATAGAACACGTTACAAGGAACTTGATCTGCGACGAGTGTGCTTAAGCAGTGACCTTAAATAGTGAGGGACTTAGCTACCATGCTATCGGCTCTTTATATTGATTACAATTTTTTGCTAATGCACGATAATGCCAAACGTCACGTTGAACGAACTGTAACCGAATATTTACAACAGCTAAATCTTCGGACTTTGAATCGGCCACCGCATAGTCCTGATTTTAACCTGATCGAACATTTGGGAGACATAATTGGCAGACGACTAAGACAGCGTTTGCCAAATCCTAGAACCTTACAAGAGGTAGAAACAGTAGCTCTCGAGATTTGGAATGATATTGATCAAGACCAAATCGCATACCTCATTTGTAATATAAAAGTACATTTCTCTTTTATTATCGAACATTATCGAATGAATCAAAAAACAAAACGTTAAGAAAGCCTAAGGCTACAATTGAGTTTTAATTTCAATATTTTATAAATGCTAGAATATTTCACAGGGTGTTCCTAACTTTGAGAAACAAACACAGTACGATTGTTTCACACGGTATACAATGACATTTACTTGTCTAGCAACAACATTATTACAGCGATATTCTTACAGATATCAAAAATGTTCCAATTTTTAGATGGCGCGTTGATTTCTTGGAGAAGTGTATAATACGTTGATAACGTAGAACAATGAGAACATTTTTCTCAATCTTAATTTTTCATTTGTAGTAGCACCCAACTTTCAACGACTTTCAAAAGCATTGGTGTCAAATATCAATTATGTTAAATTGCAGCTGGTTTCAAGCTAACTCCATTTAGATCTTTTGATATCAAACGGGGATAAAACGAAAACGAAAGAAATGGCGCAGTGAGTAATTTGGTATGATTTATGCTTAAAATAGATGGCAATTTTGACATACAGAATGCATCAATATTTGTAAAAATTAAATTTATTCAGAACTAAATTATTTTAGGTAAAACATTAAAAAACAAGTATCTTTATTATTTCGTTTTAGATGTCCTCCACTATTTTTTGTGGTATCTATCAAAAATTTGTTATTATTTATTTCTTGGTCTGTATCTTTCATTTAAATAGCAATCTTACAATAACTTAGTTCTCAGATCTTCCTGACTGGCTTTTTCTTCTGCATTTTTATTATCTTCTGCTTATGTGTCCCGAGTTGTACTATGATTTATCTACTATACATACCGACTCATCTAACTAGGTTATTATATATTAAGTCTTTCACAGGACAATACTTCTTCAAGTGCCATCTCTGCGGCGAAGGTCGGCAATCATCATAGCTATTCGGACTTAAAGGTAGCTGCTCTGAAAAGTTCATTTGATTTACATCCGTACCATTCTCTCAGGTTGAGCAGCCATGATATTCTGCGTCTCCCTATGCTTCTTTTTCCTTGACTCTTTCCTTGGATAATCAATTGGAGCAAGTTGTATCTCTCTCCACGTGACATATGTCCGAGATATCACAATTTTCTTGTTTTGATGGTATTTAAGATTTCCATTTCTTTATTCATCTTTCTCAGCTCTTTGTTTGTGACGTGTTCTATCCACGATATTTTCTGAAATCTTCTGTACACCCACAATTCGAATAACTCCAGTTTTTTCATTGATGCCGCATTCAAGGTCCAAGCTTTCATTCGATAAAACAAAGTCGAGAAAACATAGCACCTAGCCAACCTGAACTTAGCTCCTAGTTCAAATCTCTTGTGTAGACAGGATAGTACTACAGAGCAACTAATAGCAGAACTCATTCGATATGTATTCGTTTCATTGACCACATCATTAAGTAACCAATTCACGTGAGGGGCCATACAAAAAGAGATCCCCTCAAACGTCAACAAGATCTCAAAAAGAAAAGAACATCAAGAGACATGCGGCGTCTCTCGTTGGACTGGTCTAACGTCAACCGATCTATTTCGAGCTAGTGTGAATAGAATAAGATGGGTCACTGCGGTCAACATCACTAGAAGATCGGCCCTTTTAGAAGAAGTTGTTTGGCACATACCAAGGAGCATTAGTTATTGTAAATGTAGAATGTAAACGTCCCAGAATGCGATGGAGAGATAACATCCAAGCAGATCTCCGGAAAACGAACATGCCATTTGACCCTAGGTTGATGGAAGACCGAACAAATTGAAATAAAAATTGTCCAGTCAGCCAGGACCCACCCAGGGTTGTAACGCTACATGGTGATGATGATTAGTTATCGTAGGGAGAGTTTGGATTGAAATATTTCCAGTATATCAATACTAGATTTAGGTACTTCCCACAATTGTATTCCACAGCTCCGGACATCCTTCAACGTGCATTTGTATATAACAGCTTAAGTTTGTGTTGATAGTTTCGGCACTCGAATCAATATATTTTAGTGAGATGAGGCCTATGTATATGTAACACAGTAAATGTTTCTTTTACTTTATTCTGCGGTTTACCTGCACTTTCAAGCATTTTATGTCTTTTTGTGACGCAGTTATTGACCGTGTAAGGATACTAGAATTCAGTTTCATTTGTAGTTTGTAAATGCGACTTGGGAGGTTGAATTATTTTTTGTTAATTAGCAAACAGTACTTTTTAACTAATATATTATTACATTTGCGTTAGTCTGAATGACTGATGCTATGACTGGGTCTTCACATCAATAAAGTACAGCTGTGCAGTGTCATCTGCTGTTCTTACTGTAGTGACTTCTGGACACGTATATAAATAAAGTGAATATCAGACACAGTACTGGTATAAGTAAGCTTTCATGCGGGACTCCAGATAAATATTGTCTGTTTTAATAAAAATATCTATTTTTTATGATCTGGAGGGGTGCCGGTGTTAAATACCCCTTCGGGGAAAGTATTGAATAGATATCAGTGTCTCTTTCAATGGTTTTCACTTGTAGTAAGTTCAATGTGCCGCTAGCCTTCGATTGCTCAGTGGAGAAACTTTTAATGAACTTCCATAAGGTGCTGTAATTCTGGCCTGTTGAATTGGTTATTTAAATAAAACACTTGCTATTATCATTCTATTATGTTATGACTGTAATGGAATTTGTAAGGGCAAGAAATAGAACATTACATGAACAGTTGAGTAAACAGCTACCGTAAACCGCCACAACACGACTTTTTACACATTACCGGCTTTATTTGCAACGTGCAACGTGGAGAAAAAATGCTCTCCGAAAAAGCGTAGAAAAAGATTATTTGCGTGTTTTCGTAACAAGTGGCCGATAGCTGGCTGCCGACTTCTGCCATACCCCGCTAACTACTTTCCCTCTCATATGGCAAGCGGGAAATCAACAAGTTCTTGGAACCTGATCTGCACACACTGCATAATAAAATTATGTTTTTCTCAGAGGCGTCGTGGTATAATATTATTGGTGAAATATAATTATTTGTTTGGAGATTACAGTTTTCCAACATGATCCATTCTGTATGTAGCCGAAAAATAAAAATTTAGCAAAAATAACAAAATGTACATAAATAAATAAAAAAATAAATTAAATTTACAATTATTAATTTGTTGATAAAGAAAGATTTCCCAAATATTCTAACAACTATGTAAACTATAGAAAAATGGAACGATTTTTTTGGATTTTATAAATAAATATAATAAATAGTTTCATAAAAGTGCCATATAAATTGTAAAATAAAGCTTAAATTTGTAATGGATATTCTTGTGTTAAGTCAGCTTAAATAAACTCGTCCCATTAATGCACCCAAAACACCATTTTAACCCTTATAGTTTCAAATGGTCAGTATATAATTACATTTTTATAAAAAAAGAACTTTTTATATTACCACGTTTTTATTATTTATAGGACACAATATAAATTCATTTTTGAAATTGTTTTATGTAAACAAACTAGCGAGGCAATTTTAAATATTCATTAGCTATTACAAATCAATAGAAAATTTTACATGACATATGAGGCCATGAGAGCAAGAGTGGCCTAACTGATTTTAACATTAATTTACATAATCAGAGAAATTGATCAGAAGCTATCAATGTCCGAGTGTTTTAGTAATTGTATGTTGACCAATAATGATTCTTGGTCAACATTTAGTTTTTGATCATTTTCTGCGATTATGTAAATCAGTTAGGCCACTCTGGCACTCATGGCCTCATATAAAGTAACGCAATCTATTGAGAAAACTAGTAGCGCCATCTTTTGAGTAAAGTGAGAACTAATTTTACCATATAAAATTTAAAATAGCTTAAAATTCCAAATAAAACGCAATGCATCCATGTAAAAGCTGTTGAAGAGACAGACAAAGAACAGGCGAAGTATATAAAAACGTGGTAATTAGAAGTTTTAAGACTAAATCATGATAGATAAAAAAAAGTTTGTTTTAACATTGTCAACAACTTCCACCGATCTACAAGTTGAAATGATAATAAAGTATTTATTTTACAATTTACGACGTACTCTCATTGACAAAATGCATTTGAAATACAAAACATAGAGATTATGTATACCGAACGACAGAAGAGAAATCTCTTGGAATGACAATTATAAAAATATTCTAATTCGAGAAAATGTGAATAATACTAAAAACATAAAAATGTAAAAATAGTTACCTTAAAAATAGATAGTCGCAAGGATAGATTACAAATCTTTTCATTTAATATTAACAGTCAAATCTCTTTCTATATGGACTTTTTAAATATAGGATTTCGCTATTCTATTTATATTTGTACGCTAAAAATTCAATACGTATTTCATATTAGAATGGACAAAATTAGACAAAAATAACATCACCGAAACTCTCAACTAAATATAGAGTTATCTATGTTCGTCAAAGGGTGGTATACAAAGTTGGAAGTCTAAAAAATAAGCATACACCTGATACTTCTTGCAATCCAGCAAATTTTGAGTCTATAATATATACCAAAGTTTTCGCTTCAAAAAATTTGCGACAAGTTGATATTTGTACAGAATATTTAAATAAATAATCATTTAAATAAACAAGAGTAGTGTTATTTTTCAGTTCGTTCAGAGAGCATCATAAGCACCCTAACCCGTTTCAATCCTTATTAGTCTAGTAACTAGTAAAATAAAATTACACAACATGTAAATCAAAATGTAAATTCGTACAGATTGAAACAAATTTTATATCAAAGTTTAGGTGGGTACAAAAGATATTTTCACAAAAGTATCCAAATCATAAAAGGGAATCATTGTTTAAATAATTAAAAAGGTGTCATTTTTGCAAAGAAATTACTTTTTTAACTGCTGAGGTCATTAAATTACTAATGAAGGTCTACAGAATTGTTTTCTGCAAAGTTAAAGGGAAAATATTTCACATAAGGTTTACTAAATTAAATTTGACCCAATATTTATTTAAATAATTATACATAATACTTTAAAAACAAATTTGCAAGAAATTATTTTAGCGTTTTAACTAAGCACTATAAAATATATTATTTTATAAATTTTAAAAATTGGTCCAAAAATATTTAATATTTTTTGAGATATTGAATTTGTTTATTAAATGTTACTCTATTTTCAATTGCAAAATCGCGGTTGTTGCCAAAGAAATATTCACCTGTATTAAATCTTATTATTTTTATTTTTAATGTACATTTTCGATAAATGTATTGATACATTCCAATTTCAATTAAACTTCCCCCTAAAACGGCATTTGAAAATTATTCAAATTTGTTTATAATTTGTTTTTTTAATAACGTCGCGGGGATTAAATATTTTGAAATGCCGTTTCGATAATTGGGTTCCTGGGAATTTTTCACTACTTATCAAATTTTTTTGTCTTTTTTTTCCTCTTCTTTTTTTTTTCTTGGAGTTATATTACTACGGGCCCTTTTAGGGTTAAGTTTCATTAAGAATGTTGAATCTCTAAGTTGTAGATTCTAGACCTAAAAATATTAAAATTGGTCCAAAATCACTTAAATAAAATGTGGCTACTTACTGTGTTACAGGGTGTTTTATTTAAAAATTATTTTTACCAAGTACTTCTAAACTATTTGACGTATCCTTATCATACTTGGCAGAAAGTGTGGGTACTCTACAGTCTACTAAATTGTGATAAATAAAAGTTTCTAGCTACTACCAGAGGCGTACAACAGGGGATAGTTAATGGTTAACCCTTCCCAAATTCTACGCCACTGAGGGAATTACTATTTTAGCGAAATTTTTTGATTCTTCAATACTTTCTATGTAAATAATATACTCTTTACTGGTAACGATTAAGTCATTAGTTTTCGAGATATTGGACGTTAAAAATGAAACGGCATAGTTATTTTGATTCATTCATTCATTCATTTTAAACTTCCAATATCTCGCAAACTGATGACTTTATCGATACCAATAAAGTTATTTACATACAAAGTATTGGAGAATCGAAAAATTTCGCTAAAATAGTAATTCACTCAGTGGCGTAGAATTTGGGAAGGGTTAATCATTCACTATCCCCTGTCGTACGCCTCTGGCACTAGCTAGAAACGATTATTAATCACAATTTAGTAGGGTGTATAATAGCCACACTTTCTACCAAGTATGATAAGGATACGTCAGATAGTTTTAAAGTACTTGGTAACAATAATTTTTAAATAAAACACCCTGTAACTCAGTAAGTAGCCACATTTTATTTAAGTTAATTTTTAGATTAGATTTAGATTTTAGTTAAATCTTAATATTTTTAGGTCTAGAATCTACAACTCAGAGATTCGACATTCTTAATGAAATTTAACCCTAAAAGGGCCCGTAGTAATATAACTCCAAGAAAAAAAAAAGAAGAAGAAAAAACGACAAAAAATTTTGTTAATTAGTAAAAAAATCCCAGGAACCCAATTATCGAAACGGCATTTCAAAATACTTAATCCCCACGACGTTATTAAAAAAAAAACAAGTTATAAACAAATTTGAATAATTTTCAAATGCCATTTTAGGGGGGAGTTTCGTTGAAATTTGAATTTATCAATACATTTATCGATAGATAAAAATCAAAATAATGAGATCTTATTCAGGTGAATATTTCTTTGGCAACAACTGCGTTTTTGCAATTGAAAATATAGTAACATTTAATAAAATAATTCAATATCTCAAAAAATATTAAATATTTTTCGACCAATTTTTTTTTGCTTAATACTGATAACATAGCGCAACTTCGTCTGTAAAAAAAGATATTTTATAGTGTTTATTTAAAACGCTAAAAATAATTTTTTGCAAATTTGTTTTTATAGTTTTATTTACAATTATTTAAATACATAGGGGATCAAATTTAATTTAGTAAGTCTTATGTGAAAGATTTACCCTTCAACTTTGCAGAAAAAAATCCTATAGACCTTCATTAGTAATTGAATGACCTCAGCAGTTAAAAAAGTATTTTTTTTGCAAAAATGACCCCTTTTTAATTATTTAAACAATGATCTCCTTGTATGATTTGGATACTTTCTTGAAAATATCTTTTGTACCCATCTAAACTTTGATATAAAATTTGTTTCAACCTGTACGAATTTACATTTTGACTTTTTTTTTATTTTATTAGGCTATATTAGGTTATCATATATAATATGATTGATTATCTCTGAACAAACTAAAAATCGGTCTGCCAGTATCGATTCACAAATAACATGATGGTATGGATGTCGTGGCGACACCTGCCTAAGACAAACGAAAATTTTATTTTTAATAAAATTAAAATAATATCAAAAACAAAACTTTATTGGGACAAATTTTCTGGTATCCCCTTCGTGGTTTCTAAAATTTGCAAACCAACGAATTGCAGGAGCAAAAAAAGGCTGAGGGAGATCTAAAAGTTGCATCTCACTTCTCGCCTGTCCAGCACGGTAAAATTCCAATGAAAAATGGTACCGCATACTCAGTTAGGAGTAACACTAATATAAATAAATAATAATTTCATTGTAAAACGAAACAAGAGCCGTGTTATTTTTTCAGTTCGTCCAGAGAGCATCATAAGCACCCTAACAATAGGGAACCCAATAGCACCCTTTCAATAAGGTTTGAAACCGGTTATAGTCTTTAGTAGTAGATAGGTAGGTAGGTAGTTATATGTATTTAGTCTTTCCTGTCAGCCTCTTTTGGTTAACTCTTGTTTCTTCCGTCCTATAATGACTATTATGTTTCCGATGGCAGATGGATCACTATATTTCCTTCTACTACACAATAAAGGCAACGGCAAAAACCACCTAGAACCAAGAGCCTAACTTTCCCAAGAAATAATCATGAAAATGGCTGATAAATACAACGGCTCCGAGTACGGGCACTTTTTAAATAGAGCAGGGGTGCTAAGAATCTTCCTTATCAGCTAGAAGGATGAATACATTTTATAAAAAAGAATAAGTAGATGGAATCTAAAGAATATGTGTGCGAAACAGGAAAGGTCCACAACGCCATAAAAGAAATGAAGCGGCTAAATATAGGTATCATTGGAATAAGTGAAATAAGATGGCCAGGGTCTGGCAAAGTAACTGTAGATGATCACATTGCATACTATTCAGGAGAAGACAGTTCAACACACAAAAATGACATAGCTGCACGCATGTTATTAACCACATGCTTTTCACACCTTCAGCCACGAATGAGGGTATTATATCACCGACCGACTGGACATGTATGTTCTCTTTCATACTTTTGTCCAATCGAGCATTATTCCCTTATTTTACGAGATAAAGAAGTCTTATATTACAATTTTTCAGTCAAATTACTATTCTTTTTGAAAATGCGTTTTTGTTAATAAATGTTTTTCTATCCCAATATCAACTTTCAAAATTAAATTTTAAAACAACCTTTCCAAATTTTGGATCCCTCCCTGACTTATTTAGATATTGAATCTTCTTCTTTTGGTGTCTATTCGTTTCGAATATTGGCGATCATTCTGGCTATAATTATTTTATTAACTGATGCTTTAAATATATTAGTTGTTGTTGTGAAGAACCGTTTCCTCAGGCTCTTTAACCATGATATTCTTCTTCTCCCAATACCTCGCTTTCTGAATACTTTGCAGATATTGAATAATAAATTAAAATATTAAAATATCAAATGCTATTCAAATTTGTCTACCCGTTCTACGTTTATCAACGAAACTTAACCGAAAAATGCTGTTTTTGCATTGAACTTTAAAACGACGTACCGTGGCGATTTTGCCGATATAAAATATATTCTTTATTTTCTTATAATCTAATTTTAAGCATAAGATTATATCCAATGTTAAATCGTAAATATATGTTCAGTTCTTCGAATTCCAACCTTGTATATTAACATGAATCTGTTATAATAATATAAAAATGTTAAGATAATTTAAATTAGATTGAGAATTATCTTAAAGCTTTCAGAATCAACTAGTTTTTATAGTTAATATTTATACATATTTTGTATTTTGATAACGACGTCCGAAATGGAAGTCGAATAGTCAATAAAGTATTTTTACAGTTAATTGTGGCTTATTTCCCAATTAGAATAATAAATTACATAAATGCCACAAAGAAATAGCTTCAGAACAATATTAAGTTACAATAAAAAGTAACTTGTTAAGTTTCGTCTATATGCTTTAGTTTGCTCAAAACATATCAATAATTTTGCCATTATATTTTGAAGAAACAATAGTATTCTGAAAGAATCAATATCATTCTTATAAAAATCCGAATAAAAATTACAATCTTTTTTATATTATTTAATTATTATTTTACAGAGTTTTCACATTTTATTTTACATTATTAAGCAAGACAAACACGATGACAATGTGTCATTTGACAAAGGTTTGTCTCATAATGACCAGTGGTCCCAAATGTATGTGACAATTTTGAAACTGTGAAGTAACAATTACATTATTTCTAGTGATTCTACTGTTTGGATGACAAATGAATACAAGTATTTAAGTACAATTAGTACTTCTATATTGCTATAATGCAGCCGATATAAAATATATTACAATTCCATATGTAAGGGGAAGACAATGTTTTAAATCTAATAAGGCTTTTAATATAGAAGTATGTAATTATCAAAGTGTTTTAAAATATGGATATGTATTATATTAATAAATTAATAAAAAAATGACTGAATATTTTACGTAAACAAAACATTACAAAAAATATAATAAAATATCAGCCTGAGTCACAGGTCTTGGGCTCACATTTAAAAAAAAAATTATCATCTCCCTCATGAGACTTTTTGAAGTTATACTTCTTTAGGCGCGATGGGAGTGAATTTTACATCAAAATCATCTTTTTGGTAAAATTGTGGCTTATTTCCCATTGAAAATAGTTGATTATAAAAATGCCGCAAGGAAATAGCTTCAGAACAACTTAATGATGCATGCGCCCCCATATGATTTTTTTGCAGAATTGTTTGATAAAAAGACTTTAGAGTTTACAAACCTCTATATTTTGATGTCATTTTTGATGTCGCGTATCTCCTTAACCTAACCTGTTGTCCGATTTAAGTGATTTTTTGAATACGTTATAGCCTTATTCTTTGTCAATATCCTTGCAATAATATTTTTGCTAAACAGGTAAATTTTCATTGTATACCGGGTGTACGAATCAAACTGTGTTTTTTTCTTAAAGTTCGTAACACCCTGTGGAATATTCTAGCCTTTATAAAATACTCAAATTAAATCCTGACTATAGCCTCAGGTTTTCTGAACATTCTGTTTTTTGATTCATTCTCTTATGTTGGATAATACAAAAGTTATGTACTTTAACAACTAGTCATGTTCTTCATCAGTATAGGTTGTTTGTAAATAAGTTCGACAAACTTTAAGGGGCAATTCTGCATGAAAAAATAATGACAGTTTACTTTATAAACTATGTCCGCAAATGCTTCGTTTACGAGATACGGGATGTTGAATTTTGTTTACAAACTGACGATTTATTTTATTGCCCTAAAGCCGGTTGAGATGCAAATGAAATTTGGTAGGTTCTAAGAGATAGTTAGGTATTGCGAATTTTTTGACTTGCAATCAAGAATCTTATATTCACTATTGACGTGCATACGGGTAATATGACCGATCATATTACCCGTATGCACGCCAATGGTGAATATAAAATTCTTAATTGTATGTCAAAAAATGTGCAATAACTACGTCTTAAAACCCACCAAATTTAATTTGCATATCTCAACCGGTTTTAAAGCAATAAATAAATCGTTAGTTTGTAAGAAAAAATTCAACATCCCGTATCTCGCAAACGAAGCATTTGCAGACATACGATTATAAAGCAAACTGTCCATATTTTTTAATGCAGAATTACCCCTTAAAGTTTGTCGCACTTGTTTAGAAACACCCTGTACTGAAAAAGAACATGGCTAATTGTTAAAGTACCTAACTTTTGTATTATCCACCATAAGCGAATGAAGCAAAAAACAGAATGTTGAGAAAACCTGAGGCTATAGTTGGGTTTTAATTTCAGTATTTTATAAATGCTAGGATATTCCACAGGGTGTTGCGAACTTTGAGAAAAAAACACAGTATGATTCGTACACCCGGTATACAATGAAAATTTACCTGTTTAGCAAAAATATTATTACAGAGATATTGACAAAGAATAAGGCTATAAGATATTCAAAAAATCACTTAAATCGGGCAACAGGCAAATTACCCATTTTTTAGGGTGCCCGTTTTCTATGATGCACAGTTTAGAAAGGTTATCCCAATCGACATGAATAAATAAATAAAAAAAGTCGCATAAGGGAGGTAATATTTTTTTTTAATGTGGGCCCCAGGTCTTTCACGTATTGAAAGTATTTCTATTGGTATGTATATGACCAATCATACAAACCAGGAAGAAATAAGTGGTAACTGAGAACTACCAAGATTCGCCAAAAATATAATCAGAAGTATTACTAACTTACATTGGTGTCAAAGTTTTTCAATTAGACTTAATCATGAAATTTCGAAACTCCCGAAAGGAGAATCAGACTTTTATTTCCCTTCATATTTAACCCGTGTTCGAGAACATCTTGAGCAGGCACTACAGAGCAACACAATTGGAATAAAAATCAACGGTGATCCTATTAACAACCTGAAGTAACCAGATGATGATGTTCCACTACCGACAATGACTTGCAATGTCTATTATAAAGTAAATATCTTGCAATATCTACATTATTAACTTATTAAGTAAAACACTGACAGCATGAGACAACTAACAGTAGAGTGAAATATCAGTAAAACTAAAAGAACAAACTATCAATCATTCTTTGCACATTATTTTATACTTTTATTAAAAGTAGAAAGTTGACAGGCTTTTTAGATATTTCATGAAAATATCGGATGCCATCTGGTGCCCTTTAAAGAAAAGGGGCAGATAATGCCATAGTATGTTTGCTTCTTTTTTATTCAGATTGCGCTAGTACCTTACATACCGAAAGTTGTATATTAACCACTGATATATGGATAGATGTTTCTGGTCTGCAGATAAGTGTCTGATAAAGAAAAAAAAAAAAAAAAGAATGTGTGTGTACTTTGTACGCACGTAAGAAGTTATACTTCTATTATATGATTTCAACGAAATTAATATACTTTAAACAGTTTATTTATATTTTATTTAAATATTAAACTAATTTTAATACTTACTACTTCTCAAAAATTTTTATTAAAACAGTGCCAAAAATTAAAATAATAAAAAAATAAAACACACACAAACAAACACACTGAAAATGCCACAAATGATTTCTGAACAAAATAGGAAAAAGTTTCCATTGGGGTCCGAACCCGCTTATCAGCGCAGTTAGTATTGAAATTCATTCACCTTAAACTTTTACCCACGGAGACCATGTGTCATCATGTGCGAAGATCAACTAACTAAACGGATTAAACTTTTGACGGTTCTGAATTTAACCAAATTATTTTGATTTTGAATTGAAATTATTTAGAATTGAAAGAAATATTAAAATACAACAAAACATAGAGCAAGAAAACAATATATTAGGTGAATATTGATAGAAATTTTGATGGTAATCAAATTATGTAAATCAAAGCATTACATACTATTTTGGTAGGTTCTTTTTAAATTTTCCAAATAGGTAAGTAACTATGAAATTTTTTATTAGGATAGTGAAACATTTACAATTATTACGTACCTGTCGCTTTAAAAAACTATTTAAAAAGTCACTACAATATTATAAACTTGCTTTTTTATCTGCCATCACAACAATAAAAACTAATATACACAACATTAATTTGTTTCTCCAAAATCTCCATATTGAACCATTATTGACAGATGATTTTAACACCCAATCAGATCCCGTATAACGTTTATACCGTACTGTCGGTGTACGCATGCGCCCAGTAAAATAAAAATTTACCCTCGTGCCTAAAGAGCTATAACTTCAAAAAGGCTAAAACACGAATAATATAGTGGCAAGCAGTATAGAGTAATAGACCAGGGAGCATCTGTAAAAATATTAGTACATTTGGACGTTGAGAGGTGACTCATATTTTTTTGCAGAAATTGCTTGAAAATAACTCAAATAATAATATTTGAGTTATCCTCCCTCTCAAAAAGGTCCGGAACATTGTTTAAATAATCAAAATGTCAAAAAATGAAGGAAAAGCTCGATTTTTTTCTTCGTTTTTTGATTATAACTTTAAGAGTATTCATTTCCGAGAAAAGTTGTATTGACATAAAAGTTGTGTAATTAAATTTCCTACAATATAGAGTTGGTTGAAAATTTAAAAAATAGTCACCCTTGTTGCAAAATAATTGGGAAAAAAACTATACAAAAACAAGTATTCGCATTTTACGTTTTTCAACCATTTACGCTAAACTTAGGACCTTCAAATTTCACCCAGAAAAACTATATGATACAGTTAAACAATACTGTAAATTTCATTAAGATCGGTTCAATAGATTCTGCAAAATAAATTTTGCAATCCAGCTTTTGCAAAAAAAAAATCATTTTTTCAAACTGTTACAGGACTGAAAATAAAGCAGATAGCAAGTTGAATTTTTTTTTACTTATAGAAGTGTACTGTTCCTTTCATTTGAAATTTGCAAAACTAAAATCGAATAACCACCACGGCGTCAGGAATTTTTTTAAATAAACATTAATTATTGGTGTTGCGCGCAGGACACCGGGTAGTTTGCTCTGATTGGGCATTCCAATGACCTTTGATAATTATTGATACATTTTAATTTTTATTACATTTCGATATAAATAAATAAATTTGTTTATTGCAAAATAAAACCACATACTCTATCCTTTGAAATAACACTTTTTTTAGCAAAAACTTTCTTTGTTCATATATTTTAACTTGAGAATAAAAGTTTATTATTTTTAAACATATACAATTGTTTAAACAATATTTCACAAACAATAATAAAATTAGTTTATTTTTTGTGGAATTAAAATATTAAAATACAACAAAATATAGAGTAAGAAAATAATATATTAGATGAAGATTGGAAGAAATTTTGGTGGAAATCAACTTCATGTGAATCGAACACCGCTGTCCTGCGCGTAGCACCAATAATTAATGTTTATTTAAAAAAATTCCTGACGCCGTGGTAGTTTTATTATTATTATTATTATTAAAGAAGAAAAAGGAGCCGAGGTCTAGGACCTATATAGCTCCATTTGACTAAAAAGAACTATGCAAAAAGAAACCTAAACTTAAGACTACATACGACTTATAAATTAATTTAATTTAAGAAACGAAAAATTATTGTTCCCGTGGTACAGAACTAAAAGAGTCATATTTATTTTTGAAGCAATTTACAGATACAGCCCCGACGACGTCGTGTGGAAGTGAGTTCCAGGTATAAAATATTCTATTGGATATAGAGTTCTCACGACACTTACTGTGAAACTGTTGTCTGGCTAATTTGTATGGATGACCCCGCAATCTAAGATCGTTACTCAAAGGGAAAAGATGTGATAGATCTATCCCAAACTTTCCCTGTAACGCTCTATAAGCAATTATTAAATCCCCACGAAGTCGTCGGTCCATAAATGTAGGATAATTTAAGTATGTTAACCGTTCTTCGTAGGAAGGACGACGACGGCCATAAGGAATTCTTGTTGCCCATCTTTGCACAGATTCAAGTCGATCAGAATCCCTTTGCCAGTCGACATTCCACACGGGTCCGGCAAACTCTAAAATAGGTCTTACATATACACTAAAGAGAGCAACAAAATTTTTTGGCGATATCTTAGAGAAAGTCTTAGATAATAAGTAAACTGATGTTCTAGCTTTATTGCATACCGACTGGATATGTTCAGACCAAGATAATGTTTCCGTCACAAGTACACCCAAGTCTTTTTGCTGCGAAACAGTTTTTAGAGAAACATTTGAAAGTACATACCGATTCCTTGGATTGTTTTTACCTAAATGTAGAACTGCACACTTGGATGTGTTTAATTGCAAGCACCAATCGTCTACCCACTTAGCAACCTCTTGAAGGTCGGTCTGTAATTGATTGTAACCAGAAAAGGGATTTGCATATAACTTTGTGTCATCAGCGAAAAGCGACATGTTACTTTTAAGGTGAATTGGCAGATCAGCAACGTACACTAGGAACAAAATCGGCCCCAACACTGAACCCTGCGGAACGCCACTGTATACACTAAACATTGAGGAATAACAGTCACCAACGCGTACACAAAATTTACGGTTTATTAAAAATCCTTTAATCCACTCAAGTAAGTTTCCTCTAATACCGTTATGTTCAAGCTTAAATAGTAGTCTCTTATGAGGAACTCGATCAAAAGCCTTAGCAAAGTCTAAATATATAATATCAACAGGTTGATTACTGTCCAAACAAAGAGACCAGTCATTAACACATGTTAACATATTAGTAACTACCGATCTTCCAGGTACAAAACCGTGCTGGGAAATAGGAATTCTATTATTGTTTAAGAGAAAGTTCATAACCGATTCGCGAATAACTGATTCCATCAATTTAGCCGCAATGGATGTTAGACTAATTGGTCTATAATTGTCAGGATCTAACTTGTCACCTTTTTTATAAATTGGAGTAACACTAGAGATTTTCCAGCCATCAGGTAAAGTGTGTGACAAAAATGAGGTTTTCATTATAAAACTTAACGGATGGATAATCGAGTTTGCACACTTCTTAAATAAAATTGCGGCGAAACCGTCTAATCCGGGAGCGGAAAAGGATTTTAAACACAAAATTTTTTGTTTAAGAATCTCTGGATCAAAGTCTATGTCACTAATATCGTAGTTACTTCTTGTAGAAACAACACGTAAAGTATTCGGAAGAGCCTCCTCGATTGTAAACACTTCTTGAAATTTTTTGGCAAAAATAGTAGCAACTTCCATTTTCACTGAGGTTGGTTCGCCTGTTTCGGTTTTTAAAATAGGTAACGAAACTTTAGATAAAATAGAATTTCTGACATATTTATAAAGAGGTTTTTTGTTCTTATTTGAGGACAGTTGGTTTTCAAAATTTTGTTTAGATTTAAAAATAGTTGATGTTAAGTTATTAGAAAAAGTTCGATGATTGAGGTAGTCAGCATTCGTTTTACTTCGTAAATACTTTTTCCATAATGACTTTTTAAATTTTATCATTTCAAATATTTCTGCACTTATCCATGGCTTATTAGGATTACATCTACGTTGCACATAATGAGAGTTCGTGCGCATGGATTCATTCAGAAAATTTTCAAAAATTTCCCACTGTTTGTTAACATCCTTACCATTCAACATATCTGCCCAATCTGCAGTAGATACATCTAAGTTTACATGATGATAGTTTATTCTTTTATATGTCATTAGCATATTATTTTGTAATATTTCCGACTTGAGGATCTGTATGGAAGTTGAAATAACTGCGTGGTCCGACTTTCCAATTGGAGATGTAACCGAAATATTAGGTAAAAGATTAACATCAGAGGTTAAAGTAAGATCTGGCTGAGAAGGTTGTTGATTCAGACGAAAACGAGTCGGTTCATTGATTATTTGTTCTAATCCAGAATTTTCTAAGAAATTAATAAAAAGCTGAGATTGAGTATCATGAGGGTGATTGATCAGCGGCCAAGAAATGTTGCTTAGATTGAAATCACCAAAAACAATTAAGGTTTTATGTTTGGCTATGAGCGTTTCCAATTGACTGTATAATTCTTGATCACTTTGAACGGAACTGTAACCAGGTCTATATATACAAGCTATAGCAAAATTTATTTTTAACTTTTTAGAAGAAAAATTAAGCGTCAACCCTTCATAATGGTGATCAGAGAAGTTTTCACAAACAATGTTAAATTGGCAGAAGTCAGATTCCTTTGCATATATGCAACATCCGCCTCCTATTCTCCCTATGCGGTCTGCTCTAAAAATTTTATACCCAGGTATATTTACCATAGAGTCCAAAATATTTTTGTGCAACCAAGATTCGGATACTAAGAACAGTGAAGGTTTTTCGCATTGCATAAAAGTAATGGTATCTAAAAATTTCGCTTGCAGAGAACAAAGATTAGTATACATAATACGCCATTGATGAAAGCTCGAACTCAGTTTTTTGGTGAAAGATCAATTATACAGGGAATACCTTTCTGATACTTGATTGTGACGTTTTTTTCTCCATTCTCGATGCGTTGATTTAATTTAAGACGCAGGTCTTTTAAGTATTGTTCTTGCATTGGAGTTTTATCGTCATCAATCTTTATGTTTTTGTATTGCGTGTTCAGTAGTTTCCTTTTGTTTTTTAAAATAATTTTAGCGACGTGTGCATTCGGAAAAATAACTTTTAATGGACGTGGAAATTTACGATTACTGTCTGGTTTACCTAATCTAAAGACAGATGTTGGTGCATTTGCGGAAAGATCTGTATTAATAGAATTCAAAATAGCGTTAACGGCATTAATATCGTTGTCAGAATCTGGAACATTTCTTATAATGATGTTACTAGACCGATGGATCCGATCCATTGTTTCAGAAATAACTGCCTCTGTATTTACCGACTCTGTCTCAAGAATATGTTGACCAGAGAGTTTTGATTCAAGCATGTCGATTTTATTTTGCAGAGACTGAATAACATCTTTCAAAGAACTAAGGTCGGCAAGGCGATCAACGCATGTATTGCAAAATATTTTAATATTCCTAGTTCGGCTACGCGTGATTTTGTCGTCGGATTTCAAACCGGCACACTTAAAGTGTATTCGGCCCTGGCAATGATCACACTGAACGGTTTCTGATAGTAAGCCTTTAACAATTTCAGTACTACAATTTAGACATGCGCTCATGTTTACAATTAGAATGGGACAGTTCACTGATAAATATAATTAGTATAAAAACCTGATTTTTAACCACAAAAGTTGCAACAGCGTATTGTAGAAAAACTGCTATAAATTTCACTTTGCTTCTTTAGCACTGAAAAAGTCACACCACTAACTATCACCCAGTAACTTTTTTTTCTAAATTTCGATCACTTATAACTACAAAATTCCGTATATAATCTAGACACGACGTACAAACGATGTTGACACAGCGGTTTCAAATTGGTATGCCCGTAAAAACGTATGCCCGTATGTTGGTATGCCCGTATGTTGGTATTGGTATGGTTAGTTAATAGATTTTAATTTTGCAAATTGCAAATGAAAGGTACAGTACACTTCTATAAGAAAAAAAAATTTCAACTTGCTATCTGCTTTATTTTTAGTCCTGTAACATTTTGAAAAAATGAATTGTTTTTGCGAAAGCTGGATTGCAAAATTTATTTTGCAAAATCTATTGAACCGATCTTAATGAAATTTACAGTATTTTTTTTTTTTATTAACAAAAATCGCATCAGTTAAATTGGCTATTAGCGAAACAATAGTGGTGAACAATAATTTTTATTACATTTGTGTTTTTATATATTGTATAAAATGTTAATTGCACTTAGGAACCTCTTTAAATTTGACATATTGCACTGTAGGCCTAAAATGTCACTTAGTTTGTTTGGTATATTGTACAATATGCGCTTTGGCGTTAATGCTGCGCAATTCTCCAATAAATGTTTGATTGTTAACTTTTCTTCACAGTTGTCACATCTTGGTTCTTGTTTGTCGGAAAACACATGACTATTAGTTAATCGTGTATGACCCAATCGGAGTCGCGTTAATATTACCTGGTCTCTCCGACTTGTTGGTAATGTTGGCCAGGGTTTTATCGATTTTTTAATTTCGCGTAGCTTGGCCGATGACACTTTCCACTTTTCTTCCCACATATACCGCACTTTACGTTTGACCGCCGCTTTCACATCCGCACTCGTAAATGTTTCCGTACACTCCGCACTATCACTAGTTGCAGCTTCTTTTGCAGCGTTGTCTGCTTCTTCATTTCCTTGAATTCCAATATGGGATGGTATCCAGAGGAATATGATAATTTTTCCATTCAATTGAGCGGTATGAACTTCTTGTTTTATTTTGATGACCAAAGGATTAGATGGGTAGACATATTGGATTGACTGTACCGAACTTAGAGAGTCTGTGAGTATGATATATTTGGTATTACTGGACGCATTGACAGCAAGAGTGGCCTGGTATAGAGCGTATAATTCAGCAGAGTAAATAGAGTACTCTGAAGGGAGTTTGTATTTATTTGTTGATGTTGGGGTTATGACTGCAGCACCAGTGCCTTCATTTGATTTAGATGCATCGGTGTATACATGTGTATACTCCTTGTAATTGCGGAGTATATCATTGAAGGCGGATTTGATTAACTGTGGGTTTGTTGAATGTTTATCGAAAGAAATGAGGTGTGTTAGGCACTGAGGGTTCTTTATTTGCCACGGAGGAATTGAGGACAGTTTGGAAGGAAAGCATTCTGGGAACGTATAGTTTATTTGATTTAAGTAGCTTCTAATTCTTGCGTAGAAGGGTTTGGCCGTTCTTGGTTTATTTATGAAGAGATTTGGGAACTTTTCTGTAAAAAAATTTTGTATAGTAGGGTTTTTTGAGTTACACCTGATTTTTGCGGCGTATGCTACACTTAAATAAAGTCTTCTGTCTTCTAAGGAGGGTTCTCCAACTTCACAATACAGACTTTCGATTGGTGTTGTGCGAAAAGCTCCAGATATTATACGTAAAGCGAGATTGTGAAGACTGTCAAGTTTTTTCAGCAGCGTCTTAGCCGCTGTAGAATACACAGTAGACCCATAATCTAATTTTGATCTGATTAATGTTCTGTATAACATTAAAAGTGTTTGGCGATCCGCACCCCATTCTTTATTGGCCAGAGTTTTTAGAAGATTTAGTCGCTTGTGACAAGATAACATCAGATTTGTTATATGAAGTTTCCAGCTTAGGGTTTCTTCGAATGTCATGCCCAAGAACTTAATTGACGTTGCACGCTTTAGGTTTTCATCACATAGTCTTAGGTTGGGGATATTTGTGACGTTTCTCTTTGAAAACAGGATGAAACGAGTTTTTTCAGCGGAAAAACAGAAACCTGTTTTTTGTGACCAGATTTCTAAGTCTTGTATAAAGTTCTGTGTATGACGAAATATATTTTGTATATTTTTACCTTTGCAGAAAACTACAAGATCATCTGCGTAGACTCGTGCCTTTACAGGCGATTTTAGGTTTTTGAGGATATCATTGATTGCCACTATGAAGAGAGTAGGACTTATAACCGAGCCTTGAGGGATACCATTTTCTGGATACATTATATCTGATGTTATGTTATTTGTCCTAACTCTGAAAGTTCTATTTTGAAGGAAATTTTTAATAAAGAATAGGCTGTGACCTCGAATGTTCCAACTATGTAATTTTTTTATTATATAGTCGTGCCAGGATGTATCGAAAGCTCTCGATATGTCAAAGAAAACCGCTAGACATTTACCCCCTAGTGCGAATGCTTCAGAAATGTCACTCTCCAAATCTATGATATTATCTATAGTTGACCTTTGGTCTCTAAAACCACTTTGTTCTGGAATAATCAAATCTTGTCTCTCCAAGTGCCATCTTAGTATATTGTTAATAATCTTTTCTAGTAACTTACACATGGCGCATGTTAAAGATATCGGTCTGTATGACTCGGGACTTGTTTTAATACTATTAGGTTTTTGTATAGGTATTACTATGGATTCATGCCATTTTTCAGGAAATTTGTGTTGAAGCCAAATAATGTTAAACAGATCTAGAAGTTGTTTGTGAGCGCTCGCTGGAAGGTGTTTAATAAAAATACTAGGAATATCGTCCGGGCCAGCGCTAGTTTCTCTAATATTTGATAATGCTTCCGTATACTCTAATTGAGAAATGGGTAAATTTAACGGTTCATCTGTTTTAGGAGTAATGCTAATTTTCTTATTTTCTTCATGTTGTTTGTAATTAATGAAAGATTTTTTATAATTAATATTACTGGATCGGTTTTTGTATGTGTTAGCAAGGATTTTAGCAATCTCAGTATTACTAGTAACTGCCTTTCCATTTCTCTCGAGGCTTTTGATATTCTGATTGCTGTTTAATCCAGATATTCTTCTGACTTTGTTCCATACTTCAGTCATGGGAGTGTTTGCATTTAACGTTGATACATATTGAGTCCATGACTGGCGTTTGGCATTTCTAGTTGTCTTCTTGGCTATAGCACGTTGTTTTGTATATTCAATTTTATTCTCGAGAGTCTTGTAGCGCTTGTATTTGTTAAAAGCTCTTTTGCTAGATTCAACTGCTGTTTTGCATTCATGGTTCCACCATGGGACGGGGTTGCGTTGTTTTATGTATGAAGTTTTTCCTATTGCTCTTTCTGCTGCTTCTGTGATAATGGTAACAATGTTCTTAAGGGTCTCGTCTATGTTTGAGGTGCTTTTATATGTGGTCATACTGCTTTCGACTAAATTTGAAAAAAGATTCCAGTTAGGTTTTTTTAAATTCCATTTTGGGGTAAATGTCCGTCCACGTTGGTTTTTGTTGTTATGAATAAAAATTGGGTAGTGATCACTGTTATACAAGAAATCCAGCCTATCCCAGGTGAGCTGTGGGGTTAGACCTGGTTCGCATATCGTAAGGTCTATACATGAAGATTCACCGTTCTGTATATTAAATCTAGTGGGTCTGCCGTCGTTTAAGACTGAAAGGTTGGACTGTTCAAATATCTCTTCCAGCAATCTTCCTCTGGTATTTATAGTAGAAGAGCCCCATGAAAAGTTGTGAGCATTGAAATCGCCCAAAATAAGCCTGGGTTGGGGAATTTGTTGTAAGAGTTCAGTTAATGCTTCTGAGTCTACTTGCGTTGATGAAGGTAAGTATAAGTTACAAACGTAGATATTTGGACTCGAGTTAACTTTAATGCAAATTGCTTCTAGATTAGTTTGGAGAGGAACTACTGTAGTTTCAATTGACTTTTTTACAAAGATAGCTACTCCACCACTGGCTTTATCTTGGTTAGTTCTGTTTTTGCAGTAATTTTTAAATTTTTTTAAAGCTTGTATGTTTTCATTTTTGAAATTAGTCTCCTGAAGACAAATTATATCTGGATTGTGTCTGGATAGAATTATTTGGAGCATTGGAAGGTTATTATAGAAACCGTTAATGTTCCACTGCAAAATTGATGAGAAGCCCATTTATAATAAATAAAACTGAAATTTGGGATTGTCACAGAAGTTCATGACTCTATTCTTGAGAAAACTCACTTTCAGTCTCTGATGCCTCAGTATCCGAGTAAGCCATCTGTAAATGCTTCAATAGTTTCTTTCTAATTTTTGTACATCTAGCTTTAATCGATCTTTGTTTGAAATACGGGTATATTGCTGTTAGCATTTTCACTAAAGCTTCAAATTCGCTAGTGTAGTTTTTTATGATGCTGACTGGGTCCTGTGCACCATAAACATTTTCAAATAGATCGGATATTTGATCAAAATTAAGAACAAATGAAGGGTTTTGCTCTGAGATGAATGCCTTGGTCGGTTCCATGAGTACGTGAGTTGGAGTCTTTCCCTTACTTTTCTTTGGTTTTTTAGCTGGAGCAACATTAGGTTTAACAAATGGTTCAAGACTTTGGTTTTCTGAATTAGCATCTTGCGCTAGAGGAGGTGTAACAATGTCATCCAAACTGCGTTTTGAGCTATTTTGTGTAGACTGGGTTGTATCTATATTGATAATTGGTTGTGAGGTTGGAGTTTTTGAGGGGTTGGTTGAAAGTATTTCGGAAGGTGTGGGTTGCGAAGATGATTGGGAGTGGGGGTTTTGGTTATAATTTTCAGAAACTGATTCTTGGATTGTTTTGCAATTTGCTGCAGTGTGCCCTGGCCTTTTACATGAAAAACAGATTAAGGAATCTTGTGCAAAATAAATTCTATAGTTGGTGTTATCATAATTCATTAATATGGATTCAGGTATTGGGGCAAGCGGTGGTGTGATAAAGATTTGTCGTCTAAAACTATAAATGTGGTTGAATTCCGGCAAACCGGCGCTTATCTTGAGAAATGACATGGGAGACATGGGTTGAAGGCCCAGTTTTTCAATTTCTTGAATTAATACAGCATGCGGTATGGAGGGACAAGCGTTTGACAGAATTAGCCTTTGTGATGGAGTGATTAGTTTGCGTGCTTGGACTTTTTGGTTATTAATTTCTATGGATCCTCCATAATTATTCATGAAATTTTCAACAACATTTTTGTTTGCAAGGTACATACACACTCTGTTGTTAGAAAGCCTTGAGGAAAATAGGATATTTTTGGGCTCGATCAACTTTCCTAGTGAAATCAGATAATCTTGAAGTTTAAGGTTTTCAATGGATGGGAATACAATGGCTTGTTCTTTTGTTGGAAATTGTTGTTCAATCAAAGCAGTAGAATAAGTTTTAGTAGTGTTTTCCATTTGGGCGCTCCTGTAGTCAGAAGTCCCGGCAGTCGGATTTGACATATTTTATTTATTATTCAAAACTAAGTAAATCCTGAAATACGGACCTGTCTTACAACAGGTGATTTTATCATGTCGTTATAGATAACGAATAAACGTGTTTAGGGTTTCTTTGTATCAAACCGACTTCTGATAAATAATAAATTCCAGTGAAATAACTTGGCTTTATATAATTTTAAAGAGTACTTACGTACAATAATTGAACGCACTATAATACACTTATATATGCGAAAATAAATTTTTTTTTACTCATTAGCTACTATCTAAATAACTATTTTGTTTGGAGCTGACAAATACGCACCAACTAGTATACCTGCCAGGACCGAACTCCTAAAAATTTACAGTATTGTTTTACTGTATCATAAAGTTTTTCTGGGTGAAATATGAAGGTCATACGTGTGGCATAAATGGTTGAAAAACGTAAAATGCAAATACTTGTTTTTGTATGGTTTTTTTCGCAATTATTGCTATTCTGCAACAAGGGTGACTATTTTTTCAACTTTTAACTAATTCTATATTGTAGGAAATTTAATTGCGCAACTTTTATGTCAGTACATCTTTTCTGGGAAATGAATACTTTTAAAGTTATAATCAAAAAACGAAGAAAAAAATCGAATTTTTTCTTCATATTTTGACATTTTGATTATTTAAACAATGTTCGGGACCATTTTGAGTGGGAGGATAACTCAAATATTATTATTTGATTTATTTTCAAGCAATTTCTGCAAAAAAATTTGAGTCACCTCTCAACGTCCATCTCAAAACAGATGGGCCCTGGACTATAATGAATACACTAATGAAGCACCGCATCAAGGTACGATCAAAAGTTCACAGTTAAAACCGTCAAACATCCTGAAAATATAATGGTATGGGGTGCGTTTAGAGGAAATACAGAAATGGCAGAGTTGTATTTCTTGCCTAATAATGTTACAGTGAGGGAAAGCAACTATGTAACTGTTCTAAAACAACACTTATTGAACTTTTGGAAAATTCACGAATGACCGGGAACTCCCCCGACCTTAACCTCATTGAGAACGCCTGAACTATGAAAAATAATGTTCAAGAGAGTCGACCGTACAACATAAATCATCTGAAAGCGGAATTGAAGAGATTGTGGGTGACCAGGGAAGGAAAATAGTTCTTGAACCTTGATCAATCCATGGCTAAAAAAATGCAGCTTGGTATCGACTACAGGGGTGATACGACAAAGTATTAATTTGTAAAATTAAAATAATTATCCTGATTTATGCGTTTTATTCACTTTGTAAAGATTTTTGTTGCAGGCACTGTATAACGGATAATTTAACTACAGAGGTACTCACACACATATTTATAATTATATCTCAAACATTCCCGACCAGGTGCCAAGTATAAACTCCCACTAAAATGACATGCTCAGTTTTTTTTTGTTATATAAATATCATTATGTCCAAATGCTTAACCAAAATTAGATAAAATATGGTTAGAATATATAGCTAGAGCTAGATTAAATAAAAACGTTTCAAAAAAGCCACAGACAGACGAAACACTGACCATCCCTTTGCCTCATATCTATTTTATCAGCTATTGCTGCAATTTTATTGATTAATAATCAACCTCGATAAGCGATCACTACTTCGGAAATATCTGAAATATCTTTATTGCCAATATAGCTTTTTAAGAAAACATCGCCTGGATTAAATACTAGTTTAATTGCCTAAACGTTTTATAAAGTAGTGACCTAATTGATGAACTGGGGCACATAATTTCAAAGAAATTACCTCCCTGGGAGTTTTTTATTAAATACATTATACAGGATGCTTCATTAAGAATGTCCAATCTCTGAGTTGAAGATGCTAGACCTCAGAATATTACGATTTAACCCAAACCACTTGAATAAAATATGGCTCCTTACTGAGTTACTGAGTTTTACTTAAAAATTTAAAAACATTTTGACCCAGTATTTTCAGACCATTTGACGTATCTTTATCATACTTGGCAGAGTGTGTTGCTACTATACACCCTGTGTGTAAATACGTAGGATGTAAAAGACGTGAGTAGCGATAAATACGTTTATTGATATAGACTAAATTATGATAAATAAACGTTTCTAGCTACTACCAGAGGCCTGCGACAGGGGATAGTGAACGGTTGACCCCTCCCAAATTCTACGCCACTGGGGGAATTACTATTTTAGCGCAATTGATCGATTCTCTTATATTTTCTATGCAAATAATACCCTCTTCATTGGTAACGATAAAGTCATTAGTTTTCGAGATATTTGAAGTTAAAAATGAAACGGCACAGTTATTTTGATTAATGTATTGTGTCGCTTCGGGGTGGCAACGTTGCGCTGAGTGTGTGAATATTAATTGTATTTTGCTCCTGCATTAAACCCGTTTTTCACGAAATGCAGAGTAAATCAATTACAGCAAACGCATAAAGTTAAGTGAGTAATCTTCGCGCTGAACGAAAAATAATAAACTAAATATTGAAATTGTGCTCCAAATTGGCAAAAATAAAAGGTAAGCGTAACACATAAACAAATAAAACGTCATCGATATTACGATATTCGAAGTGGATTCTTGTTTGATTGGAACGCGGTGTTGCCAAGTCGACAGGGAAGTCCTGTAAGTAGGGAGGAGCGAAATAGTATATACTGCTCAATATAATTTTATCAAAAAAAAAAAAGAAAAAAAGTAAGACGCTACACTGAGAAAGGTCAAGTTTCCGCGGAGATAGTCCGAACGAGACCTTTATCGCAGTAAAACGAACCAGTTGTAATGAGCAGAGAAGATAAAAAATACGAAGAGCTATTATTTCGAACAGAAAGTGACGGTACCACGACAGACGAAAACGACAAGAAGAGAAAAGAGGAAGAATTGGAACGGGCTTTTAACAAAAGTCGAAAAATAAGCAGATCTCCCTCCTACAGAAAGGAGAAAATGGAGGAGAATATACAAAAAATTATGGAAATGATGGCAGGATTAAGTCTAAAAATCGAGGAACAATCAAGAGAACTTAGCGAGATGCGTAGAGAGCAGAAAGAATATAGAGATGAAATAAGAGAGCTACGCCAGGAGAATGTAACATTAAGAGAAGAAAACACGAAACTAAAACAGGCAGTTTATCAAATAGAAGAACGGCTTGAAAGTTTAGAAAATCAAAAAAGGCGGAAAAATATAATTATACAGGGATTGAACATAGATACAAATGGGCCAGATATCCTAAAACATGCAATGAAAAATTTTATGCAGACAGAATTAGAAGTAGATGTACAAATAGAGAAGGCTCTGAAGTTAGGAGAAAAAGTTTGTCTGGTTGAGCTTGAAAAGGAAGAAGATAAAAGAAAAATCATGCGAAACAAAACCAAATTGAGAAATCGAGAAGAAGGTCTAGTTTATATCAACGATGACCTATCAAAGAACGACAGAATTGTACAGAAACGTGTCAGACAAAAAGCGCAAGAACTAAGAAAGGAAGGGAGAAAAGTGAAAGTAGGGTATAAGAAAATATATGCCGATCATGAAATATGGCGCTGGGATGGAATGAACCAAACGTTGGTGGTAGAGACCAAAGCAAAAAACTAAGCAATAGCAATGAAAGGAAACAAATGACGACGAAAAATGACAAGAATAGGATTACGAACTATGGAAATAAAACAAATCAAGACAGCAATAAAAAAGAAAAGCCGAAAAATGACAAGATACAGTTTGCAACAGAGATAAATAAGACGGAAACAACTCAGGCAATGGACAAGGCAATAAGTAAAGATAACAAAAAGAAAACTAAAGTCAACTTGGGTACATGGAATGTAAGAGGCACATACGAAACAGGAAAACTCAAAGAATTAATTAGAGAAATTAAAAGATATAATGTACAAATAATAGCTTTACAAGAGACAAAACAAATGGAAACAGAAATAGTAGAAATAGAAGACGTGGTATTTTTTAAAAGCGGGGGAGAAACCAGAAGGTTAGGAACAGGTTTTATAATACAGCGAAAATGGAAGGAAAGAGTAATGGCATTCCAACCAATATCAGATAGACTATGCACAATAAGATTAAAAGGGGACAGACGAAACATAAGTATAATAAATGTACACGCACCGATTGAAGATGCCACAGAAGAAGAAAAAGATGAATTCTACGAGCAATTGGAAAGAGAATATGATAAATTACCAGGGTTTGACATCAAAATAATAATGGGAGACTGCAACGCCAAAGTAGGAAGAGAGAATATATACGAACACATAATAGGGAAATATAGTAAGCATGAGGTGTCGAACGATAATGGCCAAAGAATAATAGGCTTTGCAACAGAAAGGCAAATGGTGATACGAAGCACACAATTACGCCGAAAAGATATATATAAAGGAACGTGGATTTCCCCTGATAAGAAGACAGTAAATCAGATAGACCATATTTTAATAGAGAAGAAGCATGCAAACAATGTAGTAAATGTAAAGAGCATGAGAGGAGCGGACTGTAACTCTGACCACTACCTGGTGAGAGCAGAATATAAAATCGAGCATAACATAAAGCGAAACAACAAAACAACAGAAAAAATTGGAAAACAATTTAACATAGGACTACTAAAAGATAACAACACACAGAAGAAGTATGAACAGGGAATAACCAACAGACTAATCAGGGAACAAGAAACGTCAAGCCCAGACAAACAATGGCAAAATATCAAAGAAGCAATCTTGGACACAAGTAAAGCAATCCTAGCGAAAACCAAAAGAAAACACAAAACAAAAGATTGGTATGATGAAGAATGTCAAGAAGTAGCAGAAGCAATAAGAAAAGTAAGACTCAAAAATCTCACAAATGACGAAGAAAGCACTAGAGAAGAATACAGAGAATTGAGAAAAATCATGAAAAGAAAATGTAGAAGCAAAAAGAGAAAATACAACGAGAACAAACTGAAAGAAATAGAAGAAAAATTTCAAAAAAAAGAAATAAGATCATTCTACCAGGAAGCAAAAAAAATGGAAAGAGGATATCAAAAAAACAACCCATATATGAGAGATGATAAAGGGATGTTGCTAAATGAGCCTGAAAAAATAATGGAAAACTGGCAAAACTATTTCACAGAACTGCTAAATAAGAGCGAAGTACAAAAGGAAACAAACCATGAAATTGAAGATGATCAGATAGCAATAGAAATACCCACAGAACAAGAAATAAAGAACGAAATAAAGAGCTTGAAAAATAACAAAAGCCCAGGAATAACAGAAATATCGGCCGAAATGATAAAATCAGGAGGGAAAAGACTACAGAAAGAGATATATGACCTGATAAAAAGAATATGGGAAGTAGAAAAAATGCCAGAAGAGTGGACCATAGCAAGAATATGCCCTATACATAAAAAAGGTGATAGAATGCGATGCGAAAACTACAGAGGCATCGCACTATTAGAAATAGTTTACAAAATCTTGGCACAAAGTATAAGAAAAAGGCTAAGTCATTATTCGGAAAAAATACTGGGGGAATACCAGGCAGGTTTTAGAAACAACAGATCAACGACTGACCAAATATTTGCCTTAAAAGAAATACAGACTACCTGTTACGAACATAAAACAGTACTATATGCTTTGTTCATAGACTTTAAGCAGGCTTACGACACAGTAAATAGACAGCAGATGTACGAACTGATGAAAGAATTGGGGATATCAAGTAAAATTGTCAGGATGATAAAGATGACGATGGAAAACACAACAAACGAAATAGCTTGGAAAGGGTATACATCCAAAAAGTTTGAAACCAAGGAAGGATTACGACAAGGAGACCCACTATCAACAATGGCATTCAATCTAACATTGGAAGGAATAATCAGGAAAAGCAGAATAAACATGCAAGAAACGATATTTAAAAACGGCCACCAATGCATAGCATTTGCAGATGATCTGACGCTATTAGCAACAAGCAAAAAAGAACTACAAAAGTTAATGAAAAACATAATAACAGAAGCCAAAAAATTCGGACTTAAAATAAATGAAGAAAAAACAAAATATATGATAATGGGAGAGATCCAAAAAGAAAAAGAGAATAACATCATAGTACAAATAGATGGAGAAAAAACATACTCGTTTAAAAGAGCCAAAGAAATTATTTACCTGGGAGCCAAAATAGATGAAAATGGTCATGAAGAAGGGGAGATAAAGGCAAGAATAGCTAAAGGAAATAAAAAATATGGAGCATTACGCACATTATTGAAATCCAAATACGTATCAAGAAAAACAAATGTTGTTCTGAAGCTATTTCCTTGTGGCATTTTTATGATTAATTATTTATATGGGAAATAAGCCACAATTAAAATGAAAAAAATAATTTTATTAACGTTTCGACGCCCAAATCGGGTGCCGTTGTCAAAATACAAAATATTACTAAAATAAACTAAAGTGTTGTTGCTAAGCAAAAAAATTCTTCTAATAATTTATTTAATCTCACTCATTTATATTGGCAATTCAGATATATATTATACATTTTAAAGTAGAAGACTTTAAAATGATATTGCCAATATTTATGAGTTGCGTTCCTGGGACGACTTACTGAAAGATAGTTCATTCGATTACATGAAATTAACCCCAACTCAAGAATATCCGTCATAAAAAATTATAGCATGTGATATGTCTTTAAAAAGACAACCAAATGCAACGACAGTAAAATTCTCGCGTTAGAGACCTCATAGTAAATCACAAGGGAAAACCAGGAAAAAACCTGTGATACTATCCCGACATCGTAAGTATTTGGTCTTACATTAATTTACTCTCAAAAAATAATACCAAATTCTGACTTGTAACATGTTTAAATTATAAATAATATTAATAATACTAGATATATAAGTAATACTAAAATATAAAATATGTACTAGCTCGATATTATTGACTTACTAATCTTGGTATTTTCTTTCTATTGACTTCCTCTTTCAGTATGGGTAACCACATCCTACTGCATTCTACCGAGGAATTTGCGACACAATTGGTTTCATTTAGCATAATTAGAGCCGCTTCTTTGATTTTTCTCTTTTTACTATCTGATTCTTTCAGGACTATACTTGAATCTCTCCACTGAACTCTATGTTCATTATCCCATGCGTGTTGACATATTTGAGATCTCTCAAATTCTCTATTTTTAATATAAGATTGATGTTCATTTATTCTAACGTCTAATGGTCTTGATGTCTCACCTAAATAAAATTGTTCGCATTCACAAGGTATTTTATAAATGCAATTCTTTGTTCTTTCTTGATCATTGTTAGGTTTAGTTTTAGATAGAATAGATCTCAATGTGTTTGTTGTTTTGAATGTTGTTGAAATGTTGAATTTATTTCCTATTGTTTTAAGTTTCTCGGATAGTCCTTTTATATATGGTATTGATATTTTCCTCGTATTATTTCTGGTGAATGTTGTAGGATCCCGTTCTAAGTTGTTCTGTTCCATTCGATCCAATCTTGACAATTCCTTATTTATAAACGATAAAGGATAATCATTTTTTAATAAAACAGATGTTAACAATTGTTTTTCTGCTAAAAAGGAATTTTCGTTAGAACAAGTAATTTTGGCTCTATCATATAAGGATTTAATGATTCCCTTTTTAACGTTGATGTTGTGATTTGACTTGTAATTGAGATATCTGTTGGTGTGTGTTTGTTTTCTATACACTTGAGTCTCATATCCAATATCCTTCTTTGAGATCAAAACATCGAGGAAAGGTAGGCTGTTATTGTATTCCTTTTCCATTGTAAATTTTATTGTCTCTTCTTGATCGTTTATAATATTCAGGAACGTATCCAACAATTCTGATCTATGAGGCCATATTGAAAACACATCATCTACATATCTCCACCATACTGTGGGTTTTAAATTTTGTTTAAAAATAATATTAGTTTCGAAATCCTCCATAAATATATTAGCCAATAATGGAGATAAAGAAGAGCCCATTGCTAGACCAAAATTTTGTTTATAGAATTCATTGTTTAGTTGAAAATAGGTATTATGGGTACATAATGTCAATAACTCCATTATAGCTGATACATTTAGTCTTGTCCTAGTTGCCAATGTATTATCATTCTCTAATTTCGTTTTGATTATGTTTAAAGTTTTATCTAATGGTACATTTGTAAATAAACTGTTTATGTCAAAACTTACTAAAATATTATTTGGATTAAATTCAATAGTTGATAATTTGTTTAAAAAATGTTTTGTATTTTTTATAAAAGTGTCATCATTATTAGCAAATGGTTTTAGAATGTTTAATAAGAATTTTGATAGTTCACTACAAGGAGAATTGATGGTACTACAAATGGGTCTAAGTGGTATGTTCGCTTTATGAATTTTCGGCACTCCATAAAAATGTGGTGTCTTACTGTAGTGAGGTGTCATTAATTTTCTTTGATATTTTATATATGTGTCAAAATTTTAGGAAATTGGAAACCTTCTACGAGAAACTGGCACATTGTCAAAATTCAATAAAATTTTTAAGAAGATGTAGAAATAACAACATAATACCAAAGGGCTTGAGGTTACGGCCAGCATACTCAAGCAGAAGACTCCAAAATATTCTACATAGAGCCAGTTTGTCGATGATCCGGGAAAGGTTGCAATTTCACAGGTCAAATTTATTTTTTATCGAACAAGACATCGTAAGTATTGAAGATTTACTTTTCGGAATGATATCAAATTCTGATTTTGATCGAATTATTTTTAGTTTACACATAATTTATGAAAATTCATATCAGAAACAAAGAAATATACATTTAAATAAATTTAATAATCTTTTAGAACAAAATAGTTTACATACTTTTGATAACCTAAATAGAAATAATGACATATTAGCGACAGTTGTCAATCTATCAAATAGACATTTAAATGCAACGGAAAATTTGGTATTGTCAAAAGGTTTAAACTATGCTGTTACTCATCCATCTATTCCAAAATTAGACATAATCAGCTCAGTGGAGAAAATATCCCAGTGTCTACCAACTCATGAAAAAGAACAATATAGGGTACTATGTAAACTTGAATTGGAAAAGTCTAATCAAATTGAACAGAATATCAGCAAAGAGGAAATGAAAGCTTTAAAAACTTTAAGAAATGATGACTCCATAACAATCCTACCAGCGGATAAAGGCAATGCAACTGTAATAATGAATAAAATACAATATGAGGACAAAATTACAGATCTAATTACAAATGGACCTTATAGCAAATTAACGAAGGATCCAACGAAGACACTAGAAAACAAAATATATAGAACTTTATTCAAATTTAAAAATGATCTAACATACTATCAAAGAAAATTAATGACACCTCACTACAGTAAGACACCACATTTTTATGGAGTGCCGAAAATTCATAAAGCGAACATACCACTTAGACCCATTTGTAGTACCATCAATTCTCCTTGTAGTGAACTATCAAAATTCTTATTAAACATTCTAAAACCATTTGCTAATAATGATGACACTTTTATAAAAAATACAAAACATTTTTTAAACAAATTATCAACTATTGAATTTAATCCAAATAATATTTTAGTAAGTTTTGACATAAACAGTTTATTTACAAATGTACCATTAGATAAAACTTTAAACATAATCAAAACGAAATTAGAGAATGATAATACATTGGCAACTAGGACAAGACTAAATGTATCAGCTATAATGGAGTTATTGACATTATGTACCCATAATACCTATTTTCAACTAAACAATGAATTCTATAAACAAAATTTTGGTCTAGCAATGGGCTCTTCTTTATCTCCATTATTGGCTAATATATTTATGGAGGATTTCGAAACTAATATTATTTTTAAACAAAATTTAAAACCCACAGTATGGTGGAGATATGTAGATGATGTGTTTTCAATATGGCCTCATAGATCAGAATTGTTGGATACGTTCCTGAATATTATAAACGATCAAGAAGAGACAATAAAATTTACAATGGAAAAGGAATACAATAACAGCCTACCTTTCCTCGATGTTTTGATCTCAAAGAAGGATATTGGATATGAGACTCAAGTGTATAGAAAACAAACACACACCAACAGATATCTCAATTACAAGTCAAATCACAACATCAACGTTAAAAAGGGAATCATTAAATCCTTATATGATAGAGCCAAAATTACTTGTTCTAACGAAAATTCCTTTTTAGCAGAAAAACAATTGTTAACATCTGTTTTATTAAAAAATGATTATCCTTTATCGTTTATAAATAAGGAATTGTCAAGATTGGATCGAATGGAACAGAACAACTTAGAACGGGATCCTACAACATTCACCAGAAATAATACGAGGAAAATATCAATACCATATATAAAAGGACTATCCGAGAAACTTAAAACAATAGGAAATAAATTCAACATTTCAACAACATTCAAAACAACAAACACATTGAGATCTATTCTATCTAAAACTAAACCTAACAATGATCAAGAAAGAACAAAGAATTGCATTTATAAAATACCTTGTGAATGCGAACAATTTTATTTAGGTGAGACATCAAGACCATTAGACGTTAGAATAAATGAACATCAATCTTATATTAAAAATAGAGAATTTGAGAGATCTCAAATATGTCAACACGCATGGGATAATGAACATAGAGTTCAGTGGAGAGATTCAAGTATAGTCCTGAAAGAATCAGATAGTAAAAAGAGAAAAATCAAAGAAGCGGCTCTAATTATGCTAAATGAAACCAATTGTGTCGCAAATTCCTCGGTAGAATGCAGTAGGATGTGGTTACCCATACTGAAAGAGGAAGTCAATAGAAAGAAAATACCAAGATTAGTAAGTCAATAATATCGAGCTAGTACATATTTTATATTTTAGTATTACTTATATATCTAGTATTATTAATATTATTTATAATTTAAACATGTTACAAGTCAGAATTTGGTATTATTTTTTGAGAGTAAATTAATGTAAGACCAAATACTTACGATGTCGGGATAGTATCACAGGTTTTTCCTGGTTTTCCCTTGTGATTTACTATGAGGTCTCTAACGCGAGAATTTTACTGTCGTTGCATTTGGTTGTCTTTTTAAAGACATATCACATGCTATAATTTTTTATGACGGATATTCTTGAGTTGGGGTTAATTTCATGTAATCGAATGAACTATCTTTCAGTAAGTCGTCCCAGGAACGCAACTCATAAATATTGGCAATATCATTTTAAAGTCTTCTACTTTAAAATGTATAATATATATCTGAATTGCCAATATAAATGAGTGAGATTAAATAAATTATTAGAAGAATTTTTTTGCTTAGCAACAACACTTTAGTTTATTTTAGTAATATTTTGTATTTTGACAACGGCACCCGATTTGGGCGTCGAAACGTTAATAAAATTATTTTTTTCATTTTAATTGTGGCTTATTTCCCATATAAATAATTAATCAAGAAAAACAAAAATAAGAATTTATAAGACTGTTATCAGACCTACAGTAACATACGCAAGCGAAACATGGGTGCTCAAAAAGTCAGAAACAGACCTGTTAAAGATGGGAGAGAAAAATGCAAAGAGCAATATATGGAGGTGTGAAAATAGAAGGTCAGTGGAGAAGAAGAACCAATAAAGAATTGGAAGAACTATATCAAGAGCCAACGATTACGACGACGATCAAAGCACAGAGAATACGATACTTGGGGCACATAGAGAGAATGGGAAGTAAACGAATGCCAAAAATGGTACTTTCACGAAGACCAATACAAAAGAGGAGGAAAGGCAGGCCAAGGAAAAGATGGAAGGACAGTGTATATGAAGACTTGAAGAAAAGTAACATTGAGAGATGGAAAGAACTAGCATTGGACAGAAGGAGATGGAGAGAGGTTGTGAAGGAGTGTATAAAAAGACTGAAGTGTATTTAAATAAAATTTATAAGTTAAGTAAGTTATATTAAGTTATTTACTATATTATTTATGTAATCAGAAATGTAAACATTTTAGCCCTAGGCCTACAAGGCCTGTTGCGCTTAATAAATAAATAAATAAATATTGTGTCGCTTCATTTTTAACTTCAAATAATTTCGAAAACTAATGATTCTATCCTTAAGAATTAAGAGTATATTATTTACATAAACAGTATTGTAATATCTAAACATTACACTAAAATAGCATTCAGTCAGTGGCGTAGAATTTGGGAACGGTCAACCAGTCACTTTCCCTTGTCGTACGCCTCTGGTAGTATCCAGATAAGATTTTTAACATAATTTAGTATGGGGTACTGTACATACGCTTTCTGCCAAGTATAATAAGGATACTTCAAATAGTTTTAAAGTAGTGGGTACAAATAGTTTTTAAATATTAATCATATGAATCGTATCATATTATATTTCAAACTAACTGCGCCGTTTCATTTTTAGCTTCAAATATCTCGAAAACTTATTGACTTTATCGTTACCAATGACAAGTATATTATTTTCATAGAAAGTATTGGAGAATCGAAAAAAGCGCTAAAATAGCAATTCTCCTATTTTCCATTCACTATCCCCTGTCGTACGCCTTTGGTAGTAGCTAGAAACGTTTATTTATCATAATTTAGTAGGGTGTATAGTAGCCACACTTTCTGCCAAGTATGATAACGATATTTTAAATAGTTTTAAAGTACTGGGTAAAAATAGTTTTTATAAATAAATAAAAAAGCCTGTAACTTGGTAAGGAGCCACATTTTATCTAAGTGATTTGGGTTAAATTTTAATATTTTGAGTTCTAGAATCTACAACTCAACGATTGGACATTCTTAATGAAACACCCTATATAAAAATTTATTGACATCTTCTGTGTCTATTAACAATTAAGAATTTACACGCACATAAGATATTGTAAATAAAGAATAATTTTTAGTTTTCATATTAGGTTCTTCCACGCTTCTTTTTTAATAAATAAAGATGAGCACAAACTTTTATTCTCTAGAATTTTTATTCAATTTCTAGTCCCCGTAAGTAAATTCCTTGAAAATATGTGTGACCCGACAATAGCGCATCCTTATTACTCAAAATATCTCGTCTATTTCAAATCGATAGGGCTCTCCAAAATGAAATTCTTAATCTGACCGTGTTCCACCAAAGGAGTCGGCAATTCATCGTTATCTATTTTGATCCTAATTTTATTCGTATCTAAAAAAGTACACGGGGCTCTTGACAGATCACCGTTATGAGGACTAGCTATGGGTGTATCCAGCGGAGTATATGGAACGTAAATCCGTAAGACGTCAGGCGAAGGATTCCTCGGAGTAGCTCTAGGGGTCGAGTGACTTGATACACCCCTCTGCAAGCTACTAGTCGCGCCTATGCCCGATCCGGCAGAGCTGGCTCCGCCCACTGAGTTGTCCGACATATTGCTGTGAGTGTCCAAGCTGTTCTCGTGAGCTTGTGAGCGCGTTATGGTAGAGAATACTGATAGGTCGGCCGTTGACGTTACACTGGTATCTGCTAGAGATCTTCTGGAGCCGGTGTGCTCGCAATCCAAGAGGGAACTGGCGTCGTCCATGCTTGGATCGAATGAGAATTTCGAGCCTGAAATAAGAAACAGTTAACAATATACATCAACATTTCATATAGTCTAGGAACCAGAGGGTGGAGTATGCACTTGTATTTTCTCTTGGTACCTTGACGTTTATATTTGTTGGTGCGCAGATTCGATTTTTCGAGAGTACCAGACTAAAACCCCGTTAGATATTTGTTATTAATAATTTAATTGTTTAAAACATTGTATCTCCTAAACTATTAGAGATATTTAATTTTATCAGAATGGAAATTGCCTTTAAAAAAATGGCGTTTGGTACACTTTGATCGAATTGTTAGAGCCGGAGTTCTAACCAATTTCGTGAAAATCAATTGCAAAATAGGCATTCGATGGAGCTATTAAATATCTCTAATAGTTTAAGATTTTCACTAAAATTTGTTATAACTCCGGTTCTCAGTGGCGGATCAAAGGGGGGTGTCACGTGGACATGATCTCCCCCCCCAGGCGAAAATAAATATTAATTCAATAATCCTAAAAAAAGAAAAATCGAGAGCCGTCAAACAAGAAAAAATTTAGGCCCATCCAAAAAATTATTAAAAACCCACTTATCCTAGGGGTGGTAGGACTCGGTGACCTTGCATCAGAGAAAAATAATTAAATCACTCTCAAGATCCATGACCCTCTCAAAAATATTTCTGGATCCGCCACTGCCGATTCTAACAACCGTCCAAGTAATGGAAGAACATAAAAGTGCATACTTAACCTAATACCATTGTTTATATAGTAATAGTTGGTCAACGTAATGAGTAAATTTGTTTGATTCTAATTGAGACAGTCTGTCAGGCGTAACTACGATAAATCCAAAATGCATAGACACCAAGTTGGATACGATCCTATTCATAACACACTAACTCACATAAATATTAAGAAAAATAAATATATCGAGGAATATAATTTACAAATTGAATTATTTATGTCATACTATTATATGTAATATAATGTAGTAAGTAGCAAGACATCATTAGTTCAATTTCTAAATATATTCTTCCATATACATATTTATTTTTCTTAACATGTATGAGAGTTGGTTTGTTATAGCATGAGAGCTGTGAGACATTTTTGAGTAGGTATTTTAGGCAACCTGAAAATTTTTCAGGTGACTCTTCCATGATAGCCTAATAAAAAATGCCGGTCTGGCTGGAGGGTAGCGGTAATTTTCCCCAAAAATTCCCCCCAAAGTTAAAAAAAAAGGGTAAAATTTGTTATTACAAAAAATATCATTGACGTGACTTTAAAGTAAATTTAAATATAAAGATAATAAACAGGCCAGGCGATTTGAGGGGGATTTTAACTCTGCAAGATACTTGCATGGGAGCCCCAGGATTATTTTCAGGGGGTGCATCTGAACTTCAGAAGATTTCATCTTATTAACGAGTATAAAATATACAACTATACTTGCATAGCTATGTAGATTCCTTCCGGACAGGGAGGTGCAATTGTTATTGTGACAGGGTACTTTTTAATATTAAAAATAAATGTTCTAAAAAAGACAGTTTTTTTAGTGGAATTTTCCAAGTGCCATGTGATCAAACAAATTACGCGTGCATATAAATGAAAAGCGCTATAGATAAGCAGCAGTGTGAGAAAGAGCTTATACCGATAGCTGTTTGCGTCCTCTGTTGTAGCTGAGCGAGTCCGTCTGCTCGAGAAAAATCACGTGACCTGGCGATACGCATGTTGTTGTGCCTCGAAAAGTTAGAGTAATTATTCTATATTATAGTTTTTAAGTAACTGTTTCTTAATTAAAGGAAAATAATACGTACTATACAATAGATTTTGCAAATATGATAGAAAAAGACAAATTTATTATTATAAATATATAGGTAGAAAAATATAAAATTATAAACTAAATCAAGTCTGTGTCCGAATTTGGTACTTCTTCTTCAAACTCCTCATCTGAGCTTAAATGTTCATTCTCTTCTTCTTCGTCAGACTCCCCTCGAGACTCGGATTCTTCTTCTGCATGACCTGTAAATAGTTGTAATATGTATTTAGAATTAATTAAAAATTAATTAGTGATTCATTAATTGAGTTGCTACGTATTCTCTGAAAAAGAAAGACTTACCATTGTGGAGATGTGGTGTTATCGAATAATGTAAAAAATATAATGGACACAACACGTAACAAACACGGAAACATTAAGAAAGATGAAAAAGGCAAAAGAAATACTCAACACTACAAAGGAAAGAAAAATGAGCTAAAATAAATATTCATTCTCTTCTTCTTCATCAGACTCCCCTCGAGACTAAGATTCCTCTTCTACCTGATCTGTAAATAGTTGTAATATGTACATATTTAGATTTAATTAAAAATTAATTAGTGAATTATTAATTGAGTTGCTACGTATTCTTACTTATATAACCAATACTTAATACTTTTCCTTATATACCCAATCACATTTTTTATTTCTGAGTATATGACCAAAGTACCTCATTTTTCTTTCGTTCATAGTGTTGAGTATTTCTTTTGCATTTTTTTATCTTTCTTAATGTTTCCGTGTTTGTTACGTGTTGTGTCCATGATATTTTTTACATTATTCGATAACACCACATCTCAACAATGGCAAGTCTTTCTTCAGATGCGCCCGTGATTGTCCATTCTTCGACTCCGTATAAAAAGATGGCGAATACGTAGCAACTCAATTAATTAATCACTAATTAATTTTTAATTACATAATTCTAAATACATATTACAACTATTTACAGATCATGTAGTAGAGGAATCTGAGTCTCAAGGGGAGTGTGACGAAGAAGAAGAGAATGAATACTTAAGCTCAGATGAGGAGTTTGAAGGAAAAGTACAAAATTCGGACACAGAATTAATTTAGTTTTTAGTTTTATACTTTTCTATTATAATAATAAATTTGTCTTTTTCTATCATATTTGCAAAATCTATTCTATAGTTCGTATTATTTTCCTTTAATTAAGAAAAAGTTACTTAAAAAACTATAATAATAATTACTCTAACGTTTCGAGGCCCAACAACATGAGTATCGCCAGGTCACGTGATTTTTCTCGAGCGAACGGACTCGCTTAGCTACAACAGAGGACGCAAACAGCTATCGGCATACGCTCTTTCGCACACTGCTGCTTACCTATAGCGCTTTTCATTTATATGCACGCGTAATTTGTTTGATCACCTGGCAGCTGGAAAATTTCACCAAAAAAACCTGTCTTTTTTAGAATATTTATTTTTAATATTAAAAAATACCCTGTCAAAATAACAATTGCACCTCCCTGTCCGGAAGGAATGTACATAGCTATGCATGTATGGTTTATATTTTATACTCGTTAATAGTATGTACAGATTCAGATCAAATCTTCTGAAGTTCAGATGCATCCACTGAAAATAATCCTGGGGCGCCCATGCAAGTATCTTGCTCTCAAATCGCCTAGCCTGTTTATTTTCTTTATATTTGAATATTTAAATTTACTTTAAAGTTACGTCAATGATATTTTTTGTAATAACAATTTTTACCCTTTTTTAACTTTGGGGGGATTTTTGGGGAAAATAACCGCTACCCTCCAGCCAGACCGGCATTTTTGTATTAGACTGTCATGGAAGAGTCACCTGAAAAATTTTCAGGTTGCCTAAAATACCTACTCAAAAATGTCTCACAGCTCTCGGACCATTATGAATAGGGTCGTATCCAACTTGGTGTCTATGCATTTTGGATTTATTTAACTTACGCTTGACATGGCAATCGTGACAGAAATGCTGGTGACTGTCTCAATTAGAATTAAACAAATTTACTCGTTGCGTTGACCAACTATTACTATATAAACAATGCTAATACTTTTATATAAACACATTTATTTTTGCTCCGAAACATATCATACTTTTTCGTATAATTGTTAAACATTGTTGTAAAGCTATCTTCATTATATTTCTAATAAGTTAATTATTAAACAATTTAGTATTCTCATAGAAATATATTTTTGTGTTCTGATTGGTGTTCATATCTCTTTGTGTGCACAGAAAATATTTACATTATTGTGCGGCTTTGAGCCAGGAATTTTGCTATTAACCAATAATAATTGTCTACATCAACATCACAGTCGTCAAGAAGGACGATGTTTAAAACATAATTATAAAACTGAGCTTTCAACTAATGTGTGTTAATAAATGGGTATCAGAATTTTAATTAATTACGGGACATACATTTTCAGAGAAGTTTAAAACCAAATGCATATCAATATCATGCTTTTGTACAATGAAATTTTTTTCTAACGATTCTGTTATACGCGGTAAATGGATTAATTCCGTTCCAGAGTAGAGCAAATGTTTTTTTGTGGTGAGGTGGGCGAAATGAAGTATTTTCGCTTGAGCTGCGGGACTGTTCCGACTTCCTTTCTTCTGCCTCCTCCTTTTGCCTAGACATAACTCTGTTTTTTCAATGTGCCTCCAGTAAGTTGTTGTTCCATGGTTTTCGTGGTCTTCCCACTTCCTATAGGGGAACCATCTGTCATCGTCTTCACTACTCTATTTGCTGTCATTCGGCTTATGTGGTCGCTCCATTAAATTTTTTGGTTCTTACCCCGTTCTTAAATGTTCTTCACCTTGCATCTCCGTCCTATATCTGTACTTCTAGCTCTGTCCCATAGTGCCTTACCATCCATTTTTATAGGAGGTTTCATCTCTGCTGTTTCTAGCATTATTTTTGTCCACTGTGTGTTTTTACTGCGTATACCATTATTGGTCTGATGACTGTTTTGTAATAGCCTAAGAGCCAGTGAACCCTCCTACTAACGGTCTTCCTGTAAGGCTAGAAATTTGTATAGTGATAATTCATAGCACACCATGGCTAAAAACCATGACCTGGCAGGCATCAGCCCTGCACGTGTATCTACCAGGTGAATCGAAAAGTGCATAGTTTAGAGGTAAAATAAACTTTCTCCTGTAAGGTTTAAATTTAAGTATGTGTTTGAGTAAGTCATTTAGAAGAAATGTGTACAATGACAGGCGATTCTGAAGAGCATAAAACCTTGCCAGGCGAGGGGAAAGATTAGGGGTTTTTCCTAAAATTATTTTTTTTTGCATCGAACAAAATTTTTTTAGGTTTTTTGAATCATTCCAAACAGAAAAGGCCTTTAGTGATTTTTCTCTTAGGTTAATAGTTTTTGTTATATAAGCGATTGAAAATTTTGAAAATTGCGAAATCGACCATGTTTAACCCTAAATCTAACATTTAACTAAAAATTTCAATGTTGCCAAGGTAGGTATATATTCTTTAAACATTGATTGATGAAATCCCAAAGAGTTTTTTGCAATACAGTACCGGAAACCCCTTTGTTTTTTAATCGCTAATCAAGCGGTCGCGACACTGTAGTATAAGTGATGACGTTTGAGTTGGCCTAAATTCATTATCTCGAGAATGGGCAAATTTGAAGAGAAATCCTCAGACAGGTCGATTTTTATTTTTAAATTAGGACTTTTTGGCATATACATAATACTAGTGACGTCATCCATCTGGGCGTGATGACGTAATCGATGATTTTTTTTAAATGAGAATAGGGGCCGTGTGATAGCTCATTTGAAAGGTTATTTAATTCTCTATTCAGTAATATAAACATTAATATAATTATTTGTAAAGGGTGTACAAAAAATTTTTTTTTATTAAATTAAACTTCATTAAATTTGACAAATAGAAGAAAATTTTTTTGTACACCCTGTATAAATAATTATGTTAATGTTTATAGTACTGAATAGAGGATTAAATAACATTTCAGATGAGCTATCACACAACCCCTACTCTTATTTAAAAAAAATCATCGATTACGTCATCACGCCCAGATGGATGACGACGAAAAATTCCTAATTCAAAAATAAAAATCGACCTGTCCGAGGATTTCTTTTGAAATTTGCCCATTCTCGAGATAATGAATTTATGTAAACTCAAACGTCCTGACTTATACTACAGTGGCGCGCCCGCTTGATTAGCAATTAAAAAAACAAACGATATTTTATTGCAAAAAACTCTTGGGAATTTCATCAATTAATGTTTAAAGAATATCTACGTACCTTGGCAACATTGAAATTTTTAGATAAATGTCTGATTTAGGGTTAAAAATGGCCGATTTCGCAATTTTCAAAATTTTTAATCGCTTATATAACAAAAACTGTTAACCGAAGAGAAAAATCACTAAAGACCTTTTCTGTTTGGAATGATTAAAAAAATCTAAAAAAAATTTGTTCGATGCAAAAAAAATAATTTTAGGAAAACCCATAATCTTTCCCCTCGCCTGGCAAGGTTTTATGCACTTTAGAATCGCCTGTCATTGCACACATTTCTTCTAAATGACTTACTCAAACACATACTTAAATTTAAACCTTACAGGAGAAAGTTTATTTTACCCCTAAAATATGCACTTTTCGATTCACCTGGTAGATACACGTGCAGGGCTGATGCCTGCCAGGTCATGGTTTTTAGCCTTGGTGTACCATGAATTATCACTATACAAATTTCTAGCCTTACAGGAAGGCCGTTGGTCGGAGGGTTCACTAGCTCTTAAGCTATAAATTCTGCCTTTGATTTCTTTCCCGATATTTTTAATTCTCAACATTGTTTCATTAAGGCAACCTGCGGCTCTGTTTGCTCTATTCACTTGATATTTCGAGCTTTCCGTAGCTAGATAGTGTGATGCCTAGATATTTAAACTCCATCACCTCTTCTATTATCTGACCCTCCAACTCTAATGTACATATTAGTAGATTTGCTGTTCTAACCATGCATGTTGTCTTTTTTTTTTTTTGGAAATTAACATGTTAAATTTTCTGGGAGTTATATGAAGTTGGTGCAGCATACGTTGTAAATCATCTGCACTTTGAGAGAGAATAAATAATATTCCATCGTCTGCATAGCATAGCAGATTATTTTAAGTTGTTCTACCATTTGGTATTATTTTTTAGTTATTACTTTTAAAATGGGCGATTTTAAAATATTTGCGACGAAGCTTCACCGTTATTGGTGTTTGTTGTAAGTGAAGGTACACAGTTAAGGGAAGAAATCAATATAAGCTTACATGGATTCCTTAAGTACATGGAATATAATTCAACAAGTAGGTACCCTTAAGCGATGTACACTGTAACTTTTTTGTAATTTTTATGATGAATTCCCATTGTCTTTCAATCCAACTCCTTTTAGAAGATTTTGTATTGTATTTCTATTTAAAACTTCTTCATATATTCCGGAGTGTTGTTTCCTGCCTTAAATTCTTTAAGACTTGGCACTTGGAAAAAGGTGTATAGCGATTTCGTGAACTGCTACACAAAATCTGCAGGCTACATCATCGACTAATTTTAGGCCAACATCTCTTTGTTCAGTCAATATTGACGAGCATCTATCTTATTATGAGGATCCTAGTACTCGTTATAAGAAGTCAATATCAATTAAGATCATTATCTATTGTCTATACAGGGTGTTAGTAAATAAGTATGAAAAATTTTAAAGGCTAATTCGACATGAAAAATGATGCCGGTTTGCTCTATAAACATATGTCCGCAAATGCTTCGTTTCCGAGATACGGGGTGTTGAAATTTTTATTTCAAACTGCCAACTTATTTATTGCTCTAAGACCAGTTGAGCTATGAAAATGAAATTTGGTGAGTTTTAGAAGGTAGTTATTTCGCATTTTTTGACATACAATTAAGAATTTTGTATTCATCAGTGGCGCTCCTACGAGTAATGGTCTGAATTTTTTTAAAGAAAAAAATAGTACGCCACTGAGATATTTCGAATTAAAAATTATTTTTAAATTCCACGTCTAATTTGTGATAAAAAACCTTTCTGGCCTTTTTTTCATATGGTGCACCGTTTTTATGCAGAAAAATAGAACATCTTGACGCGTATTTTTCATTTTTTAATTCATTATCAAGAAATATCCAATATAATAAATACTAAACTGGAACAATAACAGAAAATACTACTAATAAGATTTTAACTGGGTGCAGAGCTACAACAAATGTTAAAAATGACCTTACTTAGAGGTTACACAAGAATTTTATATTCATCATTGGCGTGCGTACGGGTAATGGTCTGAATTTTTTTAAGAAAAAAATAGTACGCCACTGAGATATGTCAAACTAAAACTCATTTTTGAATTCCTCGTTCAATTTATGACAAAAAATCTTTCTTGCCTTTTTTTCATACAAGGCGCCGTTTTTATACAAAAAAATAAAACATCTTAACGCTTACAAAGTATACCTCGTCCAATTTACTTACCGTTGCACGTCATCCGCGCCATAGCCTGTGACGCGATACCAACACGAAATATTTAGGCGGTGGGTGTGCTCTTTTTTAGAATCAAAATGATTCTAAAGGGGAACACACCTACCGCCTAGATATTTCGTGTTGGTATCGTGTCACAGGCTATGGCGCGGATGACGTGCAACGGTAAGTAAATTGGACGAGGTATATTTGAGGTAGTTTCCATATGCATAGAAACTTAGTTCAAATACTTTGTAAATGTTAAGATGTTTTATTTTTTTGCAAAAAAACTGCGCCGCATATGAAAAAAAGGAAAGATTTTTGTCGTAAATTAAACCAGAAATTCAAAAATGATTTTTAATTTGACATATCTCAGTGGCGTACTATTTTTCTCTTAAAAAAATTCAGACCATTACCCGTACGCGCGCCAATGATGAATATAAAATTCTTCTGTAACCTCTAAAGGAGGTCATTTTTAACATTTGTTATAGCTCTGCGCCTTGTTAAAATCTCATTAGTAATATTTTCTGTTATTGTTCCAGTTTAGTATTATTATATTGGATATTTCTTGATAATGTATTAAAAAATGAAAAATACGCGTCAAGATGTTTTATTTTTCTGCATAAAAACGGTGCACCATATGAAAAAAAGGCAAGAAAGGTTTTTTATTACAAATTAGACGTGGAATTTAAAAATAATTTTTAATTCGAAATATCTCAGTGGCGTACTATTTTTTTCTTTAAAAAAATTCAGACCATTACCCGTAGGCGCGCCACTGATGGATACAAAATTCTTAATTGTATGTCAAAAAACGCGAAATAACTACCTTCTAAAATTCATTAAATTTCATTTTCATAGCTCAACTGGTCTTAGAGCAATAAATAAATTGGCAGTTTGAAATAAAAATTTCAACACCCCGTATCTCGGAAACTAAGCATTTGCGGACATATGTTTATAGAGCAAACCGGCATTATTTTTTCTTATAGAATTAGCCCTTAAAATGTTTCATACTTATTTACTAACACCCGTATGTATGTCGAATGTATTACACCGTGTTTGTTTCATCCTGTATTTTACTATTAAGTACCAATGATCTGTGTTTCTTTCCATTTATAACTTCTTCTCGGTCCTTAACCTGATGCAGGTATCACATGACTACCATGAAGCTATTATCTTTAGTTTATAACTTATCTGCCTCTTTATTGGAATTCAATCTGTTTTAGAAGGGTAACAAAGATATCTTCTATTATATAATTTATTTTGTTTTATTTGTTGGGCAACTCAACTCTTTACACTCAATATTTCAAGTCAATTTAACATAAATTTCCACTTAAAAGATATTTGGAAAATTTTTCTAATATTTACAGTTTCCTTTGTTGTTCATCGCTACAGCATTTGATATATATTTCTTGCATATTAGGACATTTTACAAAAAAAAAAGAATTTTGTGAGAATTATATTATTATGTTCCATGACCCAATGATAATTATAAAGTAAATCTGATAGAATTGATTTTTATCAATCTAGTAAACAAGGGTTGTGTGTTTTATTAATAAGTGCAAAAAAAGACTGTACAGTGAAAATTAAGTTATTTAGTTATTTCAAAGCAAGAATAAATGTGTTAAATATATACAAAAAGAATCAAGTTGAAAGCGGAAAATATTGGTATACTGGTGATCTACAAAACATATATGCAAAAATTAAAATAAATTTGTTAAATAATTATTGACAAGATGCAATAAAAAAAATTTAAAATATCCAGGCTATTTTATACAAGTAGGTACGTATATTAAATATTTTGTATAATATATTTTTTGATACTTGGCAACTAGATCACCAGTTATTTTGCCAATGAAACAAATTGTTAGAAAGACATAGGCTATGTTAGATGGATGCATTTTTTGTGCAATATTCAAGAGAATTAATTTGACGATTGCTGTAATTCTGATATGTTTGTTTTTGTATAGTACAATTTCCTTCTTTACTTTGACAAGTCTAAAACAAAAAACTTAATGCAAGTGCAATGATAAAGACTGAAATGAATGTATCATATCCCCATATGAAAATTATTTCAAACTTTAAAATATAAGAATACCTATCCGCAAAAATATATTTAGAACTGACAGTGGCTCTCATAGTGACAGTAATGCTCTTATTAACTACATCAATTACATAGGTTTACAAAAAAAAAATGTTGGACTATTTGATGAAACCATATGACTAGCGGGTTTTTGGGGTCGCTGATCACGAATCCGGGGTCCTCTGACCTCTATCACGTCAGGTGATAATAATAATTAGAATTATTATTATTACTATTACATTAAGATTTATTTTAGACTATTTTTATTTTAACTCATTCATAAAAATTATAGAAATAAATAATCAACTTAACTTTATTCAAGATAAAATTATAAATAGATATTAAAAAAATATTATTATAAATAATCAAATCAAGATAAATCGACAATCGCTCTGAAAAAGTATATTAGGGAGTTTTTGGGGTTGCTGATCACGAATCCGGGGTTCGCTGACCTCTCTCACGTCTAGCTCAGGGTTATTTCAAGGTCAACAAGCTCACAATCACTCTGAAAAAGTATATTAGGGGGTTTTTGGAGTCGCTGATCACAAAACTGGGGTCCGTTGAGCTCTACCACTTCACGTAAAGGTCATTTCAAGGTCAAATGTGTTTTGTGGATTTGTCCTGATTTGACCTTGAAATGACCTTTTGACGTGGTAGAGCTCAACGATCCCCAGTATTGTGTTTAGTGACCCCAAATACCCCCTGCTATACTTTTTCAGAGCGATTGTGAAGATTTATCTTGATTTGACCTCGAAATGACCTTGAGCTAGACGTGAGAGAGGTCAGCTGACCCCGGATTCGTGATCAGCGACCCCAAAAACCCCCTAATATACTTTTCCAGAGCGATTGTCGATTTATCATGATTTGACCTTGAAATGACCTTTACCTGACGTGATAGAGGTCAGCGGACCCCGGATTCGTGATCAGCGATCCCAAAAACCACCTAGTCATATGGTTTCGTCAAATAGTCCAACACTTTTTTTTGTAAACCTGTGTTATTAATCATTTTTGTTGACAAAGATCCAAAAAAATATAACTGCGATTCAGATCATTTGTGTACAATGAATATAAGAAGCTGAAGAACATAAAAAAGTATGAATAGCCATTGCTAAAATGATGAATGATTCAAGGAAACGTCTGCGGCAACCAAATATAAAAAACATGAAGAATAACACGAAAAAAAAAAAGATCAGTCATTGCTAAATTTACTTGCAACGTTTGTGCCAACCAATGGCCTTGAATCTCTTCGCTGCAATAATATTAAAAATATGAAGCTTATTTTTAAAAGTTTTTTACTCTTTTTTGATTGGAAATATATACAGGGTGTTTCACCTAGATCGTACATTAGACCTATCTCTGAAAATGACTGGATTTGAGATCAGAACATTTGCAATTTCGTCTGCATATCTGATGTTCGATAACGTCTAGCTTCCCAAAACAAGTTGTTTGGAGATTAATAAAACTGTTTAACTGAATGTAACTTTCTTCGCAAATCCACACGTTCTGAAAGGAATTTGGATCCTCGTACACCATGGGCAAAAATCGTGCACAATATTCAATCCTCAGATACCTATCTTTCTCCGTCAATTGTTGTCCAACCTGTATAGAGTACGGAAATCCACTTATATTTTTAAAGAGCTGTCGAAGTGGCGTATTCGCTCCGTGCATGAATGACACGACACTTATCGTAGTCGCCTGAAATTTTTGGCGAACACAATTTGACGTTAAACATAAGATACACATATGACATATTTGACGTTAATATGTAATACTTATTTACCATTTTTGATCAAAGTTTTACAAACAATCAGTGTGTTCGCGGAGACAGTCAGGGTCTAGTCAACGACAAGTGGGTCATGCGCACTTTAATATAATACACTCGCGATCATAAAAAGCGGGTCACTCGATGAGTTATTCAAGTTAGATGTCTCGAATTTTCCAAATCTGTTGTCCGATTTGAGTGATTTTTTTAGTATGTTATAGCCTTATTCTTTAGCAATATCGCTATAATAATATTGTTGCTAGACCGGTAAATTGTCATTGTATACCGGGTGTAACAATCATACTGTGTTTATTCCTAAAAGTTCGGAACTCCCTGTGGAATTTTTTAGCATAGATAAAATATTGAAATTAAAACTAAATTGTAGCCTTAGGCTCTCTTAACATTTTCTTTTTTGATTTATTTGTTTATGTTGGATAATAAAAAAAGTTAAGCACGTTAATAACTAGCCAGGTTCTTCATCAATACAGGGTGTTTCTAAATAAGTGCGACAAACTTTAAGGGGTAATTCTGTATGAAAAAATAATGACAATTTGCTTATGTCCGCAAATGCTTCGTTTCCGAGATACGGGATGTTAAAATTTTTCTTAGAAACTGACGATTTATTAATTGCTCTAAAACCAATAGAGATATGCAAATGAAATTTGGTATGTTTTAAGAGGCAGTTATTGTGGATTTTTTGACATACAATTAATAATTCTATATTCACCATTGGCGTCCATACAGTTATAAACATTTTAGATACATCCCGTATGCACGCCAATGGTGAATATAAAATTCTTAATTGTATGTCAAAAATGCGCCATAACTACCTCTTAACATCTACCAAATTTCATTTGCATATCTCAACCGGTTTTAGAGCAATAAATAAATCGTCAGTTGGTAAGAAAAATTTCAACATCCCGTATCTCGAAACCGAAGAATTTGCGGTCATACGTTTATAAAGCAAACGGTCATTATTTCTTCATGCAGAATTGCCCCTTAAAGTTTGTTGCACTTATTTAGAAACACCCTGTATTGATGAAAAACATGGTTAGTTGTTAAGGTGCCTAACTTTTTTATTATCCAACATAAACAAATAAATCAAAAAAGAAAGTGTTAAGAAAGCCTAAGGCTACAATCGAGTTTTAATTTCAATATTTTATCTATGCTAAAACATTCCACGGGGTGTTTAGAACTTTGAGGAATAAATACAGTATGATTGTTACACCCTGTATACATGATAATTTACCTGTCTAGCAACAATATTATTATGGGGATATTGTTAAAGAATAAGGCTATAACATACTAAAAAATCACTCAAATCGGACAACAGGTTTAGAAAATTCGAGAAATCTAACTTGAATAACTCATCGAGTGACCCGCTTTTTATGATCGCGAATGTATAAATAATACCGTTGATAGATAAATATACAAGGTATATTTTTACTATTAATTATTATTTTTAACTAATTAATAGTATACCGGTATATTTATCAATAAACGATAATACATTAAATACAAATAATATGGAATTAAAGTGCGCATGCGTTGTCGTGGACTAAAAGTAACCGACAGGGTCCGCGAACGAACATAATGACACTGAGATTACAAAAGTTCCGACAAAATTGTCATATTTCGCCGATACGAACGCCGTGGCATTGTTTCGGGTGTCAGTTGTCTCTCGAAGACTTCACTTTGGTGACGTCAAGACCTGATGGAGAATACGTCCATGATTTTCGATTGTCGATACAGTTACTAGTGAGTTACTAGTAAACAGTTACTAGAGGTCACTAGTGACAGGAATATAAGAACAGAGACCACAACACATGTAACAAAAGCGGCAAGAGTAAGTGGTTGCCTCCGAGAAACCATATGGAGAAACAAATATCTGACCACGGAAAGCAAAATAAAAGTATACAAGACAACAATCAGACACCTATCCTAACATATGCAGCGGAGACAAGGACCGATACAAGAAAGACGAAACAACAAATCAACAATATCGAAATGAAAGTATTAACCTTTAACTACCCGCGCATCAAGTTATAACATAATTACACGCGTGGCGTACTTTGTACGCCACAAGAAAATACACTTAAAAACAGCGGATTTGTTTAATTTTTTTTTAAATACACTTAGTTGTTTGTTATAAACCTTATCCGGCATCAATGAATACTTGGAGTTCCTTTTCAGTAAGGCAATTGGGATTTATAACTGGAATCATGGAATAACTGGATTCCATGATAAATAAAATTACTAATAAAAAATTTTTTTAAATGTGATTTTTTACAGGAGAAAAAGTATTGTTTTTTTTAACATATTTAAATATTTAATACAGTTTTATATATTTTAACCTTTAACTACCCGCGCATCAAGTTATAACATAATTACACGCGTGGCGTACTTTGTACGCCACAAGAAAATACACTTAAAAACAGCGGATTTGTTTAATGTTTTTTGAAAAAATACACTTAGTTGTTTGTTATAAACCTTATTCGGCATCAGTGAATACTTGGAGTTCCTTTTCAGTAAGCCAATTGGGATTTATAACTGGAATCATGGAATAACTGGATTCCATGATAAATAAAATTACTAATAAAATATTTTTTTAAATGTGATTTTTTACAGGAGAAAAAGTATTGTTTACAAAGAAAAATATATTTTTTGCCATAATGACTAAAAAACAATTAAAATATGTACTTATATTACGACTTATAGTAATATAATCCTGGGGTATATTGTCCACCACCGGAAACAACATATAATAAAATGTAAATTACGATCTTTCCAGAACGCCGATTATAACGAAACTAAAACCAAATTGTAAAGCACATTCCAGTGATAGGTTAGAAAAATAAGCAAGGTCAAAAATTAAATTTTTAAATATATTTCCAGTAGAATTCTTATATCTGGCGTACAAAGTACGCCAGCGCGTGTAGTTAAAGGTTAAGATCAATAGCGGGCATATCATTAAGGGAGAGACAAAGCAACAGAAGTATACGCGAACAATGCAAAATTCAAAATATTGACAGGTGGATAAAAACAAGAAAAACAACTGTAAACCGAATGAGACTAGATAGATTAGCAAACATGTGTAAAAACAACATGCCGTACAACAGAAGACCCGTTGGAAGGCCGCCGAAAAGGTGGAAAGACAATGTACAGTCAACAACACCTGAAACAGAATAAAAGGCAGACAAACAGGAGGAATCCTAGTCGCACGAAGAAGAAGAAACAGTTACTAGCATATCATACCTTCTCTATCGTTAAGAGTATTACTACTCGTTCGAAGAAATTTTGTAACGACAGACATCATAACTGTGTTGCATGGTGTCAGCTTATTAAAGTGTTTACAATATTGTTCCGCGTCTAACTTTAAACTTATTATGACCCGTCTTGATAACCATTTCCGTCACTTCATAACACTTTTTGCTCTGTCGCAGGACCCATTGTTACTTCCTTAGAGGATGGAAAATTTTATACCTCCCCTAAGGAAGGTATAAAATTTTCCATCCTCTAAGGTTACTTCCAACCATACAGCACCACGTTCCTTAGACAACTAACAATACATCATGGAGAAACAACAACATGCCGACCCAAAAACATGATTGTACAGGCTGCGCGAAAACCAGTACTATTCGCGGTGTGCAAGTACTTGGAAGGGATACGCGAAACGATCGTGCGCGAATAGCGGAGAAATATTGTAACTTTCTTAAATAATTCATATTGTCAACTGAAATTGTCAAATTGACGTACATTTCATACCTATTGTCATTTAAGAAGAAAAATTATATATTGCTTCACAATATTGATATGATATGCAATTATTATATAAAGGTAAATTTAATTAATTGTATTTTGCTTGCAATACTGCATTTTAATAACTAATTTTATTTACTACATACAATTGTTTACGTTTGAATAACACAACCTAAATCTTATTTTTTCATCTTATTATTTTTTTTGGACTATGGCCTTGACAATTATCCAGTAAAGTCGCGTTTACACGATGGCAATTCGCGAGACAATTGTCATTGGACAATTGTCATCACGTGTTGCGGATTGTCGGAGGCCAGTCCAGTTGAAAGAGAAGATGTTTACACGGGCCCATGATGTTTAGTTGGCCCCGTGTAAACATCTTCTCTTTCAACTGGACTGGCCTCCGACAATCTGCAACCACGTGATGACAATTGTCCAATGACAATTGTCTCGCCAATTGCCATCGTGTAAACGCGACTTAACCAGGACCATATAATTGGCCAATATAATTAAAAGTGCGAATAAAAGTTCAGAGCGTAGAAATAGGTGTCGCTTTTCCGAACTTGCACGGTCCCAATACCCTATTCCACGAATATACGACTGTGTTGGATTATTTCGACAACGAATATTTTATTGTGCAAAATATGAAGAACGAAAATAAATTGCAAATTACATTGCTGTTTATTGGAATAGTTATTAGAGCCATTTACTTTCGTACTTCTTATGTTGCACACTGAAATAATCGTTGTCGCGATAATCCAAAACAGTCGTATGTTGGTGGAATGAACATATACAGGGTGTAACGAAAATACAGGTCATAAATTTAATCACATATTCTGGGACCAAAAATAGTTCGATTGAACCTAACTTACCTTAGTACAAATTTGCACATAAAAAAAGTTACAGCCCTTTGAAATTACAAAATGAAAATCGATTTTTTCGAATATATCGAAAACTATTAGAGATTTTTTATTGAAAATGGACATGTGGCATTCTTATGGCATTAGTATCTTAAGAAAAATTTATAGTGAAATTTAGACACCCCATAAAAATTTTATGGGGGTTTTGTTCCTTTAAACCCCCCCAAACTTTTGTGTACGTTCCAATTTAATTATTATTGTAGTACCATTAGTTAAACACATTATTTTAAAAACTTTTTTGCCTCTTAGTACTTTTTCGAAAACTCAGTTTTTATCGAGATATTTTGAATAATTTTCAAATCCACCACATATTTGTATATGGTACGATGATGGAGACTTAGTAATAATAGGAAAATTTATTTATGATTTACATGTTTAGGTATATTTTGAACCATATTAAAAAAGAAGCCACATCTCGATAAAAGGTGCCTTGTAGAAAAAATACAAAGAAGCAAAAAAGTTTTAAAAACACTGTGTTTAACTAATGGTATCGCAGTAATAGTTTAATTTGAACGGACACAACCATTTGGGGGGTTTAAAGGAACAACACCCCCATAAAATCTTTATGTAAACATATTAAAAAAGTAGCCGCAAATCGATAAAAACTGCCTTATCGAAAAAATACCAAGAGCCAAAAAATTTTTAAAAATATTGAATTTAACTAATGGTATCACAATAATAATTTAATTGGAACGTACACAAAAGTTTGGGGGGTTTAAGGGAACAAAACCCCCTTAAAATTTTTATGGGGTGCACAAATTTCACTATAATTTTTCTTTAAGATATTCCTGCCATAAGAATACCACATGTCTATTTTCAATAAAAAATCTCTAAGAGTTTTTGATATATTCGAAAAAATCGATTTTTATTTTGTAACTTCAAAGGGCTGTAACTTTTTTTATATGCATATTTGTACTAAGGTAAGTTAGGTTCGCTCGAACTATTTTTGGTCCCAGAATATGCGGTTTAATTTATGACCTGTATTTTTGTTACACCCTGTATATTGTTGCGCATACCGTAGTTTTTTTAAAAAGAATATCTCAAAAAATATATAAAGCTTTTTATATTGTACCTTACAAAATCTGTCCAAAGTTAATCTTAACTTATACCTACCTGGTATCTAAAAATACAATAGTCTATAGTCTATGGGGAGTTCCATTAAAAATACCAAAGTTGATAGCGACTTTCAGTTTTACTAAAAGTGATAGCGAACTGTAATGGTAGGGGAGCCCAAGCGGGGATTTTTGCAGTTACTCGAGCGCGTCAGAAAATCACATGGGGACAAACCTTGTACCCTGTAAATGTACCCCTACCATATATGGACTCTTAATACACGGGACTTCGTTAAGGGGGTCCGAAAAAAAAACCATTCCTTAGAAAAACTCGAGATCGTCAGATTAAGATAAGGTACGTTAAGTGCATTCAGAACAGTGAAAGAACTCACGGAGAGGGGTAGGGGTAACTATAAAATTATAAATAGGAACATCATCCATATTTTGGCGAAATGAACATCAGGTCAAAAAACTGAAAAATACATGTTCAATATTTTTTAAAAATCAATCGAATGACATCACACACGACACCCACAGAGCTGGGGCGGGGGTTACTTTAAAATCTTAAATAGGAGCTCCCATTGCAAATTTGAATTCCTTACGTAAAATTAAGTAACTTTTATTCGAGACATTTTTTCGAATTATAGATAGATGGCGCTATAATCGGAAAAAACTTTTGTTGGAAATGGAAAATTAAATTAAAAAATGGAAAGTCCACACTAAGGAACACGACTTCTTTTTTGGTTTTAGGACCTAATCTTCATAACCCAATAGGTCCCCATAACACTCGAGTAACTACAAATTTAGCATACTTGCCTCCCCTACTATTGGGACTGTGCAAGTTCGGAAAAGCGACACCAGCATAGGGATTACGAACACTCGATACGAATCGTATCCGCCATGTTTTCCCATAGCGCCTTACGGGAAAACATGGCGGATACGATTCGTATCGAGTGTTCGTAATCCTACCCCTGGTTTCATAGCTCGGGAACATTTTTCGCACTTTTAATTATATTGGCCAATCATATTGGTCCTGGTTACTGAACAATTGTCAAGGCCATAGCCCAAAAAAATTAGAAGAAGAAAAAGTAATATTAAGGTTATGTTATTAAAAGGTAAACAATTGTATGTAGTAAATAAAATTAATTATTAAAATGCACTACTACAAGCAAAATACAATTAATTAAATTTACTTTTATATTAATAATTGCATAATCAATATTGTGGAGCAACATATAATTTTTCTTCTTCATTGACAGTAGATATGAAATACAGGGTGCGCCAAACCTCTGGTCTTCTTTGATTACGGCTAAACTATGAGATATACAAAAAAATATTTATAACAAAACTAATGTGTATCAAAGAGGTCTATAATTTAAAATTATTTTCAATTATACAGGGTGAGTCAGAACGACGGTATGAACCAAAGTTGTATTTTTTTAAATGGAACACCCTGTATATTAAATCATTTTTGAATATATTATTTAAAAATATGAAAAATTTGTATAAGGTCTTATAGGCCTAAAGTTAATAATTTTCAAAATATTTACATTTTTATTGAGAAAAATGGTAATATTTATAGGGTTGTGGATTATGTTTCCAAGGAAATAAAAATTTAGGTGATAGGTCAAAGTTTTTAAAATATAGTGTTATTTTTAAATAATTTAATATTTTTTACTTTTAGCCATAAAATATACAGTGTGATCACTATTTGCAAATACAAAATTTTCTCATTTTTTTTATATGGGACACCCTGTATATTAGTTTTGCGTTTGGTAGTAAATATTACAACCTTTCTTTTGGTATGAGGTTGTATGTACCTAGCATGTTTCGTTTTGTAGATATTTAAAAAAAAACTATAAATTTTACGTTTTTGCGGATTTTTTATTTAAAATTTTTTTTGCAAAAAAAATAATTATAATCTGGTTTTAGAAACATACACTAAAATATAAAATATGAAAATAAAAACGTAATTAAAGATTAAAATAAATCGTATGCTAGTACAATTCAATTGAATTTAATAACTTTAAATTATTTTACAAAAAATATTTTACCTTATTAATGAATACATAAATTAGTTACTAAATTAAATAAACAACCAAATTTTAAATCAATCGTAGTAATTCTTCTACCGCAGCAACTTTCCTGTACCAAATTAATTGTTAGTTATATTGTATTTACGAGTAAGATCAGTTAATAACTTTTTAATTTACCTACATCTTGAGAACGTATAAAGTATGCTTTTAAACAAATGAACGTTATGGAAGTATATTAAGAAGTAAATAGTATCTATGTACCTACTCGTGTCACAAAAGCTGGTAATAATTTCTAATGGTTTCGCCCAAAACAAATGTCATATCCAAAAAATTTTCGGTTAAAAAATTAAAATTTAAAATATAAAAAATTGTTACAAAAATTTCAACTACAAAAGTATTACCAGTTTTTGTGACACCAGTAAATACTATTTATATTAATAAATAATTTGGATGATACATTTAACATTCATTTGTTTCAAAGCATACTTTATAATAATTTTTATATTCTCAAGATGTATGTAAGTAAATTTAAAAGGTAAATTAAAAGTTTAACTAAATACAATTTAACTAACAATTAATTTGGTACAGGAAAGTTGCTGTAGTAGAAAAATTACTACGGTTGAGTTAAAATTTGGCTGTTTATTTAATTTAGTAACTAATTTATGCATTCATTAATATGGTAAAATATTTTTTGTAAAATAATTTAAAGTTATTAAATTCGATTGAATTGTACTAGCATACGATTTATTTTAATCTTTAATTACGTTTTTATTTTCTTATTTTATATTTTAGTGTATGTTTCTAAAACCAGATTATAATTATTTTTTTTTGCAAAAAAATTTTTAAATAAAAAATCCGCAAACACATAAAATCTATAGTTTTTTAAAAATATCTACAAAACGAAGCAAGCTAGGTACATACAACCTTATATCAAAAGAAAGGTTGTAATATTTACTACAAAACGCAAAACTAATATACAGGGTGTCCCATTTAAAAAAAATGAGAAAATTTTGTATTTGCAAATAGTGATCACACTGTATATTTTATGGCTAAAAGTAAAAAATATTAAATTATTTAAAAATAACACTATATTTTAAAAACTTTGACCTATCAAATAAATTTTTATTTCCTTGGAAACATAATCCACAACCCTATAAATATTACCATTTTTCTCAATAAAAATGTAAATATTTCGAAAATTATTAACTTTAGGCCCATAAGACCTTATACAAATTTTTCATATTTTTAAATAATATATTCAAAATGATTTAATATACAGGGTGTTCCATTTAAAAAAATACAACTTTGGTTCATACCGTCGTTCTGACTCACCCTGCATAATTGAAAATAATTTTAAATTATAGACCTCTTTGATACACATTAGTTTTGTTATAAACATTTTTTTGTATATCTCATAGTTTAGCCGTAATCAAAGAAGACCAGAGGTTTGGCGCACCCTGTATACGTCAATTTGACAATTTCAATTGACAATATGAATTATTTAAGAAAGTTGCAATATTTCTCCGCTATTCGCGCACGATCGTTTCTCGTGTCCCCTCCAAGTACTTGCACACGGCGAATAAATACTTCAGACGTTTACATAGTCATGTGAAAATGCATATTTTCGAATTTCAAATCAGCTTATGCCCATCTGATTACTATAAGTCTAACATCTACGGTCTACGTGAAACATCCCTATTTACATTACATAGTAGGGTGGTGCGAAAAAAGTCAAGTTGATGATTCAGTGTCGCTATAGTGCGAAAAAGTTGCGATTGGTAATTATAAGAAAAACAAAAAAATAATTATTCAAATCGGACTTTATCTTCCGATTCCGCAACGGACCTAAAGATTATGAAAAAAATGAAATTTTACCTTTTTTTTTCAAATTTTTTTATTTATCTCCGTGTACGTTTTATTTATCCCCGTGTACGTTTTATTTATCGCTATAGTAAAATTTATTTACAGTTTGAATGGTTAAGTAATAAAAAAATAGTTTTACACATTTAACGAAAATCTTCCTAGTCAATCAAAATCATTAAAAATTGAAATTTTTGATGATTTTGATATATTAAAAATCATTTAGTTATTTCATTTTTCTGTTACATTGTGAAGCTCTTTGCTTATTTAGATATTATATGACAACATTTAAACAACCCAGAACCCAAAACGAAGGGGTCGTTGTGTGCATACCCACCCTTCTCTCCAATCAACCAATGAGTGTTTGTTTCTTAAAATACATATTTACATTATGTACATTTCCTTTTCATCTATTTGTGTCCAGCTCTTAAACGTCAACTTTGTATTGTGATTTCTTCGTAAAATCCGGCATGGACCTTAAAAGTGTTGTCCTGATGAATCCATCTCTTGATTGGGGCTCACTTACATTCGCATTAGACGATGTTTTCGTGACCAACTTTAGGCACCGCTCGTCAGCTTGCGTGTGGCATGGATAGTTTTGTACATCCCAGTCTGGCATGTTGCCTGATGTAATGCAGAAACTTATATCTTCATTTGAAACTCTTCACAAAACTGGTGGAGAAGATAGTTTTGTAATATTCCAGTCCATTATTTCAGTGAAGTCCTGTGCTTGAAAGTTTAAATTAGGAGGGATGAAATTTCTAATACTTTTGCCCTTGGCTTTAGTCTGTCCGACTTTTAACACTCTCCTTAGACCTAATGTGTCTAATGTGTTTCCTTTTTCCCTACTACTTGAAATTTTGAAGAACAGGACTAAACTAAAATAATACACTGGAATGTTGCAAAACTATCTTCTCCATCACTCCCTCGAAGAGTTTCAAATGAAGATATAACTTCTTACATTACATCGGGCGACATAACAGACTGGAATGTACAAAACTATCCCTGCCACACGCAAGTTGACGAGTGGTGCCTAAAGTTGGTCGCGGAAGCATCGTCTAATACTAATGTGGACCCCAATCAAGAGATGGATTCATCAGGACAACACTTAAATCAAGGTACATGCTGCCAGATTTTACCAAGAAATCACAATACAAAGTTGGCGTTTAAGAGCTGGACACAGAGATGAAAAAGAAATGTACCGGGTGTCCCAATAAGAATGGCTCTCGGCCATATCTCAGGAACCGTTTATAGTACAGCTTTGGGAAAAAATTTTTATAACAAAAGTTGCCTTGAGAAAAGCCTGGAAATTATTTTCATATTTGTAAGTCCACCGCTAGAGGGCGTAATTGAATATCAAAAATTTAAAAATCAAAATTTTACAAAATTTACGTAATGAAAGGGCACTGAAAATCCGATCATCGTATTCTTCGCAAAATTCTGCGAATATTTGATTTCACAAGTGTAACTCTACCTTTGCAAATAAGAGGTGGGGGTGAGTGGAAACCTTGTTATGAAAAATGGCTGTAAGTCCGGTTCTGCTTAATCGATTTTTGCAAACTTGGTCTCGTTGAAAACAGATCTTTTTCGTTAATGTAAAAGTTATAATTACGAAACAGCCTAGTAAGTAATATGCCAGCTAGGGGGCGCTATTTTATGTTTTTCAGAAATCTAGTTTTCTTTGGAAAATATTAAATACAAGTATGCACTTTTAACCCTGTATTACAAAATTAGACCAAATTATCAACAGAATATCGAAAACCGCATGTCGATACCTTGTTTCTATCTCAAGATATCTTAAGAAACGTGTAAATTGTAAACAAACTGATAATGTCACCGGTGAACAAAGTTAAGGAAATCAAAGTGAAAATAGGTAGTGTGCTATGGAAACAAATTAGAGCGGGGCACTTACGGAGTGCCAATAGAAGTGAATATTTCTCATAGATTCAATTATATTCGGTTCGATTCAATTCGATTCCATTTAATTAGATTAAATTTTATTTATTATAATTATGCTTATAATTTAATATATTTAAAATCTACCCAATTTAATACATAATATATATGGTTTGTCAAACGTAGGAAAGAGTTTGAAAATCTTACAATCGCCGAAATTTTTAAACTTTTTGCTACGTTTGACAAACTGTACTAGTGATTTTACCCATTAATTTTAGAATTAACAAACTTTCAAAAGAAGTTTTACTTTGAATTTGATAGTGAATTTAATTATTATTATATAAAATGAATAGGATGTTTAAAAATACAATTTGAGGATAAGTAGGTTGGAAGGAATAATGTAATCAAAAAATTTAAAAAGTCACTTTTGTATAACGGCCTCCCCTTTAATGAGAGTATCTGAAAATAAATGAACTCTTCCATGCATTATTTACGATTAAAATTTACACGAAGTATTTACTATACTTCATCAGTAATTACATTTTTAAATTAAAAAATATCGGTAACATTATTAAGAAAAATAATAATTTAAAGCTTTATGTATCTTTATATCTTATTAATCCTAATTTTAACGGTAAAATCACTAGTATATAATATTATGTATTAAATTAGGTATATATTATATATTTATATTAAAATATAGATATAATATATATTAAATAAAATTAAATCTAATCGAATGGAATCTAATTGAATCAAACGAATATAATCGAATCTATAATAAGTATTCACTTCTGTCGCCATTCCACAAGTGTCACGCTTTAATTTTTTCCACAGCACACTACTTGTTTCCACTTTGATTTCCGTAACTTCGTTTACAGGAGACATCATCAGTTATGTTTAAAAATTAACACGTTTCTTAAGATATCTCGAGATAGAAAAAAGGTATCGACATGCGGTTTTCGATATTCTGTTGATAATTTGGTCTAATTTTGTAATACCGGGTTAAAAGTGCATACTTGTATTTAATATTTTCCAAAGAAAACTAGATTTCAGAAAAACATAAAATAGCGCCCCCTAGCTGGCATATTACTTACTAGGCTGTTTCGTAATTATAACTCTTACATTAACGAAAAAGATCTGTTTTTAACGAGACCAAGTTTTCAAAAATCGATTAAGCAGAACCGGACTTACAGCCATTTTTCATAACAAGGTTCCCACTCACCCCCACCTCTTATTTGCAAAGGTAGAGTTACACTTGTGAAATCAAATATTCGCAGAATTTTGCGAAGATACGATGATTGGATTTTCAGTGCCCTTTCATTATGTAAATTTTGTAAAAATTTTATTTTTAAATTTTTGACATTCAATTACGCCCTCTAGCGGTGGACTGACAAATATGAAAATAATTTCCAGGCTTTTCTCGAGGTAACTTTTGTTATAAAATTTTTTTCCCCAAAGCTGTATTATAAACGGTTCCTGAGATATGGCCGAGAGCCATTCTTATTGGGACACCCGGTACATACTATAAATAATGTAAAAATACACACACTCATTGGTTAGTTGGTGAGAAGGGTGGGTGTGGAGCTAGAAGTGCAATCATCCCCTCGTTTTGAATTCTGGGTTAATTGAATATTGTCGTATAATATATAAACAAGCGAAGAGCTTCACAATGTAACACAAAAATGAGATGTTTTTTAATTTGTCAAAATCATCAAAAATTTAAAATTTTTGTAGATTTTGATTGACCTTGCGGGATCGGGAGATATCCGTTAAATTCATAAAACCATTTTTTTATTACTCAACCATGCAAACTGTAAATAAATTTTACTATAGCGATAAATAAAACGTACACGGAGGATAAATAAAAATTTTTGAAAAAACGGTAAAAAATCATTTTTTCATAATCTTTAGGTCCGTTGCGGGATCGGAAGATAAAGTCCGATTTGAATAATTTTTGTTTTCTTTTCCTTGTAATTACCAATCGCAACTTTTCCGCACTATAGCGATACGAAATTATCAACTTGACTTTTTTCGCACCACCCTATTACATAGGTACTACAAGGGGAAAACTCTACCAAAAACTTTAAGATGACCTCTAATCGTCTAGCAATACGTGATACAATACCTTCTCCGTATTCTAGATCTTCCCAAATATACCGATTTTCTAAAATTTTCATCCCCCTTCTGACACAATCCATAAAGTCTTCAGAAAAGTCTACATCAAAGTAGTCTTAGAAAGAAACAAACAAAAATAAGTTAATTAATGTACATTGTTTGAACGGATTTAACTCAGAGATCTAGCTTACAATTAGCCATTACTGGACGTACATAGTTTAATGATGTAAATGCATCCAACGAAGATTGTGGTTAGTAGATAGTAGTGTTAATGAAAGAACCAGATACTATTTATATGTTTCTTTTTTATCATAAATGAAATTAAATTAATTATTATAGTCCAGAAAGCCACTGCGCATCCGCTAGGTAAAATATTCTAATTCGGATTTTTTGCGCAATCTTACTCAAAAAAAGACTCCTTTTAACAAATTTGCATGTTGCCAGGACCAAAAGGTGGTCAAAAATTTTTTAAACGTTTTTTTTGTTTTTTCCTAAAATTATTTTTTTTTGCATGGAAAAAAGTTTTTTTAGTTTTTTTTTGGATCAATCCAAACAGAAAAGGTCTTTAGTGACTTTTCTCTAAAAATGATAGTTTTTGACATATAAGCGATTAAAAATTGAAAAATTGCGATATCGGCCATTTTTAACCCTCAAAAACTATGTGAAAAACTGAAAATTTGAATGTTGCCAAGGTAGGTAGATATTCTTTAAACATCGATTGATGAAATCCCGAAGAGTTTTTTGCAATACAATATTCAAAACTCCTTTGTTTTTTAATTGCTAATCAAGCGTGCGCGACACTATTTTCCACCGACAGTATGGTGCAAATGAAAGGAATAAATTCGTTACTTCGTAAACCGGCGACTTTAAGGAAAAATCCCGAAACAGGTCGATTTTTATTTTTAAGTTATGATATTGTGGCATATATGGTATACTAGTGACGTCATCCATCTGGACGTGATGACGTAATCGATGATTTTTTTAAATGAGAATAGGGGTCGTGTGCTAGCTCATTTGAAAGGTTCTTCAATTCTCTATTCAGTAATATAAACATTTACATAATTATTTATACACGGTGTCCAAAAAATTTTTATTAAATTAAATTATTTGACAAAAAAAGAAGTAGAGGGACACCCTGTATAAATAATTATGTAAATGTTTACATTACTGAATAGAAAATTGAAGAACCTTTCAAATGAGCTACCACACGACCCCTATTCTCATTTAAAAAAATCATCGATTACGTCATCACGCCCAGACGGATGACGTCACTAGTATACGATATACGCCACAATATCATAACTTAAAAATAAAAATCGACCTGTTTGGGGATTTTTTTTTAAAATCGACGGTTTACGAAATAGCGAATTTATTCCTTTCATTTGCACCATACTGTCGGTGGAAAATAGTGTCGCGCACGCTTGATTACCAATTAAAAAACAAAGGAGTTTTGAATATTGTATTGAAAAAAACTCTTCGGGATTTCATCAATCGATGTTTAAAGAATATCTACCTACCTTGGCAACATTCAAATTTTCAGTTTTTCACATAGTTCTTGAGGGTTAAAAATGGCCGATTTCACAATTTTTCAATTTTTAATCGCTTATATGTCAAAAACTATCATTTTTAGAGAAAAGTCACTAAAGGCCTTTTCTGTTTGGAATGATCCAAAAAACCTAAAAAAACTTTTTTCCATGCAAAAAAAAGAATTTTAGGAAAAAAACAAAAAAAAACGTTCAAAAATTTTTTGACCACCTTTTGGTACTGGAAACATGCAAATTTGTTAAAAGGAGTCCTTTTTGAGTAAGATTGTGCAAAAAATCCGAATTAGAATATTTTCCCTAGCGGATGCGCAGTGGCTTTCTGGACTATTAGGAAATTCTCCCAAAACAAAGAATCAGATATATAACTTAGTATTTGCACGTTTTTTTTCTTGGATTCATACCTTCAATTCATAGTGGCTGATTAAGTGGAAACTATGTTATCTATTATATTTAATAGTAATCAACTATAATTTTAATTGAAACTACGTTATAAATCGAAATCTAAACCTATTTCCAATTAAAATTCTTATTTATTCCCGTTAAATATATTAGTTAACACTGAAATCCTACAGCGTAATAGTTTTATTGTAGAAAGGGGTAAAGTACTTGAAAGAAACACTCTATTAAAGGGGGGTATGGTTTGAAATCAACATTTCAAGCGCCAAGCCCATTTTTGTGATTTTTTTTAAACTATAGTAGAATTACTTTATTTTTAAATTAAATAAACATATTCAGTACAATTCAAAGAATATTAAAAAAAATTCAAGGTAAAATATTTAATCAAAGCTAACGGTGGCAAATTTTAAAACACACCTTAAAAATGGATTTTGCGGTGAACATTAGAACTCGTTCTTGGATTATGTGAAACAAAAAAGTCAAAAAGATTTCATTAACTTATGAGTTTCTCGAGGTAGCGCTATGTTTTTTTTTTTAGTTTTACGATTTTTTACTTTTTGGTATCACTGAGAAATCAAAATAACGAGATTTCTTGCAAAAAGAGGGTGGAAATGAACATATGTATTAATGTTAAACAAAAAATAAGCATAAAACTAAAAATATCTTGACAGCGTAACCTCACGGAATGTCTAAAGAAAATATATGCTAAATTTCAGGTGGATTGGTCAAGAAGTTTTTGAGTTACAATATGCACCGCCTTTGGAAAAAGTAGTTTTGAGAAAAACGCGTTTAAAGTTTTGACAACTTTTATTTCAGTTTCTATTTTATCTGTTAAATCGTAAATTGATGCATACCGGAATGTTTTAAATCGCGGAGTAATCTACAAAAGAGAAGGGGAACAGCTGTTAAACGTTTCTCACTACGCTCAAGCGTGCTGGCGCGAAGCTGCTGCAACGCGAGTAGAAGGTACAGATATTCACATATTGTATTTTCGGTAATTTTACTTCGATCAATCTGAAATATTCAGAGTTATGTGCTTTCATTCAATATAATAAAAAAAATCAAAATTTTCAAACCATACCACCCTTAAATTTAAATTTATAAACAAAAAAACTGATTACACAGATAAAATTATTAGATAATTATTGCCTAAAATGTTGGAATTCTTCAAACAAACTTTTGGGAACAAATCACAACTGGTAAATTAAATTATTTTATAATAATAATTTTCATAATACAATGGTCCATTTGGTCATTTTAATACATCAAAATAGTGCATCTTCGAAAAGATATGGTGTGTTAGTATCTGGTCTTAAAATAACACATTTTATATGAAAATGTCAAAATAAATCCAAAAATAATTTACTATACCTTGGTAATTTATTTCGCATCACCATATATTTCAAATTAAACAGTCCTTACCATTTGTTGTTAATATTTCACTATACACAGCACCAAAAAACCTATTTTGTCATTATATTTTACATTACATTACATATTATTCATATTATTATTTTAGTGACACAGTTCATGACAATTTCCACAGAAAATAAGGGATATACAAGGTGAGGCAGACAGAAGGCCAATTAGAAATATCTCGAGAACTTAAGGTAACTGAATCATGAAAATTGAAATTAACGGGTTTTGAAGAGTGAACTGATTAATAAAAATATTTTCATCTATTTTTTGTACTTCAGCTTATACCGGAAGTTGCTTATAACTTCGTTTTTTTTAAGGAACACCCTATACATTTTTACATTTTTGGATTCTCCACGATATCTTCTTTCTATTCAAAGCTTAGAGGCGAAACTTAACAAAGTTTACTAGAACGGTTTTAACGGACTGTACACTTAGATTACGAGAAATCTGATCGAACAAAAACTATTGTAAATTGATAAAATGAGTTTAATGTAATCCTTAGTGTCACTGAGAATCTGCATATTAGAACGAACGTTCTCGTAATCCAAGTGTCTAGCCCTAAACCGTTCTAATAAACTTTGAAAAGATTCGCTTTTTGGTTGTCATCTATCAGGAAATTGCTGATGATAAATTCTTATTACTAGTAGCATATTTTTGTTATACTAGCCTAGAACAAAAACCATACTACTCAGTTCCCCATTAAAAAAATTCATAATAGTAATGGTAACGAAGCAACAGGAACTATAAATATTAAATGTTTAAGCAAGTTTAGTGCCAAAGTCATAGTCAACTAGGTAGAATATTGCATGTTTTTATTAATATTTTACTCACCAATAATCTTAACAACGTAGGCATTTTGATGTATCATGTAATATTAATAAATTAATTAGTAGTCTAGATTAATATGTATTTATTTTCAAAAAATTATTTTTGATTGAATATTTTCACGGCCAACCTAATAAAATTTCATGTAATTTTTGTTACAATTAATGTTTGGCTAAAAGAATCACGAATAACTCAAAAACTAAAGCAGTTAAGTAAAGGGAATGCTTAAGAAATAAAAAAGTACCATTAAATATCATTTCATTACAATACTAAAATACAGGGTGTTCTATTTAAGAAAACTCAGAAAACACTTATTCCGAGTTTCGACCAACCCTGTATATTAACATTAAACATTTCGCTATATTAAATTTATAATTTTATTTATTTATTTCTAAAATTATATCATTTGAATATAATTATTAGAGTTTTTGATGTCAAATCTACAGGGTGTAAATGTTGCTACGAAATTTAAAAAGAAATGTAATTATATTTTAAACTACCCTGTATAATATTACAAAACCTGATGTTTTAATAAAGAAGAAATCAAGGAGAATTCAAAAATGTAAAAATATATAGCGTGTCCTATTAAAAAAAAACGAAGTTATAAGCAACTTCCGGTATAACCGGAAATAGAAAATATCTAGATGAAAATATTTTCATTAAATAGTTCACTCTTCAAAACCCCTCAATTTCAATTTTCATTAATTAGTTACCATTAATTCTCAAGATATTTCTAATTTGCTAGTTTATCTGCCTCACCCTGTATATTAAAGAGGACAGTGTAATACGTATCCAAGGTGTGTGATGCCCTACCATTTCTGTCTAAAGCTTTGCCACTATTAGACTATTCTAGAGGTAGACTTAATCATAAACTTGGAGACAGAAAGAACACAAACATATAAACAGAGGAGTAAACAGTGTTAACATGCCGACTCATGCAAACCTACCAAAAGCTTCTGAATCCTTGTTGGTTTATAAACTCAAGTTTCAAATGCTGACTGGTGGCAATACTAAAATGATACAGTCAATTTACAGATCATAACAAAGCAAAATACCATCGAAAAAATAAAAAGGTGATAATTTCAGTGAAAGTATTTCCGACACATAGTACATTCTTTCACGGTTTTTGCTCTAAATTTTAAAGAACCGCTTGGATTGACATGAAATTTGGCATACGCATAGCTTACATGTCAAAGAAAAAAAGCGATATTGTGCCGATGTGTGCTTTTGCCCTGGGGTGACTTTCACCACCATTTGAGGGTGAAAAAATATATGTCCAAAATAAGTCCGGAAATGGGTAAACTGACTAATTTTAAGTAACTTTTGTTCTAAAGAGCTTTTTCGCCAAGTCAACACTTTTCCAGTTATTTGCTAGTGAATATGTTCATTTTTCAACAAAATAACCACATTTTTAGACGGTTTTCGCAAATAACTCAATAAGTAAGTATTTTGTCGAAAAAAACGTTCTTAGCAAAAATATAGCCTGTAAAAAAATAAAAGAAACGGTGTACGCGTTAGGTCTCTGGACCTTGTAGAACCAGAGTTATAGCCAATGAAAAATAGATTCATATTCCCAAAATTTCAAATAGAATATTTCAACGTGAAATATCCAAAAAATTAAGCACTTTTTGTAGAAAACCCATTATAACTTTTTTAAAGTGTTTAAAAAAAGCTTTATTTCTGTTTTTATAAAAAGTTTTTATCATTAAATTTAAGCAAGTTACGCTCAAAATAAAGTTGGTCCCTTTTGTTTTGGCAAAAAAAAATCGGGAAGACCACCTCCTAATTAGCAACTTAAATGAAATTAATCGTTACCGCTCCACAAATTATTTTACTTATGTTGTGTTTATATGATCTGTAAGTTTCATCGATTCAAAGTGCTTATTTAAAAAAAAAATTGGTTTTAAAGTAAAATTTTTAAAAATTTTAATTTTGAAAAATATTTTTTTTTCAAAATAACTTAAAAATTGTTAGACACTAAAAATCTCGAAAAACAAAAAAAGTCAGCATTGCTTTTCTGAATATCATGTATTTTTTTATTTTTCTGTTAGACAAAAATTTATTAAGATTTGGTGTTTCTAAATTTGCATACATTCGTGATCAGTGACTTGTTCAACCCCTTTTAACTACAGCCCTTTCAAAAATAATGACTTTGAACCGATGAAACTTATAGATTGTATAAACAATACTTACACGAGTCAAAAAACTTGTGAAGTCGTAACAATTAAGTTCATTTGAGATACTAATTAGGGGGTGATTCTCCCGATTTTTTTTAACAAAAAAAAGGGACTAACTTTATTTTGAGCGTAACTTGTTTACTTTTGATGCTAGAAATTTTTTTTATGAGACAAAAATGAAGCTTTTTTTAAACACTTTAAATAAGTTGTAATAAGTTTTCCCCGAAATGTGATTCATTTTTGGTTATTTCACGTTAAAGTATTCCATTTGGAATTTGACGAATATGAACATATTTTTCACTAGCTATAACTTTGCTTCTACTAGGTATAGAGACGTGATATATACACCATTTTTTTTAAACTTTTTACAGGCTATATTTTTGCTAAGAATATTTTTTCGAAAAAAAAGCGTGGTTATTTTGTTGAAAAAATGAACATATTTACTGGCAAATATCTCGAAAAGTATTGACTTAGTGAAAAAACTATATAGAACAAAAGTTATTTAAAATTAGTCAGTTTATCCATTTCCGGACTTACTTTGGACGAATATTTTTTCACCCCCAAGAGGGGGTTAAAACCACCCCCAGGTCAAAATCACATATCGGCACACTTTTTTTCTTTAACGTGTTAGCTATGTGTATGCCAAATTTCATGCCAATCCAAGCGGTTCTTTACAATTTAGAGGTTTTGCAATATTTTGCCGTTAAAGAACGGACTAACAATGTTTTACTGTTTATGAAAACAAAAATGTGCAAAAATTTATTCTGCAAAATGACAAGTTTGTATTTGATCTATCGATATCAAACTTATTGAGTTTTCGGATTGGACCACATTGGATTTGGTTGTGTCGAACTTTCAACTCCCTCTAAGTCATCTTCAGGACTTTGGCCAGACTTGTAAGATCCTAGTTCAGTTATAGGTCTGGATCCCGCGTATGAAAAAAAGTTGAATAATAGCAAGCTGAAAATTTGTTAATAGCTTAAGGGTGTCTAGTCGGATAAACTTTGATATATGGGAACACTGGAACAGGGGCAATTTTAATTGTGAAACAGGTTAAAAATTTGGAACGGTTAGACCACGAAAACGGCACATTTATTTTGTCCGACAGAATAGACTTAAACTCTCCGAACAGAGATTAAACTCTCATGCAAAAATCAGACTGCTATTTATCACCTGTCATAATTCGTGTCATTTGACATATTCTACATGTTCCACTCATTAAAACGCCTATTTGGTGATAAATAGCAGGCTGATTTTTGCATGAGAGTTTAATCTCTGTTCGGAGAGTTTAAGTCTGTTCTGTCGGACAAAATACATGTGCCGTTTTCGTGGTCTGACCGTTCCAAATTTTTAACCTGTTCCACAATTAAAACTTCCCCTGTTCCAGTGTTCCCATATATCAAAGTTTGTCCGACTAGACACCCTTAAGCTATTAACAAATTTTCAGCTTGCTATTAATCAACTTTTTTTTGTGATAATCAGTCTGTTTTTGTGATAATGTGTCGAATAGAGATTTGAACCATATTTTCTTTGAATGCAAAATTAACGAGAGATATATACATCAATTATATTACAATTTACGACAAACACAAGTTCATTTTCCAATTAGTATAGAATATCTAATAAGTTGTCATAAAATGGAAATATTTAAGTTACTCATTAACTACTTGAGAGAAACAAATATAGTCATTTAAGTGAAATAGGTATAAATATAACAAAACTAATAAATTGAGGTAAAAATAAAATAAAAATCTGTGGTTAACGGACCCGCATCCAAGCCATTTTTTCTCTCACACACACACACAACTTTTTTTTGCATACGCGGGATCCATACCTATTAACGACTGACACGATTACTGATCTATGAACTGAGTAGTGGTACTAATAGTGAAACCCGGTACGGTCCAACCGGAAAATGATACTTTTAGCTGATAAATTTTTTCTAATATTAACTTTTAGTTCAGTCATTTGGTCGAAAAAAAAAGGGGGTTACCTGGAAAGTTTTCCAGGAGTTTTGAAAATTGGATATTTTATGGATTTCGGTATGCTCTTTTTCAGTGGCGGCTCGTGATTTTTACAATAGGGGAGGCTATACCTAACTGTAAAATATGTAGACAAATTTGCACTAGCAAAAAAATGCGCCAGAAAATGTAATTTAAGGCCCCATTTTTTGACCATTTTTTATTTACATTTCATAATATCATCCTAATTCATAATTTCATGATATCATATCATTTTAAAAATAGTTAGTATAATTGTAAAAGTTTAATACCAAAGTTTGTGTATTTTATTTGTTAACAATTCCATCTATTTGTAAATAGATACCTCGCATATCAAAATAAATACAGATTTGAAGTTTTGCAGTCCATACATAATGAAGCTTCAAATTTTTTAAGATACTCAACTGAATTTTTTTAATTCTAAACGCGGCCTACTGCGAATTCAAAAACACCATAAATTACCGATATTTTGCTTTGAGTTAGAGATATCGGAAAAAGTTATTTGAGCAAGTTGTTCCAAATATTATTATAACCCCACATACCAAATTTCATAACAAAATTCGCACTTTTAGATTTTTCATTATTTTTAGTCAGGACCCTAAAATTCGTTGTCCCGAGACGCACGCAACCACGCAACGGAGCCGAGAAGCTACTCTGTCTCCCTTGGTATATCTCCGGGCAGCGTGTGATGGCACCGTAGATGCCACTGTTAGGAGACCGGGTCTCCTTAAACGCCTGCTGCGCTGCACGGAGCATTAGCAACGGAGACTGTTGGGCTTCTCGGCTCCGTGCTCCGTTCATGCATCTCGGGATAACCCAGGGTCCTGCCTACAATAATATATGTAATAAAACTGAGACGCGATCATGCGTTCTAATGCTAATGCTCCGTACGTATGGATAATTAGTGATAATATGGAATTTACACGTTGTATAATAGTGAGAGTGCTTATTGTTTTCGCGATTCATTATAAACAAAACAGTGTAGAGTGTGTAAAAAATTTATGGGGAGGCTGCGCCTCCCTTGCCTCCTCTGACGAGCCGCCACTGCTCTTTTTGGATTTCAACTTCTTTGCTACCTCGTATCTCCGCCGCTCGCGCCGCCATATTGAAAAAATGTCGTTTAATAACAGTTTTTTGGGAATATATCCTCTCCGACGCATTTTACGAAAAAAACATTTATGAACAAAATTAAACTAGAAAAAATTGCCTACAATTTATGTATTTACATTTTTTTTCTGTAAAATCAATAGTATTCGCATACTAGCCTCAGAAAGTAGTATTCATCTACACCACCACGTGTTTTTCGTATATTTTTCTAAAATATTCTACTATTGACGCAGGTATTAATCCTTTCCAGTCAGATGATCTCTAGTTTCTGCTGTCGTACCCTTTTGATAGAGTATGACATCAGAAACTCATAGAACTTTTAAAAGAAAATAATGTGGACAGTCGAGATATAAGGGTTATTGTCAATCTGTGTGGGAATGAAAAAGCAAAGGTTAGAATCGAAAATGTCGTCGAAACAGAAACTGTAGAAATCAAAAGATGTGTTAGACAGGGTTGCGTATTGTCTCCATTGTTATTCAATCTGTACATACTTTTTGACGAGACGATGATTCCAATTGTGTCACAAGATAAATTCCTGGGGAATGATGCGAACAAGAAACGCCTCATTAGAATGTTGAAGACAAAATTTGAAGCAGAAAATATCATGGTTTCAACAGCCACGGACGATGCGGTGCGGATACACTAATCATCAATACCAATAACGCAATAAATGTTTCACCAGCATTTGATACCGTAATAGTGGTCGGTGAAGATATAGATCTTCGGATACTTTTCACAGCTCTATGTACGCGTTCAAACGTGTACTTTCTCAACCAGTAAAAGGAAAAATATTCCAACAAATATATTCCACTGAAATTCTTCTGATTACTTCTAGTATGGTATAACTAGACCCAAACCCAGACATCCAAAGTGAAAGTTATCCTCCAACACCAAATTGTTCTATATAGTCCACATAATGTTCTGAAAAAAGTCACACCATTTTGAATGTCCGGTTTGGGGGGAGATGGGGGAGAAGTCGGTAAATTAGTAGTTTTTTTTACGTTTTTCGTCAATATTTCTAAAACTATGCTTTAGCGTAAACAATGTTCTATACAAAAATGTTCTGCACAAAATTTAAAACAAAAAAGGTCCTATACATCAGGGGTCACCAATTATATTTCTTGAGGGTCCGTTTCGAAAACCTATGACACTTCCGGGGTCCGGAGATAACACTACCTGTCTGGTTGTTCCAATTCGGTAAACAAATCAGAAGGGTGCAGTGCGAAATTTTTAGGCAGAAATTGTTTTTAACAGTTTTTTAATAAATCCAAAACCTCACCTTTTTTGCTCCCAAAAATATGTTTTTTTTTTTTTTTTTTTTTTTTTTTTTTTTTTTTTTTTTTTCGAGTCCGGTCCTGAACATGGTAACACAAACTGTGTTTACATTTCAGTCCCAAAAAATCATCTTTTTTCAAGTAGTTTATATCCAAATAAACTTGAAAATAAGCAAAAAGTAATAGTATATAGTGCAGTTACCTTACGGAATAAACCAGTGAGTTTTTATTATTTATTTATTCAAAACATTACAAAGCATACCGTTTGTAAGGTTAAGTGACGGCCGAAAGTCCAGTTCTCGGAACTAGTTCTGGTTCTGAAACTGGTTCATAATTACTAATGAGTATACCAAATGATACCAGATCCGACCTAACTAATTTGTCAACAATCATGACTGAAGATCATCAACAACCTCAAAACAAAACCTCATATTCAACTGTGCTTAACAATGCTTCTTCAATTCAATTTCCTTCAAAGCTGCAAGCAATTTTATTTAATTCGCTACCTGATACTAAAATAGAAGAGTACTTAATAGCACTTGGTGAAGTTGTTCATCCACGGAATATTTTATTTTCATCAAGGCTATCAAATAACAGAATATGTATTTATCTCTCCAGCGAATCCCTGGTGGAAAAATTTATGTCCGGTCCAGCAGAAATAACAATTAAAGGCGAAAATCTAAAAGCACGAAAATTGATAACTCCAAACGAAAGACTGTTACTATCGGGTGTTTGCCCTTCTATTCCACATATTCTAATAGAGAATGAGTTAACCAAATTCGGTCTTAAATTAATGTCACCTTTAACCTTCCTTAGAATCGGTAGTCAACTTCCAGAATTTCAACACGTCCTCAGTTTTAGAAGACAAACTTATATTCAACCACTTGCAGATATAGACCTTCCCTCTTCTTTCTTAATGACATATGATCAAACTTCGTATCGCATATATTTAAGTTTAGATAAACCTTCATGTTTTATCTTTAAGAACACAGGTCACATTGCAGCAAATTGTTCAAATCATAATCAACAAAACGATTCCTCTCATATCCAACACCAACCGCAACAACCAATACAACAACAACCAATACAACAACAACCAATGCAACAACAACCAATACAACAACAACCAATACAACAACAACAACCAATACAACAACAACCAATACAACAACAACCACAAGAATCCCCCAAGTCTATTCCATCACCCCTAGAAATGGAACCAAATCATCCAGTCGGTAATTCTAATGCCGAGCCTTCACTTAACCAACAAACAGATACTAATTTAATGCCCCCCGTATTAATTATGGAAACTAATTGTATATCTAAGGATCAGTCAACGACCAATAAGAGAACAATTTCGGAAATTAATACTACTCCATCTCCCACTGAAGAATTAAATAAAGAATTTAAAGTACCAACACAAACCAAAAAGAAACAAAAAAAGCAAACTGAATCTACCAGATCAATTCAGGAAATAATGATGCCAACAAAAACAGTATTTCACGATACGTCAAATAATTTTAACTTAACATATGAACAAACACTTGACTTTTTTGAAAATTATACTAGCTCGACTGATCCCATTAGTTTATTACAAACATACACAACGGATATACCCAACTTTATTTACATGTTATCAACAATTAAGCCATATTTTACAGAAAAAAGCATGAAAACCAAATGCACTAAATTAATAAACAAAATCGAAAAAATGCTAGACGATCCCGCTTATCAAGATAGTGATTGTTCGACAAATTCAGCTCCAGAAATAAACTAAAATCTTCGAACCGATACTACAAACTCCTCCGCCCTGGACCTTTCCTCCCGCAATATGTGATCCAACTCTTTCTAAATACAATAAGCTTGATACCCCTTATGCAACAATTAATCAATCTTTTCTCAACATACTTGCTTCTTTCCCAGATCATTGTTATATTTATACAGATTCATCTAAGACTGCTGATGGTGTGGGATCGGCAGTTGTAGATTCAAACACTATATTACAATTTAAATTATCTTCCACTTGCAGTATTTACTCTGGAGAACCATATTCAATTCTGCAAGCCCTCATTCACATTCGTACTCAAAAAATTCAAAAATCTGTCATAATTACCGACTCTCTCAGTGCATTACATACGATAGAACAGTTATATACAAGTAATCCTATAAGTATTTTAATAAAAGAACAATTACATTTACTGAAGAACACGATGCAGCAAGTAAGCTTTATATGGGTTCCATCACACATTGGACTTCAAGGAAACGAAAAAGCAGATTTCCATGCCAGAGAAGCAATACACAGTGCGTCTTCAGTGTTAGTGAACTTAGTGCCTGTTTCCGATTACAAACCATTCCTTAAAGAAAAAGTGTTAAACAAATGGGAAAACGAATGGAATCTTTCACAATCATCTCTACACACAATAAAGCCCTCAATTGAACCTTGGTGTGAGATAGACCTAAATCGCCAGCTGTTTGTGAAGCTAAATCGTTTACGCATAGGGCATAGCAGACTTACTCACAGCTACCTAATCTCTAAGTCAAATCGCCCTATTTGTGACCTGTGTAATTGCGACATCAATGTAACACATATATTAATAGAGTGTCCTAAATATCTTAATGAAAGACAAAAACACTCCATACCTCTCAATATAAAAGCAGCCTTAGGATCACACTGTAAGCTTACGCATTTGTTTAATTATTTGAAAGACATTAATGTTTTAAACAAACTATAACCACTGTTAACATTTTATAAACCCCATTCTTAATTTGTAAATTATGATATTGTTACCTAAATGTGAACTTATGTAATAGGTACCTAATCAAAATGCTATTAGATTTAAGTAACCATGTATCAATGACAGTACAGCTAATAACCCAAAGTGGTTGATGCTGATAATAATAAAAAAAAAAAAAAAAAAAAAAATATGTTTTTAGCATTTTTGGGTCAACTTAAACAAAAAACATTTTCTGTCATTTTTCTCAAAACTTGATAGATTTCAAGTTTTAAGCGATTTATTTATAAACTGAAAAATGCGAAAATAAGCATTTTCGAAGCTTGAAAATTTATGTGTACATTATTATTTTTGCGGTTGTCAAGTGCTTAAATTGAAGTTTAAACATTCTATTTCAAGATTCTGATGAGTTATCGGGGTTTATCAATTTCGACCGTATGTTTTTATTGGCGTATTTAATTAGCACATTGGCAATAATTAATTGAATAAATAAATAAAACATTAAGAAAAAAATATGTTAATAATAATAATAAATTATAAAATTTTAATAAATGTGAAGTATTTGTTGGGCATTTTTTGCATACGTATAATATGTATAATAAGTGTGACAGAGACGCACCATAAATTGCGATGGCGGCGACTTAAAAGTCGAGTGGACTAGCATAATTAACAATTAAAAAACAACGGTCTATATTGAAATAAGGCCCGATTACTCGTTAGAATCTTGAAATTGAATTTATAAACTTCAATGTAGGCACTTGGCAACCTGAAAACTAATATTTACATAAATATGAGTTTTCAAACCTCAAAAATGCGAAGGTATTTTCACATTTTTAGATTTTAAATCGCTAATAACTCGAAAAGCATCAACTTTTGAAAAAAATGACAAGAGACCTTTTTTTAAATATAATTTTCGCGGCTAAAAGGTAATTTTGAATTTGTATAAAAAGATTGTTTTGTTCGCCATCCCGGACCCCTTCTGATTTGTTTAAGGGTACATTTTTGAACAGGAATCCACAAAAAAAAAACCGAATCAGAAAATTTGTCATTCTTTATAAAATTAAATCATCAGTGAGAAAAATAACATTTTTTATTACAGTGGAACCCCGATAAGTCGGATTAATCGGGACCACGGCCGATCCGGGTTATCGAAAATCCGGGTTAGCCGGAGAATATGGTAAAAATTGATAAAATACGGTATACTTACAGATAAACTCCGTTATAATTGCAAAACCATTAAATACCTACATATGCACAGTACATCTAAATTACGTACAGTTGTATACTAAACTGCGCGTCATAGAAAACGGGCACCCTAAAAAATGGGTAATTTTTGAGGTTGCGTATCTTCTAAACCTGTTGTCCGATTTAAGTGATTTTTTGAATATGTTATAGCCTTGTTCTTTGTCAATATCTCTGTAATAATATTTTTGCTAAACAGGTAAATTTTCATTGTATACCGGGTGTACGAATTAAACTGTGTTTTTTTCTCAAAGTTCGCAACACCCTGTGGAATATCCTAGCATTTATAAAATACTGAAATTAAAACTCAACTATAGCTTTAGGTTTTCTCAACATTTTGTTTTTTGATTCATTCGCTTATGTTGGATAATACAAAAGTTAGGTACTTTAACAATTAGCCATGTTCTTTTTCAGTACAGGGTGTTTCTAAACAAGTGCGACAAACTTTAAGGGGTAATTCTGCATTAAAAAATAATGACAGTTTGCTTTATAATCGTATGTCCGCAAATGCTTCGTTTGCGAGATACGGGATGTTGAATTTTTTCTTACAAACTGACGATTTATTTATTGCTTTAAAACCAGTTGAGATATGCAAATGAACTTTGGTGGGTTTTAAGATGTAGTTATTGCACATTTTTTGACATACAATTCAGAATTCCATATTCACCATTGGCGTGCATACGGGTAATATTATCGGTCATATTACCCATATGCACGCCAATAGTGAATATAAAATTCTTGATTGCAAGTCAAAAAATTCGCAATAACTACCTCTTAAATCCTACCAAATTTCATTTGCATATCTCAACCGGTTTTAGGGAAATAAAATTAATCGTCAGTTTGTAAAATAAATTTAACATCCCGTATCTCGTAAACGAAGCGTTTGCGGACATAAGTTTATAAAGCAAACGGTCATTATTTTTTCATGCAGAATTGGCCCTTAAAGTTGGTCGCACTGATTTGCAAACAACCTATACTGATAAAGAACATGACTAGTTGTTAAAGTACATAACTTTTGTATTATCCAACATAAGAGAATGAATCAATAAACAGAATGTTCAGAAAACCTGAGACTATAGTCGGGATTTCATTTCAGTATTTTATAAAGGTTAGAATATTCCACAGGGTGTTGCGAACTTTGAGAAAAAACACAGTTTGATTCATACACCCGGTATACAATGAAAATTTACCTGTTTAGCAAAAATATTATTACAGGGATATTGACAAAGAATAAGGCTACAACATATTCAAAAAATCACTTAAATCGGACAACAGGTTAAGGAGATAAGCGACATCAAAGATGACCCATTTTTTAGGGTGCCCGTTTTCTATGACGCGCAGTGTATATTGTTTATTTCTTGGTAAAAAACTCAGTCAAAGTGAAAACATGTTTGTTTTGTCTGATTAAAATATGTCCGGGTTAGCCGGACTTCCGAGTTATCGGAGGCCGATTTATCGGGGTTACACTGTATGTACAACCTGTCTGAAGTTTGGAGTGAGTTTGGTCCAACTGATTCTCATTGGGGAGTTGAGATATTCATCTGTTAGCTAAGATCTGTACAGATTTTTAATAAAGTTCATTCTTGATAAAGCTGCTTCGCACACATAAGTTGAGTCAAACATAATATACAATTTCATGGCCAAACATTTTCAAAATTGCCAAACACTATATTCTGAATTTAATGACGGTCTGCACAAAAGTAGCTCACGGTCCGGATGTTGACCGCGGTCCGCTAATTGGTGACCCCTGCTATACATAATTGTTATAAAATCAACGGTTTCAGAGTTACGGAGGGTGAAAAGTGGAGGTTTTCGATACTTTTTATATGTCTTGGGCAAATTTTTCATATTATTACTGATGAAAGAAATTTTCTTTAACAGGATTGTGTTTTGTAAATAAAATTTGCTATTTCAGTGGCCGATGGTATGTTAGTGATAAGCCCTTGAAGATACGTCAACCTCACCACCCAAAATCATCATCAATTGAACAAATAATATAAAAAGTATCGAAAACCTCCACTTTTCACCCTCCGTAACGCGGGAACCGTTGATTTTATAGCAATTATGTATAGGACCTTTTTTGTTTTAAATTTTATGTAGAACATTTGGGTATAGAACATTGTTTACGCTAAAGCATAGTTTTAGAAATATTGACGAAAAACTTTAAAAAACTACGAATTTACCAATTTCTCCCCCCTCTCCCTCCCAAACCCGACGCTCAAAATGGTGTGACTTTTTTCTGAACATTATGTGGACTATATAGAACAATTTGGTGTTGGAGGATAACTTTCACTTTGGATGTCTGGGTTATGCCATCTTTTGGATCTATTGTATCATACTATTCACTGGCTGTGATACAACATGTGCACTCTTTAACCAAGGAAAAATAAAATTCATTAATGTACTCCGAAAAAATCTTGATTTGAACGAGGTTATTGAGATATTTAAAAATCCAAAAGTTTATGCAGAGACCATTGCTACTCGATCGATGCTCAGGACGAAGTCGTATCACCTAGTCCTTCAGGAACAGCAAAACAAAGGAGGTTGCGCTAAGTTTTTAAATTAATAAATGCATCATATATGTGGATTAGGCGTACAGGGGAAACCACAACCTACTCTACCTCCAGGTAGTGTGGAAATGAGATTTTTTTTTTTCAAAACGTCTCACAGTGGGGCAGGAGAGCTAAAAAGTTGGCATAAAATGAAAATACTAAATGCAGTATTTTCGGTCGCATTCATTTTAATTAAATAGTACACAATCCTGCGTATGATTTGGCATCATTTTTTTCCCATTAAATCCCCCTCCACCAGTTGCGACGCGCCGCAAAGGGCACATGGTCCCGTGTTAACAATGCATAGGCCGCGATAACGTGATTCGACTTACGTTTAATCCACTTATTTCAAGTCAAAAGTTAATTTACTAGTAAAATTGGCTACGGATATTTGATCTTCAGGAAAGTGACAATATTATTACAGATGTGATATAATAATGAAGTAAATATAGTCTCTTATAATATGTTGTTTAAAATTACCTGTACAAAATATCAAAATATGCATTTTTCAAAAAGAGCAAGTGATTTGTTAGTGTTCCCAAACTGAACCAACTTTAATTTTGTTTTATTTTGAAAGCTTGAGTATTATTCTTTAAAAAGTCATTTTAACTTTTTGCTCATATTTGCTCCTTTTTTCATAATTTTATTTTTTGTGAGGTTATGTTCACCTAATTAAATTGAATAACACTCTATTCTAATTTTTCGTTATTTGCATAATTCAAGCATAATAATTCAAGAAAGTGTAGTAGATCCAAAACAAATTAAGATGTATTCCACTTTTTGTTGATTAGTAGTGATCCACTGATCACAAGTAAAAGAAACATAAAAAGAAAGAAATTAGAACGCCTGGCAGTGGAAGCACTGCATATTAGTGAATAGTATTATGTTCAAATCTCTGAATGTGCAAGATGTTGACGTCACATCTGATGAGCCTGATGATGATCTGTACTTTAAGTTTTTCAGTATTTTACCTACAAAATTTTATGTTATTCTTATAAATATGCGGTAAATGGTTTTAAAGAACAATTTGATTAAGCAATTTTTCAAAAATAATGTTAACACAATTGTTTTGAGATATAAATAATATTACATAACAAATCTACATAAAAACAAGTAAATTAGACTGTAGATTTATTTTAAATTAAAATTACTAAACTTCAAATATCATTTAAATCAATATCGGTAGTAGCTACGGACATGCAGCTTTGAAAATTTTGAGCAAAACATTTTTTGAACAAGCCATCCTTCAAGGAAAAATATTTGTAAAGCGAGACTCAGGAAGAAGAAGAACATCCTGGTTAAAGAACTTCAGAACCTGCTTTAACACAACATCTGTGCAGCTTTTCCGCGCTGCTGCAGATAAAATAAAGATTGCCATGATGATCGCCAACATTCGTCACGGATAGGCACATTGAGAAGAAGAAGAAAACATTGAAAAAACATCGTTTTTGTTTATGTACACACAACTTATAATATTTGAAAAAAAAAATTGGCCATAATATATCGACAATGATTTATTTAATGCCAACTTATGTTGTCTCTTGCCCCACTGTGCGTCTATTGAAATATATTTGCGGCGCTCGTACGCCAAAAACGATTGATTTTATGAAAAAATTTATAAACACATAAATTGTAGGAAATTTTTTTTAGTACAATTTTGTACATAAATGGTTTTTTCGTAAAATACGTCGGAGAGGAGATATTCCCAAAAAATTGTTATATGACGCCATTTTTTCAATATGGCGGCGCGAGCGGCGGAGTTAAGAGGTAGCAAAGTTGAAATTCGAAAAGAACATAATTGTCTACCGAAATCCATAACATTACCAATTTTCAAAACTCCCGGAAAACTTTCCAGGTAAAACTACCAAATGATTGGACTATTTAGTTAATGATCTAAAAAAGCACACACAGTATATCATACATCGCAATGTTTAACGACCGTCTCCCCAATTTAATGTTAGGAATGTTATCTATTCAATAAGAATACTAAATAAAATAAAAAAATATATTACAATTTTTCAAAGATATTTATATACAGTTTTTTCTTTAATTATCTGTACACTAAGTACACCAAAAGTTGATGAGTTCTATAAGATTGAAATATAATCGTTATATTTCTACTAGAAAGGGCAAAAATAAATAAAGACAACTGCAAACTGGTATTTTCTTTCAACTAAAAACTGATGTAATGGAATTCTTAAAATGTATATGAATATATGAATTCTATGAAACATTCCAAAAAATGTTTACTATCCGAAGGGTCTAGTTATACTCTAGTAATTGAAACTTATTTAAAATTGGAATGTGAATAAATATAATAAAAATTATTGTAATACAATTATAATTTGTAATACATTTGTAATTGTAATTACAATTGTAATGATTACTGTTTAAGTAACAAGAAATATTGGACAACTCTGTTTAAACAAAATTAATGTTTTTTCGATGTACCTAAATTACTATACAGTGCGTCCATAAAGTAACGCATTAACTCATTATTTCGTAAACCGGCGACTTTAAGACAAAATCTCGAAACAGATCGATTTTTATTTTTAAATTACGAATTTTTGGCATATATATCATACTAGTGACGTCATCAATCTGGGCGTGATGACGAAATCGATGATTTTTTTTAAATAGGAATAGGGGTTATGTGATAGCTCATTTGAAAGTGTATTGAATTCTCTATTCTTTAATATAAACGTTAACATTATTATTTATACAGATGAATGTATGCAATTTATTTAATTCTAAATACATTCGACTGCTGTTAGAATACTTATTTGGGGACATTAATGGTAACTGGAGATGTCTCAACAGTAGAAGGATGGTGGTTAAGTATTCCGACAGTTTTGTGGAGCATTCTATAGACTGCTTATATTCTTATATTATTTATCATCCTATTAGTAATTATTTATAAAGTAGAACTAGACCCTTTATGCTTTATTATTAAAGTATTTTAATATGAAAAATCCGTAAGTAGCTTAAATGTATGCAAAAGGAATATGAAATAAATATAAAATAACTTAAATACATGCTATTTGGCAACTGTAGATAACTTTCATAATTAGAAACTAATAAAAAAATAATATATAGTAAAAAAGAAAGAAATATGAACACTTACAAAAAACAATTACAAATAGCTGTAAAAGACTTTTGTACATTTTGTTGGATCCCCTATTAAAAATAACTTCAATCTATTCCATATTTTGAATTCTCTTAAATCGTTAACAAAAATATCATCATTAGCAGAAGATGGCCTTCGTGGACCTCAATCTCAAAACATTATTTCCTGTTGTTGTTCTGAAACTATTTCTTTGTGGCCATTTTTGTAATTAACTATTCTAAATGGAAAATAAGCCACAATTTAACTAAAAAATTATTTTTGTTTATTTATTTCCTGTCCAATGCCTTCGCCATGCCACCTCACTTTTATTACAAAAATAAAATGCAATAATCTGGGCCTGGGGCACTTATATTCTTTCACTTATTTCTACTTTTACGCCAGTGAATGGGAGCAAGAATTGGATATTACCTCCGATTTCTATCCTACAACATGGATTTTAATGAAATTTTGGGCCTAGCCTCTACTTATCTCCTAATTCAAAGTCTACCCTATGCCGATGTGTGCTTTTATCCTGGGGGTGGTTCCCACCCCTTCTCAGGGGTGGAAAAATTTTTTGGTTAAAATTATCACGGAATTCGCTAGAGAACCTCATTCTAAGCAAAACTGTTCCATATTTTTTTTGAAAACTCAATACTTTTTGAGTTATTCTTTTTTCATCAATATTGAGCTTAGTTTGGATGCAATCGACATTTAGTATTGCTCATTTTAAAGGTCTTTTCAAGCAATATAAACGTTGTAAGTATCATTATACACCTAAAATCGACCATTTCTCTGTTATTTCAAGTTGAATACACCGATTTACGCATGCAGCAAACTCTTCTTACCTACCATATCCCTCTTTCTATTTTAACTAGAAGATTTATGTAGGAACGAATCTCTTGGTTTTTTTATAACCTACAGAAATACTTTACATAGTTTTTTTGTTAGATGCGTAGTTTTTAAGGTTATCACAAAAATCCGTCCGAAAAGGTGTCATTTTTCAATGAAAATGGCCAATTTTCAACCACGAATAACTCAAAAAGTATTTAGTTTTCAAAAAATAATTATAGAACAGTTTTTGCTTAAAATTAGGTTCTCTAGCATCTTCCGTGGCTATTTTAACCAAAACATTTTTCACCCCCGGGGAGGGGTGGGAACCACCCCCAAGATAAAAACGCACATCGGCATAGGGTAGACTTTGTTTCATGAGCTATTCCCTACTTACTGTGGAAATATCGAGTAAATCGATGTAGTAGGACGGAATTCGGAGCCAAATACCCTCATTGACTGCCTATTTTTAATAGATACAAAAACCCACTGATTTATTTATAGTCCATGTGGTGAGACCGCTCCCGTCTGAAAAAAAATTTCTGATTCGGTTTATTTGTGGATTCCTATTCAAAAATGTCCCCTTTAGACAAATCTGAAGGGTGCCGGGCGGAATTTTTGGGCAGAAATTGTTTAAACAATTTTTTTAAACAAATACAAAAGATCATATTTTTTTGCTCTGGAACATTGTATATTTTTAGATTTTTTGGGTCAATCTAAACAAGAAAGGTATCTTGTAATTTTTCTCAGAAATTGATAGTTTTGGAGTTATAGGCGATTAAAAATCTGAAAAATGCGAAAATGCGCATTTTCGAGGCTTAAAAACTCATATTTAAATTAGTATTTTTGAGGTTGCCAGATACTTAGATTGAAGACTGAACATTCAGCTTATTAAGTGTTTATCCGATTGTTTTGCCGGTGCGGCGCGCTCAGTTTCAAAAATCTCCTATTTTCCTCCGAAAAATATTTTTTCTAGATTCTTTGGGACATTCTAAATAAAATAAGTTTCTTGACATTTTTCTCAAAAGTTAATAGTTTTTAGTTATAAGCGATTTAAAATCCGAAAAATGACAAAAAACGCATGGAACAGATGTTTTAATTGTGAAACAGGTTAAAAATTTAAATTTAGAACGTCATATTACGAAAACGTCCCATGTATTTTGTCGGACAGTACTTCCAATTGATTTGTTACCCTTTCATTAAACTATGAATTTGGAAAAACCGGTCACCAAAACAGTACGTGTATTTTTGTGCTCCTCTAAATTCAAGTTTTTGTGTGGAAATACTTAATAATCAAAGTTAAGTTTGGTATCAAAGTAAAGTACAAGTGATAACCTTTCATCTGATCAGAAAAACTTCGTAAAACAGTTTTATTTTAATGGTCTACATTGCATTAAACTGGTAATTAACGTAATTCTTTTTAACAATATAAAAACTAATTTCATTTTTATGGTGTGAACCAGGTCATTTCTGACTCGTTTTGTTTATGTTAATGAGTTCTGAACTCAAAAGGCAGTGGCGTATCAATTTTGAACTTGAATAAATTTTATTAAATAATTTTATTAAATAATCCAGTACCATGGGATCAACAGGAAAATGTGCTAAATGTAATTATGATTGTGTGTTTAAAGAAAGCAAAACGGAATTGTTTGGTTTTCCTTGTGACCTATGTAAAAGAATTTATTGCAAGAAGTGTTCCAACCTCTCCTCTTCTGAAATTCGTGTTATAGTGATCTAGAGTTATGCCTTTTTATTGCCCCCCATGTCGAGAAAATGTAATTGGGATTCCAGATCTTGTAAAACGTATCAATGTATTAGAGGAGGCTGTTCAAGATCATAACTCCAACACTCAGGGAAAATTCATTTCTATTGAACAACGTATCATAAGAATTGAGGATACAATTAATAATTTAACTACTGCCGCAAATGAGTCTTCGAGCATTAGTTCTAACAGTAAGCATGTCAAAATAGATGCTACTAACTCCATCTGCCCATTGGAAAGTAACGTTGATGCATTTCTGGAAGAATTGGAAGAAAGAAAAAAGAAATCAAGTAATCTGATTATTTACAATTTGGATGAATCTACCAAGCCTACAGTCCATGAGAAAGAAGCTGATGATCATAGTAGAGTTGTAGCTGCTCTAACTACCATTTGCAGTAGTGTGAATTTAAAACATGTTTTTCGTCTTGGCAAAAAAACTAATGTAGTCAATGCTAAGCCTAGGTTAATCAAAGTAGTATTAAACTCTGAAACAGAAGTGCTTAATATTTTGAAAAATAAAAATAAAGTTGATAAGACTGTGTTAGGTAATTTACAGATAAAATCTGACTTAACTAAACTTCAACGTGATTATCTTTTGAAAGTAAGAACTGAGTTAACTAGTAGGGTTGCGAATGGTGAGACTAACTTAACCATTAGGTATATTAAGGGGGTACCCAAAATAATGGCAGCAAAAAACTAACAACTTCCAATACAGTAAACCAACAGCTTTCTTATTGTAATAATGTAAATAGTATTTATCAGAGTATACCTGTTAATACGGATATTATATATGTAAATGCTCAAAGTATAATTGGTAATTATGATCAAATATGTCAAAGTTTACTTTGCTATAATCCTAAAGTGTTGCTACTTAGCGAAACTAGAACAACTTCTGATGTTGAAGAGAAGGAAATTTACATTGAAAAATACAAATGCATTCGATGTGATTCAACTAGTCGCCATACTGGCGGAGTCTTAATATATATTCAAAGTAGTTATGAGTATTCTGTTGTGAAAACTTTTGTTCTGAACAAAAATTATTGGTGCAAGGTTGTTAAAATTAACTTTTTATCATCTATTTGGTTGGTGGGTTGTCTCTATCATTCGCCTTCAAGTTCTGATGCTAAGTTCTTGGATGATTTTGAAAATATGTGTGATTGTATTATTGCTAGGAATTACAATTTTGTGTTAATCGGTGACTTTAATTTGAATTTTTTTGCTGATACTTTTTATGTTAGGAAGGTTAAAAACCTATTATCAAACTATGGTATAAGACAGGTAATAGACAAACCAACACGCATAACAAATATAAGTAAAACGTTAGTTGATTATGTACTTACAAATGAGGATCAAATCACATCCAACGTTCATGATTCTCCTAAAATTAGTGATCACTCAGTAATATCAGTAAATCTTAATAATACGAAATCCACATCTAATATGATTATTAAACAATATAGAAATTTAAATGAAAAAAATTATTTGAAAATAAAAACTAACTTAATTTCATATAACTGGAATTTGGATTCTACTGATGTGGATGTTATCTACCAACAAATACATGAAAATTGTAAAATTGAAATTGATAATAATGCACCTATTCAGACTTGTAAACATAATCCCAAATTACCATGGTTTGATAATGAGGTTTATAAAAAAATTAAAATTCGTGATGATGCATATAAGAATTTCAAATCATGTGGTCATGAAACACAAAAACAAGTTATGTGGAATAATTTCAAAAAACATAGAAATGATGTAGTTAGTACTTTAAAGTCCAAAAAATCTGCATACTATTATAATCAAATAGATAATTATAGATCAAATCCTAAAAAAATGTGGAAGACACTAAAAAAATTGGTCAATACAAATACAAAAGATACACCTAAATGTGTTCAATTTCGATGTAACATCACTGGTGAAATAGCCGTTAAAAGAGACAATATGGACATATCTATGGGTTTTAATGAATATTTTGTTGAGAGTATTTCTAGTATTGTAAGTCATGCAGATTTTTTTAATGATTGGATAAATGTAAATTGTAATCTTTATTTGCCATTTGACAATTTTGTACAATTAACTTTGAAAGAGTTAGGTTCATTTATGAATGTGTTGGATAATAAATATTCTAACTATGAAATTTTAAATGGTAGAACGTTAAAGGAAATTTATGAGACAATTCTTCACATCATACTAAACTTAATTAATACATCACTGGATGTTGGTAAGGTGCCAAATCAGCTTAAAACTAGTACAATTATTCCTATTAATACATTACCGACAATTGAGAAACTCCTGGAGCTAGTTGTTTATGAGCAATTAATGGAACATGTAAAAAGGAATTCAATTTTAATAGAAAATCAATCTGGGTTTAGAAAGAACCATTCTTGTGAAACTGCATTACAACTAACAATCTGCAAGCTAAAGAATGATATAAAAGATGGTAAATATACTATTGGAATTTTTTTGGATCTGAAAAGAGCTTTTGAAACCATTGATAGAAACATTTTATTAGCTAAAATTGAACAATATGGAGTTTCCGGTAAGGTTTTAAGTTGGTTTGAAGATTATCTAAGCAATCGCAGGCAAAAAGTATGTTTTAATAATACAGTATCGACTGAGAAAGACATTTTGGTAGGGGTACCTCAAGGTAGTGTCCTTGGACCACTCCTCTTCATACTGTATATAAATGATATAGATTTGTTTTTGGATTGTGAATTTATCAATCTTTTTGCTGATGATACTTTGATAGCATGTAGTGATGTTAAGTTAGAGAATGCTGTAGAGAAGATGAACAGAACACTTGATCGAGTTAATAAATACCTCAACATGAATAAATTAAAACTAAATATTGATAAAACCAAAGCTGTTATTTTTACTACTAAATATAAGTATAGTTTAATAAATTTAAATCTGATTAATTTACACATTAACAATGAAGAGATCAAAGTTGTAAAAACGGCAAAATATTTAGGTTTTCAGCTTGATAATGTGCTGTCATTTGATGGACATTTTGAGTATATAAGTAAAAAAATTTCAAAAAAATTGTATTTTTTCACCAGAATAGCTCAAAATCTGTCGACTGAGACTAAAGTAACTGTATATAATACAATAATACAGCCACACTTTGATTACTGTGCATCGATTGTATATTTATTCAGTCTTAATAAAATTAGTCAGTTACAAAAACTTCAAAATAGAGGGATGCGCATCATATTAAGAACTAGTAGAATAACGCCAATATTGATTATGTTAAAATCACTTGAATGGTTGTCAGTTCGTCAACGTTTGCATTACCTAACCATGGTTTTTGTGTATAAAATATTGAACTCGTTGGCTCCATCTTACTTTCAAAAATATGTTTCTTTTCAGAGAGATGTACATGATTATAATACAAGGGGTACAAATAATCTACATATTGTTGAGTTTAAAAATAGCTTTATGATGAATTCTTTAATTTGCAAAGGGTTTAAAGAATATAATGAACTACCTCTCGATTTAAGAACTTGTAGAAACATTAATACATTCAAGTACAGTTTAAAAAAATATATTATAGAGAATAAGATGTGTTGAATGTATTTGTGTTGCCTTATATGTGTACTTATTGTGCTTACATTAATCGCATTAATATTTTATTCAAATGTTTGTGGCTTTCGATATTGACATTTTAATTAGTTTGAGTTTTTTACTTTTTAAATTTTAAATTATCAAATGTTTGTGGCTTTAGGTATTGACATTTTAAATTAGTTTTAGTTTTTTACTTTTTAAATTATGTTATGGACTATATCAATACTTGTATTGTTTTGACTATATGTACTTTAGCATGTTTATATTAGGTTATCCTATTTCAAATAAAGTATTATTAATATATAACTATCACGCAAAAATCAGACTGCTATTTATCACCAACTGTCAATTTTAATAAGTCCGACACGTGGAAGATGTCAAATGACAGGAATTATGTTGGTGATAAATAGCAGTCTGATTTTTGCATGAGAGTTTAATCTCTGTTCGGAAAGTTTAAGTCTGTTCTGTCGGAAAAACTTGCATACAATTTTAAATTCGAAAAAAATGTTATAAATCACAACAGAACATAATTTAGAACATGTACCAAAGATAAAAAAGTTTTGTTTGTCTTTCGTTTGGCCCCTAAAGACGACTAAAAATTCAACTTATACCAGCCACCCCAAAACGCGTGACGTCACGCCGTTGTATGTTTACATTCTACACCAATTGTATATATAATTTTAAATTAGACATTATAAACGTCAGTAAAAAATACAGTTATGTGACGTTAAAAGTGTTTTTGATCGTTCGAACTATTCATAGAAAATTTGTACTTTTACAAAATGGTTTTATTTTCAATCGTAAACCTTCTTTCCTTTCCTTCAAAAACTGTATCAAACTCCAATCTCAACAAACTGGTATATATTATTACAACGGCATACGATAAATGTCATTAGAATATAAATATTTTTCCTTTATTCCCCGACGACGAGCTGGCCAAATACCCAAGTAGGTGGAGGCCAATAAACTAAATAAGCAGAAGAAGAATATACCTAAATATAACGCTGTGTCTAGGTACACGCTAAAGTGTACGCAAATAAAAAAGTTGGAGTGTCAGAGTGTTGGAATTTGTTTAATCGCGTTGTGTTTTTACACTTTAATTTTAATATTGATTAGTAAAGAGATTTCTTATTTTTTATTTGTTTAGTGTTTGTTTTTAAATTAACTATGCAGTGTGGACAATTATTTAGTTGTTTTAATGAGTTTAACAACATTTTAAAACAGTATGAAAAAGTTAAGAGACTGCAAATTAATATATTTTTTTTTAGTTATAAATGAAATAGTATTACCGTCCAAAATTAAAAAAAAAGAAAGACCTAAAGCTTTCACAATAATAATTAACTTGTTCTGAAGCTAATTCCTTGTGGCATTTTTGTAATCAACTATTCTAAATGGGAACTAAGCCACAATTTAACTAAAAAAATGATTTTATTGACGTTTCGACGTCTAAATCGGACGTAGTTGTCAAAATACAAAATATTATTAAAATAAACACAAATGTTGCTTAGTAAAAAATTTTTTCTAATAATTTATTTAATCTGACTAATTTTTGTATTTTGACAATGACATCCGATTTGGACGTCGCGTCGAAACGTTAATAAAATCATTTTTGTAGTTAAATTGTGGTTTATTTCCCATTTAGAATAGTTGATTATAATAATTAACTTACGTATAAAAATTATTGCCAATTCAACGGGACTCGTACTGTATGTGAATCAACTCGGGCTTCGAATACGCTGTAAATATATTAAATGTGTATATAAATATACACCTAATGTTCGAGACGCCCCCTACCCATCAAATCGATGAACTAAATGGCGTATGTTTGGAGATACTCCCTGACAATTCGAAGCCCAAAAAAAAATGTGTTATTGATAGCGTTGTGCAGCGTACAGTTTAGGCTCAAACATATACACGTTAATCTTTAGGAAGCCCGGAGTCGGGCCTCGTATTGTCGATGCGGGCTTCATATTAATAGGGCAATATGGAACTTTTGGCTTCGTATTATCGGTTAATGAGTATATATATATATATATATATATATATATATATATATATATATATATATATATATATATATATATATATATATATACTTTTATATATACATTGATTTGTTACAATTAAGTTTGAAACATCTGAATAGTTCTGCTTCCCTTCCCTTAACAAATATTTTTCTATCAAACAAACACTAAACATATCAAAATAGCATGTACCAAAATATACAGTCACTGTGTACGCTAAATAATGACGTCACTGGCTTGATGAAGTTTAATTCGCTTGTAACTAACTTTTTTATTTGCGTACACGTTGGCGTGTACCTAGACACAGCGAAATATAACCATAATAATAACTAATGTAAAACTATGTGACGTCACGGGTCGTTTGAACTATTTTATACCGCAGAAGACTTTAAATATGTATTTCTAAGTTATTACGAGTTTTTGAAGCGTGAAATTTTGGAAATCTCATTTTTAAACAAAACTGAATATTATTATGTAAGTCCCCTAATGAAAGTTCTGTTCGACAAAATACATGAGACGTTCTCGTAGTATGGCGTTCCAAAATTTTAACCTGTTTATTTATATATCAAAGTAATGAGGGATAATCCACATAAAGCCAAAAATGGAATATTTTGTTAGTTATTTAAGAGAAAATAAAACTATTTAATTGAAGTTTGATTTTTTGTACAAAATTATTAATATTTATTTAGTCTGTATACATATCTGTATAAAAAAACTCGATCATTATATTGCACTTAACTAATCCTTTTTTTCAAATTTTTGAAAAAAGCTGTCACGAAGATGTTTGGTCGTGTATCACAAGCAATGAAGGAATTAACTTTTAGAAATTGGCTTCAAGAATGAAAACATAACAAAAATGTCATCTGGTTTGCTTGAGATCATACTATGATTGGACACTGTTATAGACACAACATTTTATAAGAGTATATTTATACAATTCAGAAGACTACATTGAATATTTGATAGTTTTCATTTTTGTTTTGTTTTAGATGTATGTATACATATACTTGTTTACAAGGCTTATTAATATGAAAGCGTATCACAAATAGTATTAGCATGGAAAATGGATAAGTTTCTGAAAGACCACGCCAAACTACGATAACTATCGTAACTTAATGGCCCTAATTGTGTTGTAGAGATCCATAAATACGATTTCGAAAGTTGGTAAACCTGTTTCTACGTTAATGACTTATGAACCTATTTCTAAAGGCGCTAATGTGTAGTATTTTCAGACAAACATCAGATAGGACAGCACTAATTTATACAGTGAAGAAATCTCAAAATTAGCGTTGCAGTGAGGGCCTAATAATAAATGGTGAGCCACTTAATAACATATAAGAAATTCTGGCAATACCATCCTTCTGGGGAAAACACTAGAAGAACTACAACACTTTGCCCAGCTAAATACAGTGATGAGCGCGCTAAAAACCGACAAGATAATGCAAAATATATTAAGTTGTGAGATAAAAAATGATGAAACTAGTAGAGGTTGAAAATTAAGCGATGAAAACCTATAAATTTACATTATGTTGATTGCTCGCGTCTTTAGACGTATCAGAGGAGTATGTCAACTAAAACTGTCACTGTGACAGTGGTATTTCTCAAACTCATCCGATACGTCTAAAGGTGGGAAACAATAAATATTAGGTCAATACATATAAGGTCAGTGAACCCGCTAAGAACCATCCAAGCATATCTTCACGGGTTATTTTATTAGCCAAATAATACCACAATTACTAATTTCAACTCTATTAAACTAACAAGTACATATAACCATTGTCGGGTTGCCATCTTGCATACCAAGAGAGTTCTTCGTTGTTCGCTTGCGCGGACATCGGCGCAAGTCCAATATTCGCGCGGTCTCCAAACATACACCGTTGCCGGACTGACCTAAAATTCTGTGATTTACAAAATTAAATGTCCTAAACAGTCAGGACTCGACGGTAAGGATATAAGGCTGATCTGAAACTTATATCTCCAACAAAAAGCAACAGTGCCATTCGAAAAACAACTTTCCGAGATGTTCACTGTCTTTTCCGACTTTTCGGAGTTAGGGTTGCATACTGTCACCAGCATTATTTAACATATACTCTGAAAACATCTTACATATACTGTGAAAACATCTTTAGAGAAACCTTGAGCGAATCAGAATAAGGTATTGTAGTAAATGGCCAACGATATTAGATATGCAGACGATACAGTATTACTGGCAAATAGTGTGCAGGGGCTTCAAAGGATGGTGGATAATGTTGTAGAAACATGTAATAAATACGGCCTAAAAGTAAGTTGTAAAAAGACAAACAGAATGATCATTAGTAAGAACATAACAAATACGTCCAAATTACAATAAACGATACATCGTTAAAAAGAGTGGAGAAAATAATATGCTATTTGAGCTGTAATATCCAGAATCCAGAGACACCTATAGAAGAAGACGAAATGAAACAAAGCAATTGGTAAGAAGAACAAAAAATGAACACTGGGAACAGTTTACAAAAAGGATGGAAAACGACTTCTACGGAACACAAAAACAAGTATGAAGATTCATAAGAAACCAAAGGAAAGAAATGGCAGAATTGAAGGAATACAATAACATACCAGCAAACGAATGGGAAAGATACTTGACGGAACTGTTTAAATGAAAGGAAAATAATAATCAAAACAATAACCTACCTGAATTAAGACACGAAATAGAAATCAGTTTTCAGGAAGTATAGATAGCCATAAATTCACTCAAAAATAGAAAGTCACCAGGACCAGACGGAACAACCAACGAGCTTCTAAAATACGGAGGAGAAAGTAGAACCCTAGAGATGACAAAACTTATACAAAAACTAATATTGCACCAGACGCATGGAGAAACAGCATAATGATACCAATGTTCAAGAAAGGAGACAAAGAAGACCCCAACAATTATAGAGGTATAAATCTACTGAACACCGCACTTAAGCTAACCACAAAACTCCTAACCAACAAAATCAATAAACTAACAACTTTATCAGATGAACAACAAGGATTCAGATCCGGAAGTTCCTGCGTAGACGCTGTACTTGTACTAAGACAAATCACAGAAAAGGCCATCGAGTACAATAAACCAGCATATCTATGTTTTATAGATCTGACAAAGGCTTTCGATCGCTTCCAAGTCAAAGACGTCTTACATTTACTGTATGGAAGAAACATACCAATCAATATTATACAAACCATCGAAAACATCTACTTTCATAATCGAATACAGGCAAAGATAAATGGAAAATTAACGCAGTTTATACCAGTACAAAGCGGAGTCAGACAAGGTGACTCGTTAAGCCCACTGCTCTTTAATATAATAATGGACGAAATAATTACAGACGACGCCGCATTAATCGCCGAGACAGAAGACGATCTCCAAAGATTAACACACATCTTCAATACAACAACCAAGAAATACAATATGATAATATCAGCAGAAAAAACTAAATGTATGACAACATCTAAATACCCACTACGATGTAAGATCGAAATTGATGGGAAAATAATAAAGCAGGAAGCAAGATTTAGATATCTGGGAATAGATATAACCAGTTACGAAGATGTTGAAGAGGAAGTACGACAACAAAGCTTAAAAGCAAGTAAAGCGGCAGTATCTCTTAATGACACAATCTGGAAGAACAAACACCTAAGACAAGACACAAAAGCAAGAATGTATAAAGCAGCAATTAGACCTATATTGACATACACGGCGCAGACAAGACCTGACACATCTAAAACGAGACGATTACTAGAAACAACAGAGATGAAAATACTCCGACGAATATCAGGGAAAAGTCTGTTGGATAGGGATAAAAGCGAAAATATAAGAAGATCATGCAATGTAGAAGACATATTGGATGGGTGACAAAACGGAAAGAGGAGTGGAACGAACACATTAGTAGAATGGCAGAGGATAGGATAGTACGAATAGCACGAGATAAGTCACCAAATGGACGAAGAAGTATTGGCAGACCAAGAAAAGGATGGTGTGATAACTTAAACAATTTAGGAGGCTAATATTGAAGAAGAAACAGGCTTTAAAGCCTACATACAAGAAGGAAGAGGAATAAGAAGGCTGCAATATTAAGGATATCTGGAAGCATAGCTACGAAATAAAAACTCGTATTGAAAAAGCCAGAAGCTCTTTTAACGGTCTTTAGAAGATACGCATAAGAATGCTTACATGTTACGTCTTTAGTACCCTCCTCTACAGAGTAAAAAGCTGGAGTCTTAAAGAAGATGCCATAAAATGATTATAGGCACTTGAAATGTGGTGCTACCGACAAATGTTAAGAGTCTCACATAATACACCACACAACTACCAACATAACTATTCTCCACAGGCTAAAAAAACAAAGAAATTATTAAGACCGTTTGACTTACTTGCCCACATTATGCGTAATAGCAAATACCGACTTCCACAGTTGATTCTACAAGGCAAAATTGAGAGCCAGAGAGACCCTCTAACGTCAACTGATCTATTAGTCCAAGTAAGAGGCAGCGCTGAAAAATCTCTTTGTATTTACTAAAGCTAGATTTTTCACAGTTGATTACTGTGAGTGTGTAGAGAAACATACTGCGGTCGGTCAAGCGAAACGTAGAACAGTGGTTACTGAGGGGGTATCAAAGTTGCTTTCCTACGAAGGTAATTATTTCCATTTAGTAAGGCTGAAAATCAGTACACACATTCTAAATTAAATATAAATAAAAGTTATTATAGTCGGTCAGCTGTATGACCGGACAGAGCCGGTCGGTCGGCCCCAGTGAATGTACAGGGTTATTCATTATATTTTGACCCCCTTCTAATCTGCTTCATTTACAGAATTAAAAAAAAAATTTAAAATACAAAGGTTATTCGATTTTTAAATTATGATTTTTTGACATATACAGGGACTGTTTGGACTCAAAAATAGTTCGATTGAACCTAACTTACCTTAGTACAAATGTGCTCATAAAAAAGTTACAGCCCTTTGAAATTACAAAATGAAAATCGATTTTTTTCAATATATCGAAAACTCTTAAATATTTTTTATTGAAAATGGACATGTATCATTCCTATGTGAGGATCATCTTAAAACAAAATTATAGTGAGATTTGTCCACCCCAACAAAATTTTATGGGAGTTTTGTTCCCTTAAACCCCCCTAAACTTTTGTGTACGTTCCAATTAATTCATTATTGTGGCACCATTAGTTAAACACAACTTTAAAAAACTTTTAAAACTTTTTTGCCTCTTAGTATTTTTTGTTTAAGCGAGTTTTTATCGAGATGCGGCTTCTTTTTTAATAAATTTACATACAAATTTTATGGGGTTTTGTTCCTTTAAACCCCCCAAATGTTTGTGTATGTTCCAAGTAAACTATTATTGTGGTACCATTAGTTAAACACAGTGTTTTTAAAACTTTTTCGCCTCTTAGTCTTTTTTTCATAAGTCACCTTTTATCGAGATGTGGCTTCTTTTTCAAGATATACCCAAAAATGTACAATATAAATAAATTTTCAGATTATAACAGGTCTGTATAATCATCGTACTTACCCATACACAAATATGTGGCGGATTCGACAAATATTCAAAATACCTCGATAAACACTGGCTTATCGAAAAAGTACTAAGAGGCAAAAAAGTTTCAGAAACATTGTATTTAACTAATGGTGCCACAATAATAATTTAATTGGAACGTACACAAAAGTTTGGGGGGTTTAAAGGAACAAAAACCCCATAAAATATTTATGGGGTGCACAAATTTCATTTTAATTTTTTTTTAAGATGATGCTGCCATAAGAATGCCAGATGTCCATTTGCAATAAAAAAGCCTCTAAGAGTTTTCGATATATGAAAAAAAATCGATTTTCATTTTGTAACTTCAAAGGGCTGTAACTTTTTTTGTGTGCATTATCGTATATAGGTAAGTGAGGTTCAATCAACCTATTTTTGGCCCCAGAATCTGTGGTATAATTTATGACCAATCTTTTCGGGACACCCTGTATATCGTACTAGTGAGGTAATCCATTTGAATGTGATGACGTAATCGACTATTTTTTTTTAAATGGGAATAGGGGTCGAGTGCTAGCTTATTTGAAAGGTTATTCAATTCCCTATTTAGTAATATAAACATTAACATGATTAATTATACAGGGTGTCCAAAAATTTTTTTTTAATAAAATCAATTGTTTAATTAATAATTAAAAAAAAATTTTTTGGACACCCTGTATAAATAATGATCTTAATGTTTATAGTACTGTATAGAGAATTGAATACCCTTTCAAATGAGCTAGCACACGACCCCTGCTCTCATTTAAAACAAATAGTTGATTACGTCATCACGCCCAGATGGATGACGTCACTAGTACGATATATATGTCAAAAAATCATAATTAAAAAATCGAATAACTTTTGTATTTTACATTTTTTTTTTAAATATAGTGAATAACCCTGTACATTCATTGGGGCCGACCGACCGGCTCCGTCCCGTCATACAGCTGACCGACTATAGTAACTTTTATTTATATGTATTCAATTTAGAATGTGTGTACTGATTTTCAGCCTTAGTAAATGGATTTAATTACCTTCGTAGGAAAGCAACTTTGATACCCTCTCAGTAACCCCTGTTCTACGTTTCGCTTGACCGACCGCAGTATGTTTATCTACACACTCACAGTAATCAACTGTGAAAAATTTAGCTTTAGTAAATTCAAAGAGATTTTTCAGCGCTGCCTCCCCGTCTATATTTCGAGCTGCTCTGTGGATCGATTCTATAAGATCAACGCGAAACAATTACGTTCGTTATCCGACGGTTTGCTATTCTGTAAGCTCATTCGGGAAGAATCGGAGAAGCAGATCACGAAGCCGATTACAAAGCGAAAGCGATAACTTTTGACTTGCGTTTCGTTTCGCTTTCGATAGTGATTGGTCGATCATTTTCACGTGGTAAACAAGCGCAGGCGCTAAGCAGGTTGTTCGTTGTTGTGTTGATTTCACAAGAATTCTGTGTTCTTTGTTTTGTTGATAATGAATTATGAATTAGTGATGCTCTTACACCACCTTCCCAATCTTCCGTAAGTTCCTGTAGCTCATCAAAAAGGAATCAAACTAGTTCTTTGCTTAAGCGAAAAATATCAATAAACCTTATATCTGTTAAACCAAATGGGTCACTTCTATCTCGAAGGAACCTGCTTTCCTCTGGCGTTAACCGCAGATCGCAGATGGTTTCTTCGCTCGAGTTCTCCTTCTCCATATAGAACAAATTGCACCGGCAACATTTTTATTAAAATATAATAAAAATTTAATCAAACTTGTGATTATAAGGTTATATAGGTACGTCATGTAACTCTCTAGTTACTCTTGTTCTTTCTTTACTTCTTCTATTTTTACTTCCTGCACATATATTTGCAATGTTGCCGTAATTATTTATTCATAGATCGTTTAAACTCGTATATTATCGTATGCCGCTATGATAACGAAGCGAAAGCGAAAACTAACCTTATAGAATATGAACATAAATCAACTTCGCTATCGTTTAGCTTAGCTTTCGCGGTAATAACGAAAATTATAGAATTCGCCTACTGAGTAGAATCAGATGGGTCAATGTGGTTGCCAACATCACCAGAAGATAATCAACTTTAGAAGAAAACTTGACGACTTAGGTACTCCATAATCTCATCTTTATGTTTAGGCCACTTAACTAAATCCGCCGGGTGTTAGAGTCAACCTCCAAAGGATATAACACTCCAACAGAATGGATTCAGTTCAACCAACTATTTGTGATACCGAGTTTATTTTGATAATTTATGATAAATTTTCCAATTTTGAATAAAATATGCAGAGAAGATAAAGGAACTACGTAAATAATACGAAAAATGTAAATTAGAATATTTTACAAAAATATATATATTTATGCTTTTCTCTTAGTTTATCTGACCATGACAATTTATAAAACCAATTCCTCTCTTACTAAAAGATATCTTGTAACCATTGTTCATGCTGGAATTAAAATAACTTTAAGTGACATACCTAAAACTACCAAAAATAACTTACTGCTCACTGCCCAGTGAAGTCTTATTTGAAAAATGGAATCATTAACAACTTAATTTGACATGACTAGAATAAAAAAGCAAAAATAACCATCTACTGTTGTCCTACAAGTGCCAAAAATCATTCAAACCAAAATGTGCAAAATGTGTCCCAATTTTTTTAAACAAAACAGCAAATCGAAGGTTTAGAACAAGAAAGTGCTGAATAAATAAAAAAAGTTGAAGAATTGATTAATTATTTATAATATTGCATCTATTGCAGTTTTGTTATGATAAATAAATTTATTTATAACAAATTGTTTATAATTTTAAAATATTCCTGAAGCCGCTTAAATAGTCCAATTTCAATTCTGTAAAGTACGTTAGATAGGTATAGTGCCTTTTTACACAAAAATCATAGTTATTCTTATGCAACATAATTATTGTGGTTATTATAGCGACCACAAATTTTTAATTAACAATATAATTGTTGCTAAACTTCGATCAGCCTCTGGAAATATAATCTATACCAAAAGATCTTTTATATCTCCAAGTTATTTCAGTATTGATAAATAATTACTTACCTAAAATTTTAGTTGAAAATTAAAGATTTTGTCGGAAAACCCCACATTTTCCGAGGAAAATTTTCGTCGAAGTAAATCGGGAAAAACATGTCTCTATGCAGAATTTAATTACGGTGAATTTTTATTTGGGTGTTTTGGTGTAAAGTTAAAATCTTTGGAGTTATAGAGCAAAAATTGAAAAAAACACGATTTTCGGGCGCCATTTTGTTTATAAAAAAAGTAGCACACTATCTGCGGATTTTGCATAGCTATATTATTAACATATAGGATCATAAGATTCGATTCCAGCAATAAAATTGCTGGTAAATAACTTTTCCCAAAAATGGCCAATTTTCCGATAATCTGCCCAGAATAAAAGATATTTTATACATTTCATTAAAATTTATCGTAGTTAGCGCATTTTCCATAAATAATCAATCAATTTTCAAATAAACTTGACCAGGCCGTAAACTTAAAAAGATTCATCATTAACAAAAAAAAATTGTGTCATAAAAACGGAAGGTTGTGAAGACTAGAGATAAAATTGAATGATTGTATTGATTATAGAAACTTTCTGAAGCATTATAAATGAATTAGTAGGTGGTATTATGAAATATATCAAGACCCTACCAAGATTAACTTTGTTTTAATAGTTTCCAGGCAGAAGGGACCGTTTTATAAACAATAAAGCCACAGTATAATGGAATACTCATACTAAATCAAAAAGAAACATTTTCAGTTATATTATCAGCGAGCTTGAATGTAAATGTTGTAGGTGACCTTGTTTTTTTAATCAATTCTAACAAAAAAATATACATTTATGTTCTATCTGTTACTCTCCCCAAATAATTTTAAATAAAATGTATAGTACAGGGTTGCGAAAATGTCTGGCAACACGGTAATTTCTCGAAAACCGCTAGAACGATTTTTATAAAATTTGGTGGGTAAGGATCTTCTAATGCGGCCGATATTGTAGTGGTAATTACATTGTTGTCAAATCTTCCGTTTTTCTGGAAATCTAATGAACATTGTTATTCCAAATGGAACACCCTGTATATTTTTTGCGTTTTGAAATCCTTATGGAATACTGATTAATTTTTAAACGCTTTTATTTAGTTCAATAGTTTGCGTCAAATCTTTAGACGTTAATTTGACTGCCTTTTCTTCAATGCAAATGAATGAAAATTCGCAGACATATGCATTCATGGGAACAATACACGAATAGTCAATAAAAAAAATTTTTTCGTGTTTATTAATTGTTTAAATAAAAAAAAAACTATTTTAATTGAAAACGCTTAAATTCTCTTGTTTTTTACAATGTAAAAACTTGAAACTTTGACGGATTGTATAGCTCATGATATGAACAATACATAATTTCACTTTTTACGTTAATTTTTTACGTTATGCTTCATTAATAAACAATAAAGTTTCAAATTTTTTGCCGACTTTGAATACTTTTTATGTTAGTACATCATTATGTTTTATACATATTTTAATAAACATGACGATATATTTGAATGTTTGAAAAGTGTAAAGACTAAAAAGTAAAAAATAAAAAAATATGAAAAAAAAAATTTTTAAGAAACGCTTTTCTTTAGTTACGAGTGACTAAAATTAAAAATATTATAAAAAAATCAACTAAAAAGCAAAAAATAAAAAAAAAATGAAAAATCTAACACATTCGTTAAAGAAAAGCGTGGGGCGAAAACCGTTTATTCGATGAACACGCGCCACGCTTTTCTTTGACGGATGTTAGATTTTTCATTTTTTTTTATTTTTTGCTTTTTAGTTGATTTTTTTATAATATTTTTAATTTTAGTCACTCGTAACTAAAGAAAAGCGTTTCTTAAAAAAATTTTTTTTTTCATATTTTTTTTCATGTTATATTCCCTATACCTAAATGCCATAATTTCACCTTTAAAAAAATTTTTAATTACAAAAATCAATCTTTTTGACCCGGATATTATTTTAGGTTCTTTGGATCATTGGAAACAAAAGGTCTTATGTTGTTTTCCTCTAAAGTTAATCGTTTCCGAGTTATAAACACTTTAAACCTGAAAAAAAATCGAAAAATGACGATTTTCTAGGCTCAAAAACACAAGTAAAAAATACGATTTTTGAAACTACGAAGTACCCAAATTCAAGTTCAAACCCTATTTTATCAGATACCGATAAGCAATTTGGTCTTGTTTTATTTTAAAATATTTGTTATTAGTTGTGAATGCAGCCCGATCGCCCGTCCTCTCATATGCGCTTCATTATTAATTAAAAAAACAATGTTTTACAATAAAACGTGCCAAAAACTCTTATAGGTAGCTGATACTCGTATTAGAAGGTTTGAGATCTAATTTGAATATTTTGTTATTTCAAAAATTATGTTTTTTACTTGTGTTTTTGAACCTTGAAAATCGTTATTTTTCGTTTTTTGTTTTTTTGTTTTTCGTTAAAACGATTAACTTTAGGGAAAAATTACAAAATACCTTTTTGTTTCCAATGATCCACAGAACCTAAAATGATGTCTAGGCGGGCCGAAAAAATTGATTTTTATAATCTGTTTAAATTTTTTGAAGTGAAAACTTCTTTAGGGACGTTGTGTGATTTTTGGATAGGGAAAAAGCATTGAATTCGCGACCGTCATCGCGACCGTCATTGCGACCGTCATCGCTTATGCTATATATTATTTGTGTGTATATATATATAAATTGTATAGAAGTATTTAAATTTAAAATAAATGTAAAACCTATTTTAGGATGGAGAAAAGGGATTTATTTCGCGACCGTCATCGCGACCGTCATCTCTCCGGCGAAATAAATTTTGTACGTATCTATATTATGTGTAACTATACATAAATTGTATAGAAATATTTAAATCAAAAATAAATGTAAAACCTATTTTTGGATGGGGAAAAAGGATTTATTTCGCGACCGTCATCTCTTCGGCGAAATAAATTTTGTACGTATATGTATTGAAGTGAAAACTTATTTAGGGACGTTGTGCACTTTTTGGACAGGAGAAAGTATTAAATTGGCGACCGTCATCGCTTCGAAGAAATAAATTTTTGAAGTGAAAACTTCTTGAGGATCGTTGTGCACTTTTTGGATGGGGAAAAAGTATTAAATTAGCGACCGTCATCGCTTCGACGAAATAAATTTTTGAAGTGAACATTTCTTTAGGGACATTGTGCTCTTTTTAGATGGGGAAAAAGTATTGAATTAGCGACCGTCATCGCTTCGGCGAAATAAATTTTTGAAGTGAAAACTTCTTTAGGGACGTTGTGCACTTTTTGGATAGGGAAAAATTATTAAATTAGCGACCGCCATCACTTCGGCGAAATAAATTTTTGAAGTGAAAACTTCTTTAGGGAAGTTGTGCACTTTTTGGATGGGAAAAAGTAATAAATTAGCGACCGTCATCGCTTCGAAGAAATAAACATTTGAAGTGAAAACTTCTTTAGAGAGGTTGTGCTCTTTTTGGATGGAAAAAGGTATTAAATTAGCGACCGTCATCGCTTCGATAAAATAAATTTTTGAAGTGAAAACTTCTTGAGGGACGTTGTGCACTTTTTGGATGGGGAAAAATTATTAAATTAACGACCGTCATTGCTTCGACGAAATAATTTTTTTAAGTAAAAACGTTAGGGACGTTGTGCAGTTTTTGGCTGGGAAAACGTAATAAATTAGCGACCGTCATCGCTTAGACGAAATAAATATTTGAAGTGAAACTTTTTTAGGGCGGTTGTGCACTTTTTCGATGGAAAAAAGTATTAAATTAGCGACCGTCATCGCTTCGATGAAATAAATTTTTGGAGTGAAAACTTCTTGAGGGACGTTGTGCACCTTTTGGATGGGGAAAATTATTAAATTAGCGACCGTCATCGCTTCGACGAAATAAATTTTTGAAGTGAAAAGTTCTTTAGGGACGTTTTGCACTTTTTGTATAGAGGAAAAGTATTGAATTAAATACCGTCATCGCGACCGTCATCGCTTCGACGAAATAAATTTTTGAACTGAAAACTTCTTTAGGGACGCTGTGCACTTTTTGGATGGGAAAAAGTATTCAATTAGCGACCGTCATCGCTTCGACGAAATAAGTATTTGAAGTGAAAACTTCTTGAGGGACGTTGTGCATTTTTTGGAGGGAAAAAATATTAAATTAGCCACCGTCATCGCTACGACGAAATAAATTTTTGAAGTGAAAACTTCTTTAGAGACGTTGTGAATTTTTGTATGGGAGAAAGTATTAAATTAGCGACCGTCATCGCAGCCCTCATCACTTCGACGATATAAATATTTGAAGTGAAAAGTTCTTGAGGGACGTTGTGCACTTTTTGCATGGGGAAAAAGTATTAAATTAGCGACTGTCATCGCTTCGACGAAATAAATTTTTGAATGTAAAATTTCTTTATTGACGTTGTGCACTTTTTGGATGGCAAAAATTTTTGAATTTGCGACCGTCGTCGTCACTTTGCTGAAATAAATTTTGTACGTATATAAATTATGTGTATGTATACATAAATAGCATAGGGCAAACGCATCGCGTATATGATATAGGTATAGCACTTCTTTTTGGATGGGGAAAAAGCATTGAGCTCGTAACTTATATACTATAAGAAGTTTTCACTTCTGTCGGCACTCCCATGAGTGCCTTCAATTTTTTTTTTTATTAAATGTAGCAATAACTCCGAAATTATGGCAAATATAACACGAAAAATAATCAGTATTTTTTAAGGATTTCAAATGGCAAAAAATATACAGGGTGTTTCGTTTGAAATAAGAGAGTTTATTAGATTTCCAGAAAAACGGAAAATTTGGCAACAGTGTAATTACCACTATAATATCGGCCGCATTAGAAGACCCTTACCCACCAAAATTTATAAAAATCGTTTTAGCGGTTTCCGAGAAATTACCGTGTTGCCAGATTTTTCCGCAACCCTGTATAACTCTTTTAGCGTTTATGGAAAACATTTAAATTCCACAGTATGTCTGCCAGATATTTATGGATTTTTTTTCTTTAAGATGAACCAAGTTAACTGTCATAATATAAAAGCAAATATTAAGACCAAAAAAGTACTATAGAATATATTCGAATTTGTAGACACCAAAGTTCAAAAAATAGTGATAACCATAGAGATATTTTTGGTCTTCCAGTGACATACAAATCTCATAATTTAGTTTCTACAATTTTGATACTCTTACGATAATTTCTCTTAAGATCTATTTACCGCAGGCTGTGGGTGAAAAAACGTGATATAATTCAGGAATTTTTGAAACCTATCAGGTGTTGTAAAGGACGATGCCAGGAATAACTTCTACTAAAATGTAACCAAAAATATTGTGCGCTTTTGTTTTTATTGCGATTTTCATTTGTTAAATTTGCAATTTTTAAAGATTTTTAATTTTGCAGCTTAGGATATTGATTCTAGAGAAAAACTTTTTAATAGAAAGTTGTAGTAAATTAAAAAACCTACAATTTAAGCTATGGTAAGTTTAATTTCGTTTATTGGTTATTGCAAAACAGACTGCGAAAGGTCCAAAATGGCCGTTTTTTACAAATTGCGGTATTTATTGTACAAATAATTTTTTTTATTTTTTAAAGCTTTAAACTGAAGATCTTTCAATTCCAAACATAAAAAAAATTGTAAGGCCGGATTAACGAATTTGTTGCTTAGATATTATAAATTGTTTATCCCAAGAGGTCAAATGTCGAAGGCTATAACTTTTTTAAAAAAATCGTAGAGAGTTAATGAAACATCCAATCTCCTTCTAAAGAGTTATATTTTCATATTCTGATGTAAATAAATGCGTAAAACATTTTTAAACCTCTAATTTTTGGGTTTTAAAATAAGGGGGCAAATTTCGTTATAAACATTTAGAGCTGAAGCGGCCCTGTACATCCTATGAGTTTTTAACTTACAGATTATTGTTGCTAAAGACGAAACGAACATTTATAAAAAAATAAAAAATTTCTAAAACCAACTGAAGCCGAGCTAAATGTTGGGTTTGAAAATAAGGGGGCAAATTTCGTTATAAACATTTAGAGCTGAAGCGGCCCTGTACATCCTATGAGTTTCTAACTTACAGATTATTGTTGCTGAAGAAGAAACGAAGATTTATAAAAAAATAAAAATTTTCTACAACCAACTGAAGCCGAGATAATTGTTTCTTTTTTCTTAAATCGTAGTGCCTTTAATTATAACAATTAAGAAATTATTTTACAGTCATTGACTAAAGAAAGACTTATATTATCTTAAAATAAAAATTATTATAAAATATAGTTACATTTAATTATTAAAAATTATTTTTAAAATCGGTGCTTTTGCGAGCGGCCGAATTTTGCAAATCGCCCGGCTCGCTTCAAATCCGCGCGCTCGGAAAATTTTTAAGTAACTTGTATTAAATTTTGACCGAAAACAATTTAATAATATTACCATTATAATATACAGTCTATTTACCACTGTATTTGTTTTTCTTGATAAAATTTTATATGTGAAATCTCATTTCTGAAGAAATAATATTACAAAAATTATACATATAATATATGAAATATATAACTATATTTTTAATTTTTTCATTGTTATATAAATATAATAATAATAATGTTACTTCTTATTATACAATATAAAACTTTTTCTTCTTGTAGTGACTATCCGTTTTGGATGTTGGCGTCCATCATGGCAATTTGGCAAAACCCATTTGGAAACTGAGAACCAGGAAGGCGAAGGATTATTACCTTGCTAGAAAATTTACGTACGTCGTTCAACACAACAACTACAAATCTTTTTAGAGCAGCAGTACCTTTTTAGTGTGCAAGTACAGATTGCCATGATGGTCGCCAACATCCAAAACGGATAGTCACTAAAAGAAGACAAAGTTTTATATTGTATAATAAGAAATAACATTATTATTATTATATTTATATAACAATGAAAAAATTAAAAATATAGTTATATATTTCATATATTATATGTATCATTTTTGTAATATTATTTCTTCAGAAATGAGATTTCACATATAAAAGTTTATCAAGAAAAACAAATACAGTGGTAAATAGAGTGTATATTATAATGGTAATATTATTAAATTGTTTTCGGTCAAAATTTAATACAAGTTACGTAAATTTTTTTTATTTTTTTATAAATATTCGTTTCGTCTTTAGCAACAATAATCTGTAAGTTAAAAACTCATAGGATGTATAGGGCCGTTTCAGCTCTAAATGTTTATAACGAAATTTGCTCCCTTATTTTCAAACCCAAAAATTAGAGGTTTAAAAATGTTTTACGCATTTATTTACATCAGAATATGAAAATATAACTCTTTAGAAGGAGATTTGATGTTTCACCAACTCTCTACGATTTTTTTTTTCAAAAAGTTATAGCCTTCGACATTTGGCCTCTTGGGATAAACAATTTATAATATCTAAGCAACAAATTCGTTAATCCGGCCTTACAATTTTTTTTATGTTTGGAATTGAAAAATCTTCATTTTAAAGCTTTAAAAAATAAAAAAATTATTTGTACAATAAATACAGCAATTGTAAAAAAACGGACATTTTGGACCTTTCGCAGGCTGTTTTGCAATAACCAATAAACGAAATTAAACTTATCATAGCTCAAATTGTAGGTTTTTTAATTTACTACAACTTTCTATTAAAAAGTTTTTCTCTAAAATCAATATCCTAAGCTGCAAAATTAAAAATCATTAAAAATTGCAAATTTAACAAATGAAAATCGCAATAAAAAAAAGCTCACAATTTTTTTGGTCACATTTTAGTATAAGTTATTCCTGGTATCGTCCTTTACAACACCTGATAGGTTTCAAAAATTCCTGAATTATATCCTGAAATCGACCTATTTTTCACCCACAGCCTGGAGTAATTAAGATAATTGTAAGTGTACATGGACGTGGCAATGGGATGGCAAAGGATGCAGATTTATTATAATACATATTGGCACAATAAAAATTGTATGTATTAACCCTAAAAACACAAAACATTCCAGGAATGTACTATCAAAGTTCTATTAATGTTTGAATGTCCTGGACATTCAAGGAACATTCGGTGAACATCTGATTAAATTATTGGTGGAATGTCACCACTAGACATTCTATGAACATACTACCAATGTCCTATATTTTAAGAGAGGTCATTTACTACTCAATTTGCGTTCATTGTCAAATTTGCCGCGCCTATATCTATGCTTTAGGCAATCCAAACCACGTGACTTCTGGTTCTGGTTGGCATACAAAAAGTTACAGAGGTTATAGTTATGTTTGTAATATTTCATTTCATTGTTTATCGTCGTATTTTGTCTATTTTGGATTCATTTGGATTTCGTTTGCTGTATTTTGTAGATTGTAATTGTAATGTACAATTCAATACAATGAATCGTCATCGTAGTGATGATTATGGAAAAAAATACATATATGACAAGATTTTGTGCAATAAAAATGTTTATATTTATCAAGGATGTAATATTTGGTATGGCCACATATACTTCTGGTATATCGTCGGTGATGTGACAATACATCCTATCTGTTTTTTCATGAATTTTGTAGGAGATGAAAAACCATTTTTATGGTCATCTCCTGTTTTCACATGTAAATTTTGACATGTTTTTTAGTAAATAGATAGTTGAATTTACTACAAAACATGTCAAAAAATATCATATGAAAATAGGAGGTGACTGTAAAAAAAGTTTTTAGTCTCTCTTACAAAACTCATGAAAAAACAAATCGGAGGTATTATGTCACATCAGCGACTATATCCAGGGAATGTATAAAAAATATACTGTGAATGTCCAAAGAACATTCGTAGACATTCATGGAATGTTCCAAGACATTCAAGGAATGTTTAAAATGCTGACAGAGGACTTTCCTGGGACATTTAGGGGACATTCTTGTGCTTTTGAGCACCTTCCAGGAATGTTTTCAATATCCTGTGTGTACATTCTAGGAACATACATGGAATGTTTGGTGTTGTTAAGGAAGAGTTTTATGAATATTGCAACCAAAGCATACCGGTAACCACTATGAAGTTATTAAACAGATGTTTTCGAAGTGAGGTAGACACGGATTAGCTGACAGCTATAGCAAGTGTAAGTTGGCACTTGCATTTTGAACATTCCATAATTCGAAGGGACGTATATTAAGTGATAACGATTCAATTTAAGTAGGTAATTATATCCATCAAAATACATTAGGCATGCAGGGAATTAAGGTTGGATGCCTCAATTATCTCGGAAACAACTTGCACGACTTTTAAAAGTGTTAGTGAGTACGGGTCTTGTGATGCGGCCGATATTATGGTGGTATTTACATTGTTGTCAGATCTTCTATTTTTCTGGAAATCTAATAAACTTTCATATTTCAAATGATATAATTTTTGCGTTTTGAAATCCTTGGGAAATACTGATTATTTTTAATGTAATGTTCCCTACACTTAAATGCCATAATTTCGGAGTTATTGCTGTATTTAAACATTTTTTTTAACAAATTATGAAAATCAATTTTTTCGGCCCGGGTACATTTAGGTTTTTGGATCATTCGGAACAAATCAGTTCTTTAGTAATTTTTCTTTAATGTTGATCCTTTTTTGAGGTGTAAACAATTATTTAAAACTGAAAAAAAAAACGAAAAATGACTATTTTTAAGGTTCAGAAATACAAGTAAAAATTATATTTTTGAAATTACAAAGTGCCTAAGTGCAAGTCAAACCTTATTCTATCAGTTTCCTATAAGGAACTTGAATTTAGGCACTTTTCAATTTAAAAAATAAGATTTTTTACTTGTGTTCTTGATCTGTGAAAATCGTCATTTTTTTCAGTTTTAATCTGATTATTATAAGTCGAAAGCGATTAACTTTATAGAAACATTACAAGAGACCTTTTATACTCAGAATGATCCAAAAAATCTAAAGTAATATCTGCTTAGGCCGAAAAAATTGATTTTTATAATTTGTTTTAAAAAATTGTTTAAATAAATGTAGCAATAACTCCGAAATTATGGTATTTAGATGTAAGGAACATTACATGAAAAATAATCAACATTTCTTAAGGAACTTCAAAACGCATAAAATATACAGGGTTCATATTATGGTTCACACATAAATATACTTACAGTTCATGAGATTTCCAAAAAATGGAAGATCAGACAACAATGTAAATACCACCATAATATCGGCTACCTCACAGACCCTTACACACTACTAAATAAGTTTTTATATGCAGCCTTGAAAGGATTAGGCACAAGTTCAAAGATAATACTTGGTCAAATAAAAATATCTAATCTCTATGAAATACTTGATATGAACGCTCACAATATAATCATCATCTGTTAAGATGCATAAAACGAAGATGGTTCCAAAAATTACTGCTTATTTTAAGTAGTAGAATTACAGTCTCTTATACAGGTTGTTTCGGAAAAAGGTAACTAGTGTAGGAAACAGAGGTTGAACCTCGTAAAATGGACACAAGTCCGGTTTTATTTTTTTTTTCTGGTATATCAAGGGGTGCTTATTATGAGACTGAAATTTTCTTTCGCCCCGGAACCCCCCTTTTCATCCCTTTAAAGGGGGTAATTTGTGGTTTTTGCGAAACGTAGCCCTTCCTGGACGTTTTACAAAAAATTTACTTAATAGTAAAATAAAGAGGACTATATTTCCTACTATTTATTTCCCGACAGCATATGCCTATCACCCACCGTTTAGCGGGGTTGACGCCCCAAAGTTGACAAATTTTTAAAAAAGATGTTTTTAAAAAATATATTTTTCCCTAACTGTAATGAAAATTAAGAAGAAACCCTGCGGCAGTTAATCACAAATAAGTGGCTGATTTTTTGGTATAGGTTTCATTTAAGGGCAATTGCAAATTTTTTAATTACAGGGTGATATATTTTAAAAAACCCCTTTTTATACCATCTGAACCGCCTATGCTAGAGTAAAAAAAACTTTCAGCGATTATCCATGTACTGGTGTTATTTACAAATTTGTATAATACACCCCCATATTTTCCCCGGAACCACCCCAAAAAAATAGGAGAATTAATAAAGAAAATAATCAAAAATTGATTTTGGGCCACCACTGTGGTTTTAGGGTGCAAAGAAAATAAAATATTCATAGGTCATAATGTGTAGCAGACAGTGTGTTCTTTTATTTTCCATAAATAAGTTATCAATAAAATGAATAGGTGACGAAAAAAAAAAAACAAAAACTGGAGCCCGCCAAAGCATTTCTGAGGTTTACGGCGCCACTGTGCCGTTACGGTTGCTTATACGAAAAAAATGCATAGGACCTTATTTGTAGAGAAAATAGTGGTTTTTAATTCTGTATAAGTTTTGTTTTAAAAAAATGCATAGGTAATGAGAAAATCGTAAAAACATGCTCGCCAAGGGATAGGGGTAGTTTCTGCATGTTATTTTCAAGGATAGGGGTACTTTCCGCAGGGATGTTGCAATAATCATATATATTTATGAAAAACCCTATTGATGGAGCATATGTAAATATGGGCCAAAAAGCAAAAAAAAAAAATTTTTTCAACTCCCTCTTTATTTATTTTTTTTTTTTGGCTACAGGGGTTCCATCAAGAAATCGCTTTTGGTGTCCATGCATGGGTAATAAGAACGTGCACAAAATAATATACGAAGCATTTTAATAAATGGCATGGTGTATGAAGGATTCCAAGAAAATCACTTTCTTTATTAATTTTCCATTTTTTTGGGTGGTTCCGGAAAAAAAATGGGGGTGCATTATAGAAATTTGTAAATAACACCAGTACATAGATAATCGCTGAAAGTTTTTTTTACTCTAGCATAGGCGGTTCAGACGGTATAAAAAGGGGCTTTTTAAAATGTAACACCCTGTAATTAAACAATTTGCAATTGCCCTTAAATGAAACCTGTATCAAAAAATCAGCCACTTATTTGTGATTAATTGCCGCAGGGTTTATTCTTAATTTTCAGTACAGTTAGGGAAAAATAATTTTTTTAAAACATCTTTTTTAAAAATTTGTCAACTTTGGGGCATCACCCCGCTAAACGGTGTGTGATAGACATATGCTGTCGGGAAATAAATAGTAGGAAATATAGTCCTCTTCATTTTACTATTAAGTAAATTTTTTGTAAAACGTACAGGAAGGGCTACGTTTCGCAAAAACCACAAATTACCCCCTTTAAAGGGATGAAAAGGGGGGTTCCGGGGCGAAAATTTTTAAGAAAATGTTAGTCTCATAATAAGCACCCCTTGATATACCAGAGAAAAAAATAAAACCGGACTTGTGTCCATTTTGCGAGGTTCAACCTCTGTTTCCTACACTAAACATTGTCTCTAATATACGTAAAAAACTGAAAAATAATTGAGGTTTCCTGAGTAAACATTTTTGTAACGCCATCCGTTTTAAAGATACAGGACGTTGAAGAACAAAAAAATTTACACATTTTTTAGGATTTTGCTGAAATTACTGGCAACATTGTAATGAAATTTGGTGGGTTTTAAGAAGTAGTTATTGTAAATTTTTTGACATACAATTAAGAATTTTACAGTCATCATTGTCGCGCACTGAGATATTTCAAAGTAAAAATAATTTTTAAATTTCTCGTTCAATTTGTGGCAAAAAAATTTTATATTCCCTTTTTACCTACGACGCGCCGTTTTATGCAAAAAAAATAAAACATCTTAACCCTTACAAAGTATTCGAAAACGTTTCTATACATTCATAATATAAAACTTTTGTAAATTTTTTTGTTCTTTGACGCCCCGTATCTTGATAACGGATGGCGCTATAAACATTTTTTACTCACCAAACACCAATTGTTTTTCAGTTTTTTACGAAACACCCTGTATATGTATACCAACAAAACTACTACCAAAAAATCTGGAAAATATCAATTAGGAACATTACTTAAATAAATATCATATTTAAAACTTGATAATTCCATCTGTGTTACGTATATAGACATAATAAGAGTAGACTAGATAAGGTAGTGGCCACTCTGTGAATAGTAGTGAAACGACAATATTCACTTTTGCCTGTCATACGCGTGTGATCGCGTGGTAAAGCTCTGCAAAATTTTGCTCAGGACGCCTTGTCTATTCTTATTATGTCTATGGTTACGTGTTTTTTTCAAAAAATTCAATTTGACCCCTAGCCTTCAAAATCATATATCAAAGCCTTGTGCATTCATCGATGCTACTACTATCAACGCTATTGGTCACACTAGTCTTACTATTGCTAGCCAACGAGGTGCTACTACCGAGTGTACTATTATTTTCGGTATCGGTACCTGTAAATCCGACCGAATCGGCGACTGACAGCTGACAGTCCACGTCCTTGTCCACAGCCTCCTTAGCCGCCTCGCTGGTCAACAAAACTATTTCGTTCATTTGTTTCTCTTCGTTGGTAAATTGATCTTTTCGTATTCCAACTATTTGTTCGAATGTGGGAGGTTTGAATAAACCGAAGTCGCCTCCTGGGAGTTCGTCTTTGGTGGGAGGACCAGGGAGGTCGAGTTTGTGTCTCTTCAGCTCCTCCATAGACGTTTCGAGATGGCGGATCACTGAGTCTTCGTCGTATTGAAAGTCTTTATACAATTTAACCTAAAATGTAAGGCAAATATTAATAACATATTGGAATCCGTCCGTGATTAGGCTAACTTCAAAATCTGTAATTAACATTAAAGGACACCGCACACATCTTATGGAAAATATAATGTCACTCAAATGAAATAAAATTTACATAAATAGATTCGTCTCGAAATTTAAAGAATTTGATATCATTGCTCCAACTGTGAATTTTAATTAATAACGGCGTAAATTGTAAATCAACTTTTACGCCAGGGAAATAAGGAAAAAATATACCATATTCGGGACACTTGAGCAGCCAGGTTGCAAATAGGTTTTTTGGGTACTATATATCGAATACATTTTAAATACAAAAATGCTCGTCACAGTTCGGACGAGAATATTAGCTATTAACAAATAAGCGTCAAAAATGGCAGTTTTTTCGTTTAAATCGCTACAGGTAAAAATAGGGTAACTAAATATCTTAGTTATAGTATCCTTCTTTTAGTAGATGAGCAAATGTTTTAAATGGAAGTTTTTGAATTTTAATCCGATCCTTTGTTGCTTCGGAAATTTCAAAATAAAATTAAAATTTAGAAAATAAAAAAATAATAAAAAAAAAGGTTTGTTTATAACAATTAAGCAACCTAACTAGCGCCATTTTGAAGTTCAAGGTATACAGTTTATGTGTAAAGTATGACCAAACTTTGAACTTCAATAAAGTGGTTAATAAAGCTTTAAAATTACGTTCTAACGAAATCGATTCGTGGTCGGTGGGGGAGGTGGGGGGGAATAATTATTAAAATCCGTGCAATCAAAAAATTAAATTGATTAAAAAATAGTGGTTGGTGATAGAAGAGTGAAAATTAAGGGTTGTATGTATTTTTTAATTCTACACCATATAAAATTAAGGTAGACAATTTTGTCCAAAAAATAAAAAAAATGTCAAGGGGGCAACCCCCCTTATATTTATGGGAATGAAAAATAGATTAGAACCTATTGTCAGTCCTACAGGATATACGTGTAAAATTTCATAAAAATCGCTGAAGCCGTTTCGGAGGAGTATGGTAACTAACACGGTTACAGGAGAATTTTATGTATACATAGAAGTAACTGTGAATTAAATAATAAAAGTGGCTAACTTTGACCGCAATTAACCTAGGCAAAAAGTTTTTTTTTGAAAATTCGTGTAAAAATACCAGCTTTTGAAATCCCAAAGTAGATTTACTCTACAGTCAATATTAACAAAGCTTTTCAAATTGTTTTTAAGCCAAAAATGACTCTACTTTAGTAAAATGTTTTCGGAATGATATAAATGACTTTTTATAGATTTTTTTAAATGCTTTGAAAATATAAGTGTTCTTCTTTCATGTGCTTTCCACATAATTGCTGTATCATTATTATTTTCTGAACAATAACATTGCCAAAAAAAATCTCTTTTGGATAAACAAATTGAACAAAATTTAAACTAATTGACGAATCGTCTTGAATTTTTTTGTGCATGATATGTACTGGTTGTCTCAACTTTTCATGCAATATCAAAGTCTTAAGTTAATTTTCGCAAAATAGGCTAACTTCAAAATATGTAATTAACATTAAAGAACACCACACACCTTAATACTGGCCATTCATAAATACTATTACTGTAGTGGCTATTGAAAACAGCTTAAACCAGCGTGAGCTAATCAGCTTAGAGGAACGCTTGTTGTACGATACTTTTGTGCGCTTGGCCAAATTATACCTACTTTAGTATCTATTAGCCTCTGCCTTATAGATTTATGAAGTGGCGATTCCGAAAATCTTTTTTCTGTCTTTGACTCATTTAAGTTCCCATTTGATTTCAGATTTATCTATATCAATTTACGCCGTTATTATTCAAAATTCAGAGTGGGCGCAATGGTATGAAATGATTGAAATTTAGAAGAGCAATATATTCATGTAAATTTTATTTCATTTAAGTGACATTATATTTACCATAAGATGTTTACGGTGTCCTTTAACGATTAAAATAAATTTTCTGGTACGATCGCTAACGCTACCGATCTCACAAGGATGGAAGCTATTTTCATTTATTAATTTATAATAAACGAAAAATTCCTAAAACATAAAATCCTTTATAAAAGGTATATTTGTTAAAATCCCTATACAGGGCTACATCAAAGACATAACTAGTTTTCGATCGGTTGACCGATCATCATCAGTGTAATCCTAAAATGTGTACAACCAGATAAAATGATGCAAAGTATTTAAAATGTTGACTAAGGTTATAAAAAGTTATAGGTTATACTCACTTAGAATCTACATGCTAACCACCAAAGTAAAAATATTTGGGTAAAAACCCTTTACAATTGATCCGTCATAGGAACATATGAAGAAGATGTGATTTATAACATGGATGCATAAAATATCCAATGTTTTACGCCCGAGGTACCAATGAGCTCAATCTGTCAAGTTCACATCATGGCTGTATGGAAGCAAGTGATTTTGATAACGGAAATTCTGAATGGTGACATGACAGGAATGACATTTCCACAGGAAGTTATAACTTCCCTGTTGTTTTGTGGTATTTATTGTAAAATTTGTTAAATTAATAACAATAAAAACAGTCGTTCCCACTGTGGTGAATAGTCTATTAAAATGGAAATAGACTTGATGTAAATGTTAAAATATTGTAATGAAAGAAGTAGGCAAACCACATTACACATAATACGGAAAACTTAATAAACGTTATCAAACCCTTTATATGTGATATCTAGGGCTTAGAAAAGCAGTTGTACGTTTATTTAAAGTTATCAGTTATATTAGAATAATTGGAAGTTGTTATAGTATGTGGAAGTACCATAAAAATCACTGTGTGGGTGACAGAGGTGTAGAACTGTTTTCTGATCTGGGAGGGATATATAATACAAGCTCAGATACATGCGACCATTTTTCAAAATCCCTGCATACCGCCTGGAACTCTAAGGGTTCGACAAAACAGACCAGTATATGATATAGTTAAACATAGGGGAGAGGGTTGGTGTTATAAATTTATGAGATTATAATTAAAATGTAACATGAACGGGACCCAGAAAGAGTAGTGAGACTATTAAATTTAGTTACAGTATGATTATATGGGGTGGAGGTAGTCATAGAAAAATTATTGATGAAAATTTATAGATGAAAAGGTATGTATGTGGGTGATGATAACATATGTTGGTTTGTGTGTGTGTGTATAATTGGATAGATGATAGTGGTTGATGGGTAGAGATGAATAAGGAAAGAAAATCATTATGGATTGTGTCAAATCAACTGTAAATGTGACTGTATGAAAGCGATAGAAGTAATAAAGAGGTGAATGAGGTTGATGTAGCCCTGTATAGGGATTTTAACAAATATACCTTTTATAAAGGATTTTATGTTTTTGTAATGGTATACAGCCAACTACAGGAAATTTTTCCTCGTGGAAACGAAAAATTCTCCACCCTGGTGAGATTCGAACTAACGACCATTCGGACCTTTCGATTAAAAGGTAGGCGCTCTATTAGTCCCAATCACTGCAGCAGTGGAGCTATGTTTTTATTTTCACGGTGCCAGTAGATGGCGCATAAATCACTTAATTTTCAATATTTTTTTATGAAAATTGTTTTACATGTACAGGGTGGGGCATTAGTGTGACAAAGTCCAATGACTCGTTTGTCGTAAGAGATACGAAAAAAAGTTATTTAGGTAAAAGCTGGGGCACACATAGTATCAGATTTTTAAAATATTTTCAAATATACAGAGGCGTCCGTATTGACAGGGTGACACAAACTTATGTTTTTTTAAATGGAACACCCTGTATATTTTTACATTTTTGGATTCTCCTCGATGTTTCCTTTCTTAAAATATATGGTTTTGTGATATTATACGAGGTAGTTTAAAAGTTAATTACGTTTTTTTGTTAATTTCGTAGCAAAATCTACACCCTGTAGAATTGTAGTGATTTGACATCGAATTTTCTATTTACATTCAAACAATTTTTAGTATAGTCTACTACTGTTAATCATTAATAGTATAGCGAAATGTTTAATTTTAGTATACAGGGTGGGTCGAAACTCGGAATGAGTATTTTCTGAGTTTTCTTAAATGGAACACCCTGTATATTAGTATTGTAATGAAATTATATTTTATGGTACTTTCTTATTTTTTAAGCATTCCCTATACCTAAGTGCTTTAATTTGTAAGTTATTCGTCATTCTTTAAGCAAACATTAATTGCAACAAAAATTACGTAAAATTTCATTAAGTAACCGTGAAAATATCCAATAAAAAGTAATTTTTGGAAAAAAAATACATAATAATCTCGCCTGATCCTTAATTTATTAATATTGGATGAGATATCCAAATACATTCGTAGTTAAGGTTGTTGGTGCTTAAAATATGAATCAAACATACAAAATTCTGCCTAGTTGGCTATGACACAAAATTTGCTTAAACATTTGACATTATACTGTTTATATAGTTCCAGTTGATTTGATATTATTACTAATATTAATTTTTCTAATGAGGAACGGATTAAAATGGCTTTGTGCTTGGAGAGTTTAACAAAAATTTGCTACTTGCAATAAAAATTTATCATCAGCAATTCCCTGATAGACGACAACCAAAAAGAGAAACTTTTGAAAGTATACTAAAACGATTTCAACAGACTAGATACTTAGATTGTAAGAACGATTGTACCAATATGCAGATCCTCAGTGACACTAAGGATTACATTTAATTGCTGTTTTCTTCACTTACAATAGTTTTTATTCGAGCAGATTTATCATAATCTAAGTGATCAGTCCGTTGAAACCGTTCTAGTATATTTTTAAACGTTTCTCTTCTTAGTTGTCGTCTATCAGGGAATTTCTGATGAAAAATTCTTATTACTACTAGCACATTTTTGTTATATTCCACTAGCACCAAAATCTTATTAATCAGTTTCTCATAAGAAAAATACATATTAGTAATGGTAACAAAGCAACTGGATCTATAAAAATAGTATAATGTCAAATTTTTAAGGAAATTTAGTGTCATAGCCGACTAGGTAGAATATTTGTATGTTTTTATTAATATTTTGCGCACCGACAACCTTAACTACGAATTTATTTGGATATTTCATCCAATAGTAATAAATTAAGGATCAGACTAGATTATGATGTATTTTCTTTTCCAAAAATTATTTTTGATTAAATATTTTCACAGCCACCTATTAAAATTTCATGTAATTTTTCTTACAATTAATGTTTGGCTTAAAGAATCACGAATAATTTACAAATTAAAGCACTTAGGTATAGGGAATGCTTAAGAAATAAAAAAGTACCATAAAATATCATTTCATTACAATACTTAAATACAGGGTGTTCCATTTAAGAAAACTCAGAAAATACTCATTCCGAGTTTCGACCCACCCTGTATACTAAAATTAAACATTTCGCTATACTGTTAATGTTCAACAATAGTAGACTATATTAAAAATCCTTTGAACATAAAATAAAAATTTGATGTCAAATCACTAAAATTCTACAGGGTGTAGATTTTGCTGCGAAATTAACAAAAAAACGTAATTAACTTTTAAACTACCTCGTATAATATTATAAAACCATATATTTTAAGAAAGGAAACATCGAGGAGAATGCAAAAATGTAAAAATATACAGGGTGTTCCATTAAAAAAAACATAAGTTTGTGTCAGCCTGTCAATACGGACGACCCTGTATATTTAAAAATATTTTTAAATTATGGTACTATGTGTGCCCCAACCTTTACCTAAATAACTTTTTTTCGTATCTCTTACGACAAACGATTAATTGGACTTTGTCACACTAATGCCCCACCCTGTATGTACTTCTCTTTATAATAAATGTTGATGAAAATTTTCAAAACAATTGGTACAGTACTTTTTATTTTAGAAATTCCCAAAAAAGTATATGAACTTCGTACTTTTCATAAAGCTTTCAAATGGTTTTGAAAAGGTTTCAAATAAAGCTTTCAAATTTTTGAATTTGTAATTAGATAAATTATTAGATTTAGAGTCGATCGGATAGCTCAGTGCGACTAGCGGCTGACCCGCACTTCACTTCGCTGTGAGGTACGAGAGTTCAAGCCCAAGCCAGGCCATCGGAAAAACAAAAAGGCTAACGCGTCAGTATAAAATTCTAAATATGAATCTGGCGCTTAGACTGGAATATGCGGGCATCTGATCGACCTATGAGGGAGCAGTACGGCAAGGGATAAGGGCTTGCGGCTCGGTGATACTCCCCATAGATCCCTACCGAAGGGCGTTGACGCCTAAGAACGGTGTATATACATTAGATTTAGAATAAGTTTTCAATCCAACGGCATATAAAACAACATAATGTTATTCTATATCCCACCAGACTGAAAACAATGGGAACCTTCTCTGGTTACACCTCCGAGGCTTCTACAATTTGCAAACCATAAGGGATGCTGAGACTAGGAAGATGAGGGAATTTTACAATTTATAATTCTGGTTCCATCTGCTCAGCGCGGTAAAGTTCCAACGAGAATGGTTCCCTTCGTACTCCAATCAGAGTAAACATATAAATCAAAATTGAATATCCATTAGATTTAGTGTAATAAATAAATTAGATATCGTAGTTTGTAAAATAAAGGATATAAATTCAGTGTTTTTCATTTGTTTAGTTGTAAGTTATTAAAAATAAATAAAGTCAACTAAAATTAAACATTAGTGCCTAAAAGAACATAAACATAAATCAGAAATAGTAAAGTCAACCGCGTAAACAGTACACTACTCTCATCGGTGTTGCCACATTTACGACGTATACAGGGTGTAACAAAAATACAGGTCATAAATTAAATCACATATTCTGGGACCAAAAATAGTTCAAATGAACCTAACTTACCTTAGTACAAATATGCACATAAAAAAAGTTACAGCCCTTTGAAGTTACAAAATGAAAATCGATTTTTTCGAATATATCGAAAACTATTAGAGATTTTTTATTGAAAATGGACATGTGGCATTCTTACGGCAGGATTATCTTATAGAAAAATTATAGTGAAATTTGTGCACCCCATAAAAATTTTATGGGGGTTTTGTTCCCTTAAACCCCCCCAAACTTTTGTGTACGTCTCAATTAAATTATTATTGTGGTACCATTAGTTAAATTCAATATTCTTAAAACTTTTTTGTCTTTTAGTATTTTTTCGATAAGGCAGTTTTTATCGAGTTGAGGCTTATTTTTAATATGTTTACATAAAAATTTTATGGGGGTTTTGTTCTTTTAAACCCCCCAAATGTTTTTGTACGTTCCAATTAAAATATTACTGCGGTGCCATTAGTGAAACAAAGTGTTTTTAAAACTTTTTTGCCTCTTTGTATTTTTTCGAGAAGGCACCTTTTATCGGATTGTGGCTTCTTTTTTAATATGGTTCAAAATATACCTAAAAATGTAAATCATACATAAATTTTCATATTATTACTAAGTCTCCATAATCGTACTTAACCATATACAAATATGTGGTGGATTTGACGAATATTCAAAATATCTTGATAAAAACTGACTTTTCGAAAAAGTACTAAGAGCCAAAAAAGTTTTTTAAAAACATTGTGTTTAACTAATGGTACTACAATAATAATTTAATTGGAACGTACACAAAAGTTTGGGGGGGGGGGGGGGGTTAAAAGGAACAAAACCCCCATAAAATTTGTATGGGGTGTCCAAATTTCACTATAATTTTTTCTTAAGATGTTACTGCCATGAGAATACTACATGTCCATTTTCAATAAAAAATGTCTAATAGTTTTCGATATATTGGAAAAAATTGATTTTCATTTTGTAATTTCAAAGGGTTGTAACTTTTTTATATGCACATTTGTACTAAGGTAAGTTATGTTCAATCAAACTATTTTTGGTCCCAGAATGTGTGATTAAATTTATGACCTGTATTTTTGTTACACCCTGTACATAAAACCCTACTCCTAATTGAAAAATCAGAACTTACCTGAATATAATTTACAATTGAGTCCATATCCGACAGTTTGAGTAAGGGCCTTTTATGTAGTTTGAGTATCGTGTAGGCCATCGCAGTTATTACTCTCTCACCATCCAATAAATAAATATCCCATATTCGTAGGCATAGATTAAACGGAACCTAAACAATCAATTCAACATCAGCAAGATTATGAAATATCGATAAATATGTATATGAAAAAAATGGCTTGAAAGCAAGTTAAGAAAATCATTCAAACTTGGACAAATATACCAAAGATTAAAAAATGTGTTTTTAATACCCAGCGTTGCAGGACTTAAGGAGCCACACCTTAGAATTGCATTTAGACCGGGCAGTATCGTCGTCCCCGCTAGCGAAATTATTCCGATTCGATTTTTTTGCACAAACTTACTCAAAAAGAGGTCCTTACAACATATTCACAAAGTGTCGAGCGGTACCGTGGTCGAAAAATTGCTTAAACAATTTTTTTTAACAAATTCACAAAAATAATTTTCTCATTTCGAACATTTTTTTTTAGATAATTTGGGTCATTCTGAGCAAAAAATGGCTCTTGTCATTTTTCTCTAAAATTGATGGTTGTCGAGTTATATGCGATTAAAAATTTGAAAAATGCGAAAATGGCCATTTTCAAGTCTTAATAACTCGATTAAAAATTATTATTACGAAAAGCAAAAAGTGAATAAATCAAGTTTCAAATCCCTTCTTCAAGGTCCTGAAGAGATTTTTGTCATTATTTTATTACAAAGCTGTTATTTTTAATTATTAACAATTAGCGCTATAGTCCAGGACGTATCGTCGCCCCCGTTAGTGAAATTATTCCGATTCGATTTTTTTGCACAAACTTACCCAAAAAGAGGTTCTTATAGCATATCCACAGGGTACCTGGCGGTGCCGTGATCGAAAAATTGTTTAAACAATTTTTTTTAAAAATTCACAAAAATAATTTTTTCAATTCGAACAAATTTTTTTAAGACAATTTTGGACATTCTGAGCAAAAAAGGTCTCTTGTGATTTTTCTCTAAAATTGATTGTTGTCGAGTTATACGCGATTTAAAATTTGAAAAATGCGAAAATGGCCATATAACTCGACAACAATCAATTTTAGAGAAAAATCACAAGAGACCTTTTTTGCTCAGAATTATCCAAATTATCAAAAAAAAATTGTTTATACGAAAAAATTATTTTTGTGAATTTGTTTAAAAAAATTGTTTAAACAATTTTTCGACCACGACACCGCCCACCACCCTGTGGATGTGTTATAAGGGCCTCTTTTTGAGTAAATTTGTGCAAAACAGTCTAATCGAAAAAGTTTCGATAACGGGAGCGACGATACAGTTGGACTATAGCGCTAATTGTTAATAATTAAAATTAGCAGCTTTGTAATAAAATAATGACAAAAATCTCTTCAGGACCTTGAAGAAGGGGTTTGAAACTTGATTTATTCACTTTTTGCTTTTCATAATAATAATTTTTAATCGACTTGAAAATGGCCATTTTCGCATTTTTCAAAATTTTTAATCGCATATAACTCGACAACAATCAATTATAGAGAAAAATGGCAAGAGACCTTTTTTGCTCAGACTGGCTCAAATTATCTAAAAAAATATTGCTCGAGTTGAAAAAATTATTTTTGTGAATTTGTTTAAAAAAAAATTGTTTAAACAATTTTTCGACCAAGGCACTGTCCGGCACCCTGTGGATATGTTATAAGGACCTCTTTTTGAGTAAGTTTGTGCAAAAAAATCGAATCGGAATAATTTCGCTAGCGGGGGAGACGATACTTCCCGGTCTAATTATGTGTATTTTTATTACAAATTATAACCCAATACTTAACTAAACTGTATTATCGAATTATGTGGAGTGGACCATTCTCATCTACTAAACGCAAATTTCTTCGAATGTCTCTCATGAGGTCCTGGACGGAATTCAGATCAATTTCTCTTAGTTTTTCGTAAATTCGCCGTCTTAATTGTTCTGCATCTTGGGTAGTGATGTAAAATTTCTGGGAAGATTCGAACGCCGCGGCGCGCCGGAAAGTTTCGGAAACTTTCCGGGAATATTGGAAACTTTCGGAAACTTATGGATATATTGCATTTTTATTAAAATTATTAATAATGTAGTTTAACTTCCCTGCTCTATCTATAGTCAGTTTATTTCTTCTTTTATTATGTATGAAAGAGTATGTGCTATAACTACGCTCTGTTTCAGCGTAGTAATCTGGTAACCCCAGTATTGTAATTGCCAAATCTTTTAAAGAAGTTTTGGTGCATATTCCTTGTCCCCTGCTTATACAATTTACTGATAAACTAAATTTCAAGTAAAATCCATTGACCAAAGGTCTGCTTTTGCACAGAATTTTGTTAGTTCTGTAAAAATATTTTCTTTGTTGTCAATAAACTGGTACCCCCGTCAAAATAGCCCCGTCGAAAATGCTCCGACAAAATAGCCCCGACATAATATCCCGCACACAAAATAGTTCCGACAAAATAGCCAGCAGACAAAATAGCCGCGGAATAATAGCCCGCCGACAAAATAGCCCCGACAAAATAGCCCCGACAAAAAAGCTCCCTTCAGAATTCATGATGAAATAATTCCTTAAAAATACATTTTTTCGGAAATGATAATTATACTCTATTCGGATGTTTATCTTAACCACATTAAATAAAAATGGTCTTTTCAGAGAACTCGAGTCCTGTCTTTTCTGCCTCTTGGAAGTTTGAACATTTAATTTAAGCGAAAATCAATGTTTATTTATGATATAAACATTTTTTTCTGTGTTCGGGCAACAGTAAAATGCATTTTAAATTAAATAAATTAAATACATTCTTCCGTTTTTCAAATAATTTAAATTAAAAAAAAGTTTTTGGACACCTTGTATAAATAATTATGTAATTGTTTATATTTCTAAATAGAGAAATAAATAACCTTTTAAATGAGCTTAAAAATAAAAATCGATCTATTTCAGAATTTTTCCTTAACGTCGCGGGTTTACGAAATAACGAATTTATTCCTTCCATTTGCACCATACTGTACGTCTGAATTGCTGATATGAATGAGTCAGATTGAATTAAATTATTAGAAGAATTTTTTTACTGAGCAACAACATTTTTGTTTAATTTATTAATATTTTGTATTTTGACAACGACGTCCGAAGTGGAAGTCGAAACGTTAATAAAATATTTTTTTTAAGTAAATTGTGGCTTATTTCCCATTTAGAATAGTAATTTAAAATAAATGGTACTCCGTTAAAATGTAAATCTTTTTATTGGAGGTGTTTTCTAAGAGTCTCTTTTAGCCGGGGCTGTTTTGACCAGGGCTATTTTGTATGCGAACTATTTTGTCGGGGCTATTTTGTTTGCGGGCTATTTTGTCGAGGCTATTTTGTGTCCGGGCTATTTTGACGGGGCTTTTTTGACGGGGCTGTTTTGACCGGGCTATTTTGACGGGTCACGCAATAAACTTGGGACGATTGGTTAATATCTTGTCTATACATTGCATAGCTAATATATGCTCTTCACCAGTGAGGCTTTGCCCTGTTAAAGAAGAATCAAGTAAGTTGGCAGCATAGTGCACAGGTATCACTGCCATTTTTTTCTTTTTTCTATTATTTAGATAAGCATTCCTTTTCCTCAGACTTACTGATTGGAAGTAATGGAATATTTTCGGTAAAAATATTTTCTGCATCTAATTGATGAATTGACGTAGTGGATTTTCTTTATTCTTAAATGCCTCGACAACCTGGGATATTTTAAACATATTGCCTTCCAATAAAGTACCTAATCCACACACAGTTGGTGTTAGAACAACTGCTACTTTTTGCAACTTTATCCAAAATATTTCATCATCCTGACAGTTCTGTTTAACATTCCGTGAACATTTTAAATTTTCTCCCTCTATGACCATAAGCACCGTTAAAGCACTTTTAGACGCAATAAGGTTATTTATACCTACAATTGAGGATTGAACCCCATCAAGTTTTTACAGGAAGTTTTAATGTTATAACTTAATTGTAGTTTTGACTTTTTTCTTTTTATTTATTATTTCTTTTTGAAATATTCCCATGCGTTTTACCTATACTACAATCATAATATAGATGCACTAGAAATAAACAAACCACATTGAACAAACAATACACATTGAATGTTCGAGGAGCATCCCCAAATCATGATTTACAATTTTTATACATTGTAAATCCCAAATCATGATTTGAAAAGTTTATACATTGTAATTCATGATTCGGGAGTACTCCTCGTAATATTCAACGTGTCTTGGTTTGTTTATTTATAGTACATCTTTATTGTGATTATAGTATAGCTTTAAGCATTTTTAGTATAAGCATAATGAAGGTAATGTTCAAAACAATGTTTATTTTGTACTTGGTAGTGGTATAGGTTCGCCGGCCGTGTGAATTAAATAGCGCTACTTCGATGTAAATTCAAATTACGTCACTGACTATTATGTCCAAAAGGCTCTTGGATATATTCTCAAAAGTTCTTGGAAATATTATGGAAAGTTCTCGGAAACATTCTTGAAAATTCTCGAGAATTTTCCATTGAAAGTTTCCGGAAAAATTCGCGGTCAGGAGAATATTTCCATTTTTTTTTAGGCGAATATTCTCGGAAACTTTCCAATGTTCGCTTGGAAATATTCTCGACTCACATCACTAATCTTGGGCTTCCCAGCCTTCACGATAAACTTTCCTAAATAGTAAGGCCCAAAAATTCTCTACTGGGCGAGCCTGAGGCAAGTTTGGAGGATTGGCGTTTTTGGGAACAGAGGGTATGTGGTGTTGTCGAAGCCAGTTTTGGGTATATCTTGAGTAATGGCCTGATGCTAAGTCTGGCCCAAAACATAATATCGTCATTGGCATGATATTCGTGGACAAACTGAAGCAGTTATAAATATAGCTCTGGCTATTCAAAGCTTCACCCCTCACTCTTCCCACAAAAGGTCGGGATACGCCCCTGTTAGAAATTGCGCACCAGACAAGAATTTTATCTGCAAATTTCGCCTATGTTTGTATCTAACATTGTTAGGACACTCCTCTGCGTTGTCCGCATAAAATCCATTAGTCCAGAAAGCCACTGCGCATCCGCTAGCAAAAATTTTTTAAAAGTTTTTTTTTGTTTTTTCCTAAAATTATTTTTTTTGCATGGAGCAAAGTTTTTTAGGTTTTTTGGATCATTCCAAACAGAAAAGGTCTATAGTGAGTTTTCTCTAAAGTTGATAGTTTTTTACATATAAGCGATTAAAAATTGAAAAATTGCCAAATCAACTATTTTTAACCCTCAAAAACTATGTGAAAAACTGAAAATTTGAATGTTGCCAAGGTAGGCAGATATTCTTTAAACATCGATTGATGAAATCCCGAAGAGTTTTTTACAATAAAATATTCAAAACTCCTTTGTTTTTTAATTGCTAATCAAGCGTGCGCGACACTATTTTCCACCGTTGCATGTGTATACTGTATGGTGCAAATGAAAGGAATACATTCGTTATTTCATAAACCGGCGACTTTAATTAAAAATCCCGAAACAGGTCGATTTTTATTTTTAAGTTATGATATTGTGGCATATATGGTATACTAGTGACATCATCCATCTGGGCGTGATGACGTAATCGATGATTTTTTTTTAATGAGTATAGGGGTCGTGTGCTAGCTCATTTGAAAGGTTCATCAATTCTCTATTCAGTAATATAAACATTTACATAATTATTTATATGTCCAAAAAAAGTTTTTAATTGAATTATTGAAAAAAAGAAGAATGTATGTAATTTATTTAATTCAAAATACATTTTACTGTTACCCAAAAACTGAAAAATGTATCTTTCACAAATAAACATTGCTTTTCTATTAAATTCAATGTTCAAGCCAGCTCCCGCCAGCCACCTGCCTCTTGGAAGTTTGAACATTTAATTTAAGCGAAAAGCAATGTTTATTTGTGAAATAAACTTTGTTTTCTGATTTGTGAAAGCAGTAAAATGTATTTTGAATTAAATAAATTACATACATTCTTCTTTTTTTGTCAAATAATTTAATTTAATAAAAATTTTTTGGACACCCTGTATAAATAATTTAAATGTTTATACAGGGTGTGTCATTTGGAAAGTAACATACGTTAACTGTAGAAAGAGGACACTTAGGTGGTCTCAAAATACAATACTTAATGGGTCTTACTTCATTAATAACAAAGATACTGATTGTTTTATCTATTTTGCCATTTTCTTATTTGTTTCATAACTTTTTAACCACACTGTATATTTATTTTATATTTGGCACGCAAATATTATTTAAGGTGTTCAATCAACTAATTTATTTAAAATTGTAAAAAATCCAGGTCCAGATTAAAAAATTTTGGAAAAATATTCCGACCCAAAAACAACACCCTGTACATTGAATTTTTTTAAAATAGATTTTGCATTTGAAAATAGGAGAAAAACTAAATTTAGTGGTATACTTTGAATTTTCGGCAAAATGATTTTTCTGGTCAAATTTTGAATTTGAATTCTGAAATTATGTGAATTGCGAAAGCTCGAAGTAGAAAAAAATTGAAATACGAGTTACAACTTGCTAACCATACTTTATTTTTATTTTATATTTATCACTGAATATTCTTTAAGGTGTCCAATTATTTAATTTATTTGCAATTATAAAAAAATCCAGGGCCGGATTAAAAAATATTGGAAAAATGTTCCGACCCAAAAACAACACACTGAACATTGAATTTTTTTAAAATAGATTTTTCATTTGAAAAGAGAATGAAAAACTAAATTTAGTGGTATACTTTGAATTTTTGAATTTTGAATTTGAATTCTGAAATTATGTGACTTGAGAGAGCTCGACTTAAAAATAAAAATAAAATGTGACTTAATTTTAATTAATACCATTGTTTAATGTACATTTTGAAAATGTTAACATTTTAGTATTTTTTTTATTACGGCGACAAATAATTCATAACAAATATTCACATTTAATTAATAAATATCTAAATAATACAAAGTCCACAAAAAATACATAACTTTAATCAACGAACTATCTTAAACATTAAAAAAAACAGAAAAAGATTGCTGATAAAAAACTTTTGGATATCTAAAATCCAAAGTTTATAACGAGGAAATAAATAGTAGAGAAGAACTTCTTGAGCGGATTAGAGACGCCTTCCAATAAATGAAGAATAACTCTGACGATATTAGGAAGTCAGTCAGAGTATGTAACAAAAAGAGCAAGACTTTGTCTTCGACAAGGTGGTGGCCATTTTGAACAATTACTATAGTTTTGATAAGTTTTTTTTGGAAAATTTTTTTTTTAATTTGTAAGATAGTTCGTTGATTAAAGTTATGTATTTTTTGTGGACTTTTTATTATTTATTCATTAATTAAAGGTGAATATTTGTTATGAATTATTTGTCGCCATAATAAAAAAAAAACATTAAAATGTTAACATTTAACAAATTTAGATTAAATGATGGTATTAATTAAAATTAAGTCACAGTTTAAGTTTTTTACTTCGAGCTCTCGCAATTCACATAATTTCAGAATTCAAATTCAAAATTTTACCAGAAAAATCATTTTGCCGAACATTCAAGGTATACCACTAAATTTAGTTTTTCGTCCACGTTTTAAGTGCAAAATCCATTTAAAAAAAATGAATGTACAGGGTGTTTTTTTGGGTCGGAACATTTTTCCATTATCTTTTAATCCGGCCCTGGATTTTTTATAATTGTAAATAAATTAATTGATTGGGAACCTTAAATATAATTCTGTGTTAAATATAAAATAAATAGACAGTGTGTTTAACAAGTTTTAAGTCTTATTTCAATTTTTTTCTACTTCAAGCTTTCGCAATTCGCATAATTTCAGAACTCAAATTCAAAATTTTACCAGGAAAATCATTTTGCCAGAAATTCAAAGTATACCAATAAATTTAGTTTTTAATCCTCTTTTCAAATACAAAATCTATTTTAAAAAAATTTAATGTACAGAGTGTTGTTTTTGGGTTGGAATATTTTTCCAATATTTTTTAATCCGGACCTGGATTCTTAACAATTTTAAATAAATTAATTGATTGTACACCTTAAATAATATTTCCGTGCCAAATATAAAATAAATATACAGTGTGGTTAAAAAGTTATGAACAAAATACGAAAATGACAAAATAGATAAAACACCCAGTATCTTTGTTATTAATGAAGTAAGACCCAAAGTATGGTATTTTTAAAATCGCTTAAGTGTCCTCTTTCTACAGTTATCGTATGTTACTTTCCCAATGAAACACCCTGTATTACTGAATAGAGAATTGAAGAACCTTTCAAATGAGCTAGCACACGACACCTATTCTCATTTAAAAAAATCATCGATTACGTCGTCACGCCCAGATGGATGACGTCACTGGTATACCATATATGCCACAATAATATCATAACTTAAAAATAAAAATCGACCTATTTCGGGATTTTTCCCTAAAGTCACCGGTTTACGAAATAACGAATTTATTCCTTTCATTTGCACCATACTGTATAGTATAGGTACACATGCAACGGTGTAGCAATTAAAAAACAAAGGAGTTTTGAATATTGTATTGCAAAAAACTCTTCGGGATTTCATCAATCGATGTTTAAAGAATATCTACTTACCTTGGCAACATTCAAATTTTCAGTTTTTCACATAGTTCTTGAGGGTTAAAAATGGCTGATTTCGCAATTTTTCAATTTTTAATCGTTTATATGTCAAAAACTATTAACTTTAGAGAAAAGTCACTAAAGACCTTTTCTGTTTGTAATGATCCAAAAAACCTAAAAAATCTTTGTTCCATTCAAAAAATAAAATTTTAGTAAAAAAACAAAAAAAACGTTTAAAAAATTTTTGACTCACTTTTGGTCCTGGCAACGTGCAAATTTGTTAAAAGAGTTCCTTTTTGAGTAAGATTGTGCAAATAATCCGGATCGGAATATTTTTCCTAGCGGATGCGCAGCGGATTTCTAGACTACATCGTTTTTCTTCATTTCAGAATTACTCAAAGTGAAATACTTTTCGTCATCTAAAATAATAATTTTTTCATTGGCAAAGTAAACTCAGTTGACGATAGCATCTTGACATACAAAAAAGTTACGCTTGAGAGTATTTGGATTTACTTCTCTCTCGATGTTTAAAACCATTCCTCCTCAATTCCAACGATATCCTACTCTACTCTTTGTACGATCTGTATTGACGAACCAATCTACTAGTTGACATTCCAACCTGGCTTTTTGCTCTTCTCACCAATATTTCTGACTTCTGTGCAGTAAACGCACGTGGTTTTCCACTTTTTGGTAGATTCACATAAGAGATACCCTGCTCGCACCCCGTTATTGTTCTATAAATCGTCCTGCGTGAAATGTTTTCTTCTTCTTCTTCCTTCTTGTATGTAGGCTTTAAAGCCTGTTTCTTCTTCAATATTAGCCTCCTAAATTGTTTAAGTTATCGCACCATCTTTTTCTTGGTCTGCCAATACTTCTTCGTCCATTTGGTGACTTATCTCGTGCTATTCGTACTATCCTATCCTCTGCCATTCTACTAATGTGTTCGTTTCACTTCTGTTTCCGTTTTGTCACCCATCCATGTATGTCGTCTACATTGCATGATCTTCTTATGTTTTCGCTTCTCTCCCTATCCAACAGACTTTTCCCTGATATTCGTCGGAGTATTTTCATCTCTGTTGTTTCTAGTAGTCGTCTCGCTTTAGATGTGTCAGGTATTGTCTCCGCCGTGTATGTCAATATAGGTCTAATTGCTGCTTTATAGATTCTTGCTTTTGCGTCTTGTGTTAGGTGTTTGTTCTTCCAGATTGTGTCATTAAGAGATACCGCCGCTTTACTTGCTTTTAAGCTTTGTTGTCGTACTTCCTCTTCAACATCTCCGTAACTGGTTATATCTATTACCAGATATCTAAACCTTGCTTCCTGCTTTATTATTTTCCCATCAATTTCGATTTTACATCGTAGTGGGTATTTAGATGTTGTCATACATTTGGTTTATTCTACTGATATTATCATATTGTATTTCTTGGCTGTTATATTGAAGATGTGTGTTAATCTTTGGAGATCGTCTTCTGTCTCGGCGATTAATGCGGCGTCGTCTGCATAACATAATATTTGTATTTCTTTGTTCCCCATTCTGTAACCATGACCTTTAGGTACTGCTTCTATTATTTCGTCCATTATTATATTAAAGAGCAGTGGGCTTAACGAGTCACCTTGTCTGACTCCGCTTTGTACTGGTATAAACTGCGTTAGTTTTCCATTTATCTTTGCCTGTATTCGATTATGAAAGTAGATGTTTTTGACGATGAAATGTTTTCATTATAGAATATTGGACAGATTTCAGCTTTGGGTACTCGCCCAACCAAATTGTACATACCTTTTTAGTATTATTTTATTTTTGTTAAAATTAAAGCCAATGAATTTTGTGCCAAAACTTTTAGGACATACGTTATTGTTAGCTGAATCGTATAATTGCCTCTAAATAGTTTCTTTATATATGTGGCCCATACTTCTTGTTCTTCTACATAATTAATTAACTTGTCGCATCGTTATGTAGTACGATATACAGTGCCCTATGAAAGAGCCTAGACCTTCCCAAGTCTATTACGCCAGTCAGTCCTATCCATTGCCAACTGTTGCCAGTTTGCTGCGCCTATTTTTCTCCCATCCTCATCTACACCATCCTTCCATCTAAGTTTTGGCCTACCCGTATTTCTACTTCCCACAGGTTGTCACATAAGGATTCTTCTAGGAGGGTTGTTATGCTGTGATCTTGCTAGATGTCCTGCCCATCTTAGTCTTCCTATTCTTATAAGAGATACTACGTCTTTACCACCAAATATATGTTTATATCTGTGGTATACCTCGTAGTTGTACCTCCTCCTCCAAATACCATTTTCATAGATGCCACCGAATATTCCTCTCAGGATCCTTCGTTCAAATATAAGCAGCAGGTTTTCATCTGCCTTGGAGATGGTCCATGTCTCCGATCCATATGTCAACACTGGTTGTATGAGGGTTTTGTATATGGTTATTTTTGTTTTTTTTTTGGCTTAAGTTTCTGCTTCTCATATGTCTACTCAGTCCAAAATAGCATTTGTTCGATAGGATTATCCTTCGCTTGATTTCTTCCGTCATGACGTTCTTCTTGGTGATCAGGAAGCCTAAGTATGTGAATTTGTCCACCACTTCAAAGGTAGAGTTACCAACAGTGAATTGGTGACCGATGTTTCTGGCTCTATTGTTGGGTGTTGATGCCAACATCTTAGTTTTCTCCTCGTTTACTTTCAGGCCCATATTTTTTGAGGTATTTGAGAAGGTCGTATACATTTCTTCTAGTTTGCGTGTTGTGCGGGCAACTAGGTCCACGTCATCTGCATATGCCAAAATTTGGAATGATTTATTAAAAATATTTCTTCTGTTGTCTATTCGTGCATTTCTGACGGCCTTTTCCAGAGCTATGTTGAAGAGGAGACACGCCAGCGCATCTCCCTGTCGCAGCCCAACATTTGTTTCAAACGCCTGTGATTGTTCGCCCTGTATTTCGACTTTGCAAACGATTTTACGCATTGTAGCCTTAACCAATTTTATCAGTTTATCAGGGATGTGGAATTCATCCATGGCTTCATACAATTTATTTCTTAGGACACTATCATAGACCGATTTAAAATCTACGAAAAGATGGTATTCTTTTTCTCATGATCATCTTTCAGTGCGTCACAGTTTTTCGATTTCTTTCTAACGCATTAAATTGTATGTGACAGAAAAAAAGGCACGTCGGTGATTACTTCTAGTTCTGTGATTATTCTAGTTGTCGATAGATGGCGCCATAATTAAAAAAAATATTTTTTTTTAATTAGATAATAATATTACAAATATAATCTGTATAATTTATAAGACTATACAAATCAAAGAAAATACCATTTTATAAATGCAAGAAACACATTTGATTTGTTTTTATTCTAAATTGAAAATAAAATGTGACAACTGTCAGATTTAACTAAAATGTCATGTTAGAATAAATGTCATAAATGTGTATTATCACGGACTTACCCTTTTTCCTATCATTTGTGACGCACTGAAAAATGATCATGAAAAGGACAATATGTGTCGATATTTAATTCATTGGTTTTTTTCTAGTATTTGCCTTAGCACACGTCTGTTGTTGATCGACCAGGCCTAAAACCACTTTGATATTCTCCAAGAAGCTCCTCTGAATGTGCACTTAGGCGACTATATAAGATACTCGAAAATATTTTGTAGGCTGTATTCAATAGGGTTATTCCCCTATAGTTTCTACATTCCAATTGATCACCCTCTTTGTGTAGCGAGCAAACGATTCCAATACACCACTCTTCCGGGATTTGTTCCTCATTCCAGGCTCTCAGTATTATTTTATATATTTGATTAGTCAGAGTAGCACCTCCATATTTAATAAGTTCCGCGGATATGCCATCTCTTCCTGGAGATTTATTATTTTTTAGGTGTTTTATTGCATCCCGTACTTTTTGTATTGATGGAGGCTCTAATGGTGTATTGTTGGCTGCTCTTGGGTTTGGTTGATTTGGATCTTCTACTTCGATGGTAAGTAGTTCTTTATAGTGTTCCACCAACCTTTTCAATATTTCTTATTTTGTATTGAGTATGTGCCTCTCCTTATCTTTACATAGTCTTAGCATTGGTTTGAATTCCTTTCTTGCATTATTCAGAGTTTTATAGAATTTTCTTGTTTGATTTTCCTGTTTTAATGCCTCAAGTTCTTCCAGTATTCTATTTTCATAAATTCTCTTTTTTCTTCTTCGTCTTTATATTTTTGTTGTTTTTCTCGAGTTCTTCTTTGCTGCATCTGTTTATATGCATCGTTCTTTCTCCTTGTAATGTCCTCACACTCACCATCGAACCAGTCATTGCGTGATGGTGGTTTTGGCTAAGTGGAGTAAACTGGAATCAACTCCATGTTTTCGCATTCTACCCTTGAGGTAGCGCCTGATGAGCGCGCTAATAACCGGCAAAATAACGCAAAAGATGGAAAACATCATACATTTTTTTTATGGCATGGACTTTATGTCAATCAGCCAGTCACAACATGACTACTATATCAAGAAAAATAAATATTTAAAGACCGTATGTCCATAAAATAAAATATCAATAACGAAGAAAATTTAGTTCAATAGCTGTTGAGACGTAATTTAAGTACTGAAATAAAAAGATGGTACTAACATAATACATTGTGAATTAAAAAAAGTATGAAACTAGTAGAGTTGGAAATTATCGATATAAACGTATAAATTAACATAGCATTACATAGTTTCCCACCTTTAGCCATATCAGAGGAGTATGACAACTGTCACTGTGACATGGAGAATTTTATAAAATACTCCTGTCACAGACGTCTAAAGGTGGAACACTTATACATATTATATTCACAATTATTTTTATTAACTTTGTAATCATTTCAATGATTGCAGTCATGTTATCGATTCATCTAATACACCACAAACTACTTCAAATTATAAAAATATTATACAGTGATGAGCGCACTAATAACCGGCAAAATAACGCAAAAGATGGAAAACATAATACATTGTTAAATAAAAAGAGATGAAACTAGTAGAGGTGGAAATTATCGATATAAACCTATAAATTAACATTACATTACATAGTTTCCTACCTTTAGTCGTCTGTGACAGGAGTATTTTATACAATTTTCCTGTCACAGTGACAGTTATCATACTCCTCCGATAC